>NC_085065.1:9215647-9515647 GCF_963662255.1 Cinclus cinclus | reverse complement strand
AACGAGAAAGCAGCAGCTGGGACATCTGCCCGTTTCTCCCGGGGAAACGGGCTCCGCTCGCTGTGCGTGTCAGCCAGGAGGATGCACCCGGGGACAGCGCGGCGCTCTCGGCACCGCAGCAGCCCAGATGGCGTTTTCTCCTCTGCACACGCTCAGCCCTGGCGGGCCCGCGGTCTCCCAGTCTGCTCTGGGGTTTCCGTGCCACTGTGACAGCAGCCTGTGACTCTCACTCGCCTTGGGATCCCCCCAGCCTGGCACCCCTCGCTCTGCCAGGGCTCCCCTCCGTGCCCTCGCCTTTCCCCAGCTTCGGCGTGATCCCATTTTCCACAGCAGTATTCAGCACCTTATCTACCCTTCTTCAAAAAATAAATCCTCTCTCTACAGCAATAAAACTCTGTTCCTCACTCTGCCTTTCAGGAACCCCTGACAGCTTTTTACCCTTTGGTTTTTACAATATGGACATCTCTCTTCTCATGCTTGTTTATTTTTTCTCAGCCCTTTTGTTCCCTCCCTGCCGCTTCCCTGTCGATTGCTGCTCTGTCTTGTTGCGACCTGACTTTGAAAGCCGGCTTGAAGTGGTGTTTTAATATTTTTTGGGGGGATTTTATACGCTGATGAATGGACTGAAGCATGCAGAATTTTAAATGACTACTTTGCTGTCAGGAAACTAAACACAAACATCTAAGACACGCTTGTTAAAATTCCTTCCTTAGAAATCTGAAAGGTTTCAATGTCCCTAACATCCAGCAAAAGAAAAAGGGGTTATTAGTCGTGCTTGCTGGCAAACACGGATGCTTCAAGACTTCAAGAGCTGCAATTTGCTCACCTTGTGTGTGCACCACAGAACAGATCCGTCTGCTCCAGCTGTCCCAAACGTTGTAGGGTTCATAGCCAGCTCATGAATTTTTCACTGCTGCTCCCTGCGTGATGCTGGGTCTTACTGTGACTTATCTCGTGCTTTGCCAGAAGTATTCTGCACACAGTGGCATCAGAAAATGCCAGTACTGCTGGACTTCCTGGGAGAAAGCTCAAAACACTGAAGCCATTCAGTTGAGAATCTGTGTCACACTGGCCACCTCATGGCTTTGTCGTCCCAAAAACATGCCCAGAAATGCAGAGTCAGTGGTAATTCTAACAAAAAGGAATAAAAAATGTTAATAAGTTCGATGTTAGGAAAAAATGATTTGCTGAAAGGGTTATGAAGCACTGGAACAGATGTCCCTGAATATGTGCAAAAAATGTGTGGATGTGGCTGGCACTCAAGGACACAGTTTAGTGGTAAGTGTGGTGGAGGTGCTGGTTTCCCTGTTGGATTTGATGACCTTAAAGATCTTTTACAACCTTAACAATTTTCTTGTTCTACTAAATCATTCCTCTTAACGATTTTAGGGAAATAAACAGGGGTTTCGAGACTCTAATCTCCACACTTGCACCCGAGGAGGCACCCAGTGATTACTCTGTCTTCCCCTCCTACCTGTGTCCCTGCAGGCATCGTCCGTGCCTCCAGCGTGTTCCCCATCCTAAGCACAATTTTGCTGTTGCTGGGAGGACTCTGTGTCGGAGCAGGAAGGATTTACAACAGCAAAAACAACATTATTCTCAGCGCTGGGATTCTCTTTGTTGCAGCGGGTATGTTCTGTTTAAATTGAGTTCTTGAGAAGTGCTGCCTTTTTCAGCTGGAAAAGACTCTGGAAAAGCTCCTTGGCAGTGCTTTCCCTGCACCCCTTTCCTGGACTGAGGGCATTAATAACACCACGCCAGGCAAATTTCTCCAGACAAAATTATGCTCTTGAAGCCCCACAATAAGTATATTCTAGAAAAGCTTTTGGTTTTCCTGCAGCAAGAAGTGAAATTCAGTAACAAGCATGTTTTACACTATTTAAAATGTATTAAACATTAGACGAATCAAGCATCTCTTATACCTAAGGCCTTTTTTTTAAATATGAAGGCAGAAAACATTCACCTCTGATAGGTGAGCCTGTTTTTCACACTAGAAACATCTGAGAGAGTCAGCCCCATTGTTAACAGTTCTCCCTGCAGCCTGTATTAAGCATGCTGCATTTAGATGAAAATTCAGCAAGGTGGAAGAGAACTTATCTTGATCAAGGTGAACAGCCATAGCCCTGAGCTCCAAATGTATTTTAATCATTCTTCTGGATGTTAGAATCCCACTCACAATATCAGCGAGCTGCCACATGCTGCTGCTTTTCCACGGTTGCAATGAAGAGATGGGAAAAAGTCCTGCTGAGTATTTTGGGAGCACATGACCCATGTGTTGATCTGTTGGTTGTTTTTCAGGAATAAATGAATCCTTGAGATAAACGCAAGTGTAAATAAATGTAAGAAAACTTCATTGTCTCAGTCTTAGAACCACCCAGGTCCAGAAAGTAACATGGCTTGAATTTTATCTCCCCAGCCACATAAACACTGATTTATGTTTTTCTTCCTCTAGGTCTAAGTAATATCATAGGGATCATTGTCTACATATCGAGCAATGCAGGTGACCCAAGTGACAAGCGAGATGAGGACAAAAAGAACCATTACAACTATGGCTGGTCTTTTTATTTTGGAGCCTTGTCTTTTATCGTGGCCGAAACCATAGGTGTTCTGGCTGTGAACATTTATATCGAGAAGAACAAAGAGCTGAGGTTTAAGACCAAGAGGGAATTCCTTAAGACTTCTTCCAGTTCTCCCTATGCCAGGATGCCAAGCTATAGGTACAGGAGGCGGAGGTCCAGATCCAGCTCCCGATCCACGGAGCCTTCTCCATCCAGGGACATTTCTCCAGTTGGCATGAAGATAGCAGGCACCATCCCCATGAACGAAATTTCCATGTACACCCTTTCCAGGGAGCCTTTGAAGGTCACCACGGCTGCCAGCTACAACGCAGACCAAGAAGCCAGTTTCCTGCAGGTCCACAACTTCCTCCAGAAGGAATTTAAAGAAGGACTCCACGTCAACATGGTCAACAGGAGAACGACTCCTGTTTGAAGCACCTTCCTTCCTCGAGCTTTTTGAAGAGATGCCCAAACAGAATGGATCTGTTAGCGATCTGGATCTGGAGCGATATTAAAATACCCTCTCACTTCTTTAATTGTGGCATGTGTTGAGGTAGCAAGTGGAGATCCTCTGGACCAACATAAAGATATTTACACGCTCGTAGCTTTTTTTGAAGCTATTTGGAGTTTGTTTATTTCCGTTCTTGGTGTCACAAGATGAAGGCAGTTCATGTTCCTGCACTTTTGTAGTGTGTACACAGTCTTGGAGAAAATGCAAAGGACTGGCCACCAGTGTGTTTTAAAGGATTACAGAAAAATCGTTGTACTTTTTCTTTTTCTAATATTGAGATCCCTTAATACAAACTTGCAAATATAATTTATAACCAAGCCCAAGGATGAATATGAACTACTCATCAAGTGAGCCACTTTCCTTTGACACAGCGTAAGCTTTGCCTCTTTCAAAAAAAGAAAAAAAAGAAAATATTTTTGAAGGCAACACTTTCTAAAACTGACCTGTGCCACTGAAACCACAGAGCACCCACGTACTGAGCATTACAGACTCCCTGATGGGGTGGGAAGGGGGTCTCCCATTCCTGGGGTGAGGCATCCCTTGGGGCGACTCAGGCCGAGGAGCAGAGGGTGGGTGCGTCTTGAAACACCTATAAAGGGAAAAAGATTAAAGTAGGTGGGACTTGAGCGTATTCGCAGATATCATTTCTTGCCTAACGTTTAGAAAACTTGAATTCTCATTTCGACGAGCCCTAGTGCCTGATCCAGCAAGGTGCTGAGTGCTGGCTGTCAGGAGCCCCTGGAGACTTCCCGGAGCACGGCGGGGAGCAGGGCTGAGCCCCGCGACCGCGGTCCTCATTTCCTTACTGCTTCACAAGTGCAACACTAACGCCACCGCGAACGGAGATCTCCGAGCAACGAGAAGCGAACGCGCCCGGGTGAGCGAAACTTCCCGCAGCAACGGGAGCCGAGTGCTAACAGAGCAGATGACGACTTTGTATTTTTTAAAACAGAACAAAAAAAAAAAGAAAAAAAAAAGATAAAAAAAATTAATCACCGTTTATGAGATATTTATTAAACTCTTTTTATTATGAATTAAGTGCCGCATGGTGCAAGGTATAGTTGCTTTTAGATGGAAATGGTGGTTCGACCTAATTTAATTTATTTTTCAATGATGCATCTACTTACGTGCAGAGAGGCCACAGCAAACTCTATGCATCACGTAAGGAGGGAACTGATTTGTACCCTTTGCTTCTGTATGTTTCAAAAAGAGTCTGAAATTTATTTTTTTTTCTTATAAATTCCTGTTTTCAGTTTTTTCACTTAGGCTTGGATCTCAAAGCTGGAGGGCCTGACTCAAAGATAATTTAGTTTAATAGTACTCATGCTGATTTTAGTGACCACTCAACCAAGCCATATGAGAATGAGGTGCCCAATTCCCCTCAGATGAATTAGATGCAGTGAGAGAGGAGCATCTAATTCCTGTAGATTCCTTTGACTATCCCCATCATCTCTGCCCAGAAAATCTTTGCTAGCAGAACACTAGCCCGGTGGTGGCAAAAAAAAAAAAAAAAATCCATAATTTGGAAAGTTTGGGTCACTGGTAGTGGGAGATCTCAGCCAAACTGTTGAAACCTCTTTAGTCCTAATTTATTCTCTGGTGGCCCCAGGGCCAGAGACTCAGTGTTGGTTTGGATACGAGGCTTTCAGCTAGTGGAACCAAGTCCTCCAGGGAAATCCCGGAGAAGCTGCCTTAACATCCCAAAAAGGAAACTGAACCCCGTCTGCCCCCCAGAGAAACCTGCTCAAGCCTCTCTCCTTGCAAGAACCAAGACACAATTCTCAATTTTAAGCGAGAGTCTTCCCCCTAGTCACTGTTAAGCTCTGCCTGGCTCTCAGCCTGGCACAGCCACGTCGTTATTTTGGCAGGGCTGGGTAAGAGCCTTCATCCCTGCTCATTATGAGTTTCCATTCAGGTTAAAACTCTGCTGGGATGCTTTTTTCAAACCTCTGAACTCTGAGAGGTAAAGTGAATGGAGCGATGGGAACAATTTAAAAGTAGAAAATGTTGTGCTACTTTCTGTATCAACACACTATGGAGAAAGATGTTACACAAGCTTTTTAAAAAAAATTCAAACAGAGGCAGAAAAGAAAACTTTTTTACCTACTTTTCGGCTAGGACAACATAAAAGGGTTCTAAAATTATTAAAGTTCTTGATGAAAGGTTTTTTTTACAAGAATCTTTATGCTTTCAAACAATAAATTATTTCCTACTTTTTGAGACTTCGTAATATTAAAATACTTTGATTAGCTATGATAGAAGTAGAAGTTTGCAATGAAAAAAAACCCCAACCTTCTGTCTCATTAGTGTGTCATACTAAGTGCTAATTAATTTACATCTAATTATAGTCAATGTATTTTTCAAGTGCAATTTCCCAGAACTATTTGTTTCCCACTGTGTTAAAAAAAAACTAATAGTTAGAACTAAGTCCTCATCCGTGTTTACTGTAATTAAGAATAAAACCATTCCCTTTCAAACCAGGAGTTAGATATAGGCTGTTTCTCTAAATCATGTACCTTGAACTGGAAGTGGACAGTGTGAGGTTTGCTCCACGCGTGGGTTTTGTTCTTTTAGTCGTTGTTCTCCAGTGAATGTGCTTCAAACCACCCATCTGATTCCAGACAAAGTCCAAGGTTTTTCTTCAGCCCAGCTCAGACCTGCAGAGGCACGTGCAGTATTTTTGGCGGAAAAGGAAGTCTTGCTGAGTGTTTTGGGATGTTGCTCTGTGCCAGAGCCTCCTCCTCCTCCGGGGCAAGGCTGGGTCCAGCAGCTCTCAAGGAGTGTTTTGGTCCAAGCTGGAGCATCTGCTCCTTCTCCAGCAGGCACCTTCAAGAAATGGAGCTGGAGTAGTGATCATGAGATGCCCATGGGGTCTGGACAGGGAACAAAGTCATGGGTAGATAACAGGGACCAGAGCTTTTGTCCTGTGGGACAACGAGGGCTGCAACTGAAAACTCAGCAGTTAAGTTGCAGTGCAGTAAATTGTTCAACCAAAGCCAAAATAAGCAAACAAACAAAAAAAAAAAATTGACAATTCCAGTAAAAAAAAAAAAAAAAAACAAAAATAAAACAAACCAAAAAACTCAAAAACCCCAGTCCTGTCCCATGAAAAACTTTGATTCTGACAAAACTGAAAAATTTGCAGCATTCCTGCCCATGAGCAGTCTTGCTCCATGGTTGATCTGTCTGAACAGAGTTAGACTGTACTCAGACTTTGAAACCACTCAGTGATAGTTTTAAAAAAATAATCTATTCTTCCACATCTTTCTGGTTTCCCTGGACAGCATCGAACAAATGAGCCCCATTTCCCAGCAAGGCCTGCAGATATCATAAAACCATATCATTAACAATAATCTGTCTTTTGGTATATAACGTACTGTAGCAGCAGAACTAAAAAAAAAAAAAATGCTATTGGATCAGATTTGATTTTCCAAGAAACAAAGTTTCAGGTGTACCAGGAGCTCTCTCTTCCTCGTTTCTCATGCACCATAGGAGTAAAAGGAGAAATCACTTCAGCTGCCCAGACATCTAACAACAAACTATTTTTCTATTTCCTTTTCTCTTTGTATGGATCACATATCCACAAGGGCTAATATATCATGTCCCTTGAGGCTACATTTCTGTCTGCAGTTCTAAAGTGTTATTTCCACTGTGCTTCAGTTCTACTGGTATAACCACAACCATGTATAATGTACTTAATCCTTACTTTTTAAATAAACCATTTTAAATGTATTTAGCTCCGTGTGAAGAAAGGTCTATAGATTTTTAATTTCCAGATTCTCTGAGCTGAGATTTCTGTTGATTTTTTCACGTTTTCCCTGTTTGATTGCAGCTGGCCATGTTACCGGGAGCCAGTATTTCAGAGGAGATAAAATTCTTGTGGTCCCAGAGACCGCAAAATCTCCAAGACAAGCTGTCCTCACAATATTTTCAGTTGTTCGGTTGGAAATTAAGAAAAACCTTCTCATTCCCAGCTTACACCTGTCCCATATGAGACACACTGTGGTCTCAGTGCCCAGTTTGAGCCTGGTGTAGTGGCCAGTGCAAACCATCCTTGAAGGAAACAACCCGGTGTGTTCTGAAGCGCCCTCCCTGAGCCCGAGCTTTCCTCCAGCTTTGTGAGGTTTCTCATGGACTCACCTCGAGCATCCTCCTCTCCCTGATCTCGCCCGTTTTCCCAAAGGAATCCTGACCCCGGCTGCAGCAGCCTTGCTCTGCTCACCACCACCAAACCCCAGCGGTGCCAAACGCGGCTCAGCAGCCTCTGCCCGGCCCCAGACAGCCCCAGCCATGCCCGAATCACAGCCAGCATTTCTCCTCCAAATACTTCTAACTTCACCTCCCAGCTCCTCAGACTGCCTGCAAAGACGAGGACAGGCTGCCGCGGAGGATTCATCTTTTCCAACGCCTCCGACACGAGGTAGTGAAGCCATTTAAAGCTCAGGTCTAAAGCTGCTTCGCTTTGACCGAAATAAATAAAGGTTTTCCCCACATTTATGAAGTCAGTGGGTAAATGGTGACCCGAGGAGCTGTGGGTGCCCCGCTGTGAACAGGAGTGTTGGGAAAAGCGGTGATGTTTGAGGAGGGGGGCAGCAGACACAGGCTTGGGAAGGTGGCAAAAAGGGGATGTGGCATTTCCTTGGAATGAGAGACCCAACAAACACGGGCAGTGCCGAAACTACACGGGAAAGGAGAGGCTGTGCATCTGTGTGCGATCCAGCCCGGCTTTAGCTCCCAGAGCCGGGGAGTCGCTTCCCCAGCGGCACAGCCCGCACGGATTTTGGGAGCGCGGAGCCGTGGGTCAGTCCCAGGGGCAGCAGGGATGGCCAGCTATACACAGCGGGGTGGGAGTCTGCTGAAAATTAAAACAGCTGGCCAAAACACACGCATTTAGCTCCTGTGTTCCATGATTTCCACCCCAGAATAAGGGAGCTTTCGGAGAGTGTTGTTGGTGGCATTCCCAGGTATTGGCTGTGCAGACCCCACCCCAATCCCAGTGGTCTCACCACATTGGGGCAATCAAGGTTGGGAAGCCCAAATGTTATTGAGGAGATCCTGTTCAAAGAAAGCTCTTTGCTGAACTCACATCTGATCTTTTGCTCCCACCTTCTCCGGGTTATTCTGACCTGGGAAGGGTTTTCTGCAGAGCATTGTTCTGCAAGCAGGGAACCACAGAGTGGGGTTAATCTGGTTGTGGTAAATGATGAAGCTGGTCTGAAAGAAATACAGAAGAGTGCAAGTGCTGGGGAGCAGAGCCAAGTCACCACCTCTGCCAGGGGAAAAAAAACCCAACAAAGTAGTTGGGCTTCAGACGCCTCCTCTGGCATTTTCTCCAGAAGAGTGCAACTAATTGCAGCCCTCCCTGCTTTCCAACAGGTCCTCATTAATAGCCTGTTTATATTTCATGTGATATCGATTTTAAATCTGAGTATTTACTAGCTGACACAGAGAGGCTGCAGGAAACATTCCCAGAGGATTAGGTATCAAGGTCTTCTGGACATGCAGAAAACTTCCAGGGTTTGCTTTAGTCCTGTGCTCTTCCAGAAATCTGTTTTGTTTCTGCACTTGCCAAATGCCAACAAATAACCCACAAACCCCCTTTTTTTCCCATGGGCTGGGGAAAGGTCATTTTTGGAGTTTGGGGAGAGTGTTTCACCTCAGCTGCAGCAATGTGAGCTTGGCAAGCCACTGCTGCCCATGCTGTGGCTCATCGAAGCCTGTTCACACTTCCAGCTCCACTCAGCAGTCAGGAAGGATCAATTTTTCCCTTCTGATTTCACTTCAATTTTTTCCTGGAAATTAGGAAGCTCAAAGCTAAACCAAGCCCATTGAACTTCTCCAGAATGAAGGATCTAAATGAGAAACAAAAAGTGTGATTCTTGCCAACTCTGGAAGAGGCACAAAGACCAGTAAAAAAAGTACTGGGTTCCCACCCCTGCAGTCCTTGTAGGTTGTAATTAGTCTACAGCAGGATCATTAGCACCTGACGCCTCACAACCAGAGCCTAGCTTTGTGCCCACATTTGCAAACACAGATTCACTTCCCTCTGCTCCACCTGTGGAGTTTGTAGCACCAAGGAATTGAAGTCGAGATGCAGCTCCTGAGACTGACTGATGTCTAGTGAAATTTAAGTAGAGTTTACTGCAAAGGCATTACACCTTTAATGCATTTCTTTTCTGTCTTAAAGAAAAGAAATGTTCCCTTCAGGCCTTTCTACTTTCATGACAAGCCTTGTTTCTGGTTTAAATGGGAGCCTGTAATATCTCTCAGCACGGATGTGCCTGCAGTCCCTTGTCCCTGCCTTGCTCCATGTCCCCACTGCCCTCCCTGGTCCCCTTCCCCTCCAGTTTTGCACCAGGTACCTTTACTCCTGCCCACAGTCCCCACATTCCATCAACAATGGGGCTCCAGGTGCCATCCTGGGTGCCCACATGTCCCTCTGCTCCACAGGGGTGTCTAAGCCATCCCTGTCACACATCAAGCAGAGTGATATTGACCCCTCTAAGTCATATTTCAATTACAGTTACTTTGGAGCAATATTTTTTGACTCACATTTTATTTGCTCTCCCTTTCCCATGCTTCTCCCTACACTTTATTCCTTGCTCCACATTGTCTTCATCAACTTGAGCTGACACCTCTGCACCTTTATTTTGACATCAAACTGGAGTGTTAATAAAGCAGGACTGGAGTAGCTCTGACATTATCTTGACACAATGATATTTGCAGCTTTCCACTGGCATTTTTTTAACCATTCTTTTAAAATTCAGGTACTGTCACCCTCCTCAGTTTGACATCACAATTGTAATGTCACCTCCACAGTGGCCTCTGCGTTGATATTACCATCAAACTGGCTTTGCAATCAGCTGAAATATTAAAGGGAAGGAGGGAGGCTGGCCCACCCCCAGCAATCTGGACTTAAGGCAAGAGAAGTCATTTCTGAAGAAAGGAATGGGTGTGTTGGGTGGCTTCTGGAGTTACTGCAGGCATTGAGGGGAACTCGGTTAATAGGAAAGCAAACAAGTATTTGAGAGATATTGCACGAGAAAAAGAAAAAGATGCAAAAAAAATCCTAACAACAAAAAAAAGCAAAACAAAAAACCTCTAAAAAAATGGAACCCACAAAAAACCCCCCAACTACTCAGAACAGTTCAGGTTAATTAAAAATTATTACAATAAAAGCTTAGAATAAAAATAACTATGATAAAAATAAATAATAAAATAAATTAGTTGGCTTATTTTATCACTCTCTGCCACAGTTCTTGGCTCTAAGGTACATCCACCTCTGAGCTCCTGCGAGCCACAGGCGTGGGGTGAGAGGGTTCCAGGGCTATTAAACTGTTTAGGATCAGCCTGAACTCAAGCCCAGCACTGTTATAAACACAGATGTTTTTATAACCTCGCTGAAAAGTTAATCATCCTATTAATGCCTATTTCTGGGCATGCTGCAAGTGAGGAGATCTCAGCCCCAGCGCGGCGGCTGCAGCAGCTCCGGCCGGGCACGGGAATCCAAAACACCCGGGTGGGACGGGGCGGAAAGCTGAGCTGTGCACTGGGAGAGCCCTGACACAGCCCAGCAGCTGCCTGCAGCCCCGGGGCTGACATTTCCAGGCGCTCAGATGCGCCAGGGTTTCGGGAGCCCTCTCGAGTCCCCCGGTGCGGAGCGAGATGGACGAGAGCAAACCCCTGAAGGTCCGGCTGGCGTTCTCCGTGATCCTGGTGGGCATCTCGCTGCTCTTCGCAGCCCTAGTGACCGACCACTGGGCCGTGCTCAGCCCCAGCGTGGAGGAGAACACCACCACCTGCGAGGCGGCTCATTTCGGGCTCTGGAGACTCTGCACCAAGCGGATTTTCATGCGGGAGCGAAGTCCCAAAGAGAAGAGCTGTGGGCCCATCAGCCTGCCAGGAGGTACGTGAGCATGCATGGGAGAAAGCACCAGGACTCACAGCAGGCTTTGCTTAGGAGGTTGGAGGGCATGGCAAAGGAAAATAAGCTCCGTGTCCCCCACGGCAGAAGGAAAACAAGCACTGAGTTTGGGATGGGGTGCATGGGGTGCAAACACACCTCGTTGCCGTCTCTCCTGCTGGGCCTCCTTTGCTGTGTTGCCTTGGTCTGTTTGTGGCCATATTTGAGACTCTCGTGCAGTGGTGACAGTGCTAGGGAGAAGGAGAGGAGGACTGGGCGAAGAGGGAATCACAAAGGGAGATTGGGATGGAGGGAATCTTGCTGAACCCCGGCCAAGGGTCCTACAGGCATATTGACAGCAGCAGGAAAGAGAGAGAGATTATTTATGGGTCCACCAAACACAGCTGGATCTTTAGGATTTCCAGATCCATATAAACCCAGAGGAACAGCCCATCCACGGTGGGCACTGGGTTGTCTCTGAGCTGTTCCAGTAACAGCCATTCCTCAGGGCAGGGAGGGAGAAGGACCTGCAGGATGGTTTGTAGACTTCCTGAAAAGAAGAGTCATAAACAGAATTTGAATCAATTTCTCAAGGACTTAGGGAGCCTCCTCACCTCTCACCAAAGGCACCTGCTCCCACACACGTCTCCACCTCCAGTTCAATCGATGGGGAGGGCAGTGGGCACGGCAGCTTTCCGGGAAGGCTGCTCCATTCCCAGGGCTAAAGGAGCTCATTATGTTTCTGCTGATTGCCAAGTCAGCAACATCCACGCCGTTTGCACTAATACACTCCCTCTGTGACTGAGCCACGCTGCTTTTTTAGAAGGCTTATAGGGTACTGGATGCTTTCCAGAACAGAAATAACAGGATTGCCTCCGTGTTAGACTCACTGCTTGAAACGAAATACATGTTAACACATATTTGAAAATTTCCTGTGAAAAATCTTCCTGCTTGGGCTGACTGTATAATGCCTGTATTACTGCAATTCTTTATCTCATTGGCCAAATTATATGTTGTGAAGAGAGGAGCTGAGCCTCAGCATGTGGATCTGCCTCTAACCAAACTTGGGAGTGTGTCATCCATATGCTTAATGTCTCTCAGGAAGGTACTTACGTGCCTAGAGACATTTTCTTTGCTGCACGCCTTCCGTGCGCACCGAGAACTCCCACAAAAGGAAAAACAATAGAAATTGGTGAATAAACAGCAAAACTGCACGACTGTGGGGTAAATATAAAACACATAAATATCCAGCTGTCTGCACAAAGCAGATTCGCAGGCAGGGCACAGGAAAGCAGCCACTATCTTTGACAGACATCAGCATGTGCTCGCACAGACGTTGAATCACATCCCAGCGCCACATTCCGCCAGGCACAGAATAACTGGGAATTACGCAGGGGCTGGACTGTCCCCCACACCAGAGCTGGTTCATCCAGCTTTTAAAGGTATTTGGGAATTCGGATGACAGCCTGCATCATAATCACATTCCAAAGGGTGAAATTTGCACCTCAATTATAACGTAAATACTTTCATCCCTGTTTTAGCTGGGAAAGGATCAGAGCAAGGGGAGGGAGCAGAGCCCGAGGCTGGGGCTGCTCAGTGAGGCTGTGGCCGCACGGCTCCTGTTCGATTGATTTCACACTTCTGGGAAGGGATGTCGGCAGGGAAACACCAGGGTTGTGAAACCTGCAGCAGCCAAGAAAATGTGAATGAACAAAAGCACAGTAAAACAGCAGATGCAGGCACTGCTCTTCCTGAAAATCATGAGATATAACCAGACATTACTGCCAGGACTGGGAAAGAGGCATCAGAATTTATCACTGAATTAATAACCATTTACCAGTCGCTCCCTGTGGAGGAAATGGATGGCATGATTAACGTTATTTATTAGGTTTTGAGCTCAGCACAGTGCAGAGTGGGGAGGATGACTTGGCTCGTAGTCCACAAAGAAGGGCTGTGATTTAGGCAGAGCTTTAAAATTTTACAGCACCCATCCGAGGGTGTTGACAAATTGAAAAGGGTTCAGCATCCTGCTGTAACAAATGAAAAGATCAGGGAGATGGCTGTTAAAACCAGGCAAATTCAGATTAATACCGGGGCATTTTACTACCAGCTGTAAACAGAGTTCAGCATCACTGCCCGTAACTCCAGTGCTGGTGCTGTCCTGAAAAGTGGCTCCTGTGCTCTGGGCAGCAGCAGGGATGTTCAACAACTTAAACAGGTCCTTGTCAATACAGGAGCCTGAGTGCAGGCAACTGGGGAGGAGAAGTGCTCGAGCAAATGGGCTGTCTGCAGGGCTGTCTGTTCCCTGTTACAGGAGACTCACCCTGCAGAGCAGCTGTGAAATTAAACTGCTTGGAGAGACCATCTCCAAAACTCTGTGTGTGTCAAAGGCCTCGTTGGCCAGGTCAGAGCCCAAGGCCTGGCCCCCTCCTCACTTTAACACCTCCTCTAAGGTCCTGTTTGCCAAACCCAGCACAAGTGGAAGCCCCACACTAAAACCCCGGATTTTCTAACCATCCACCCTGCCACAGACTCCCCATGCTCTGTCCATCTCAGGTTGCAGAGCAAGGTGGGCTCCAGCTCTTTCCCAGCCTGTCACTCCAGTGCTTACAGGGGACAGCTGCCACCCGAAACTCTGCATGGCCCAAACATCTCGTGGTCTTTCCAGCCTTCTTTTCCCACAAAGCCTCCAAACTGCAGATCCCCAAGGCTCAACCACAGTTCAGTGGGATTGGACTTCTGCATCCCATGCCTGCATCCAGGCATAATGGATCTGAAGGGCAGGGAGCAGGAAGGCTGTGAGGGGGTGTCTTGGAGGGGTGGGGACACTCTGTGATAAACCACGTTACAAACCTGAAAGTTCATGCAACCACAGAGCCCCTGGATTGTCCCCATCAGCACACTGGGGTGACCTTGTGGCAAAGATAATGCAACTGGGGTGGAGAAATGAAGATTGCCAGGCAGTGTTCATCCTTTATCAACCCCAGTGTAAATCCTGTCTGTTATGTAAACGTGCTGTGACATAAATGGGCTTTTCTCTTATTCATGGTGGCACCAGAGTCACTGCAGTGCCTCAGTTCTGCTGAATCACAGACGTGTTGAAACAGATATCCCCAGCTCAACAGAGCATGGGAGCATCTCAAAAGTGAAAACAATTCAGCACGTCACCAAAACAAATCTAGTTCTATTTTCCCACAACAAGTGCATTTTCCAAAAAAACACCAACCCACTTGTTTGATGACCCCTTTTTTCATACATTGGCAGAACTTTGCTAAGGGCCACAAGGGACAGAGGTAGCTCCATCTCCTGCAGACAAGTCCATCTCTGAAAGGTTTATGAGGATGGAGGGTGGACTGGGCTGGGCTGGTTTGGTTCCCCTGCAGTGGACACAGAGCTGTGCTGTGCTCCCACCACACCAAGTCTGGATGTCTCCACCTTTGTACTGCACAGCTGGGGACTCCTTTGAGTTCAGGATTTTTAGAGAATGAATGAAAAGCTACGCCAAACAATCCCAAAATAAAACGTCCCAGATACAATGCTCAGTCTTAGCCACCACTGAGTTGCTGGTGGAGGCACACAACCACTGCTTTGAGGCTCAAAATTCACAATTAGAGTCAAAGAGGGCTGAGAACAAATGTATTTCTTCCAGTCATTTGCAAGGATAATAAAGAACAGGTCAGGAGATGCCAAAGCTAAACATTAACCTTGTCTCCAGCAAGGAGAATCTGCAGATGAAATAAAAGTCAGCTTATAAACTTAAGTAGATAAGAGTGTCTCAAAGGAATCTTCCAGTAACAGGCCCAAAAATACTGCTTTGCAATTACCTATCTCCTGGGAGAGGGAAAATAAGTCCTCCCTGAGTCACTAACTCCAGCAACCACCATTTACATGACAGAAAAACCCACAAGAACCAACAGGTAGAACATAGGGATCTTCTGCCAGAGAAGTTAATGCTGTAAGGAGCCACTGAAATGCTCACAGGCAGAAACCCATAGCAGTCCCTGCGGGGTCCTGCTCAGGCTTCACCCTGTGCTGGAGCAGTCTGTCCCAGCCTGGACGTGGAGGGGGCCACAAGTTCTGCCAGGCTTCCTCCCAGCATCTCCTGGAAACTGGTGCTAACTCCGTTATTTAATGGAAGAGATGCCCCTAAGGGAAGGAACCCCTATTTTTGTATTTCAGGCAGCCTTGGCTCTGTTTCCTGGGTCATTGGGAGCCCCCTGGGTGCTGCAGGGGTGCTGGGGCAGGTGCTGAGTGTGTCCCCCCAGCCCAGCTCAGCAGGACAACGCAGTCAGGGCTGGCTCAGCACGTCCCCACCAGTGCACCCTTCCAGCCAAATTCCTGGCGAGCAACTGTTCTCCCTGCTCCACACCCCTTCAAACCCTCAATTAAATCAGTTATAAATAGCAAGAACACCCTCAACCCTTACCCTGCTGCTGCC
Source organism: Cinclus cinclus (assembly GCF_963662255.1). Lineage (NCBI taxonomy): Eukaryota > Metazoa > Chordata > Aves > Passeriformes > Cinclidae > Cinclus > Cinclus cinclus. The sequence continues at coordinate 9,500,237 of NC_085065.1, read as the reverse complement.
AAAGCTCCGAGTCAGCAGGAGCTCAGCAGACCCTTCCCATCCCGCTGGGAGGCAGAGGCTGGAAGTCTCCTGTGTCTGCTGACAGCAGTGACTTTGCTCCCCTGGCTCACCCTCGCCAGGCTGAGCAGGAAAAAAGGATCGTGGCCATCGAGAGACTCAGCTAACAACTTCCCCCTACCCCCTATCCCCCTGCCCCAAAATCCTGATCCCTGCTCGCTTCTCAACCCCCCTACAAACACCCTGTACCGTGTGCTCATGAGAAGTCCAAACACGGGAACTTCATAAAGCTCCCTCTAACTCTGCTGTCTTATCAATTTAACTTAATAGGCTGCTCTGATGGGATCAAACTTGGATAAAGCCCAGCACAAGCCTCTTTGCCCTTGGTTCATACAGCCTTCCCTTCCCTGGGCAACTGCTTGGGCTTCAAAAAGCTCTGGTTTTTTTTTGCTTTGTTCATTTTTTACTGACAGCCAAAAAAAAAAAAAAAAAAAAAAAAAAAAAAGCTCTTAGCATCCCTATTTTAGTAAAACACCATGTGTTTTGCTGCATTGCAGCAGCCTCATGTCTGGGACCCCCAGAGCAGCAAACCTCCTGCATGCAGGAAACCTCCCCCACTGGTACAGAGGGATCTGGGAGCAGTAGAAGGGAAGAGCCAGGAGGGAAAGGTGCATGAGGACACTCCATCCTCCCTGTTTGCACTCCGAGGCCACCACACCCCAACGGGGTGATGCCACTGTGGGTGGGCTGGTGGCAAGGGAGCTGCCAGCTCAGCTGTGAGTGTGGCAGGTGCCATCCCCAGGAAATGCTGCAACACTGAGAGGCAGAAACCTGGGATGGCCAAAGACAGAGTGAGAAAAATCCTCTGTGATTCACATTTTAAACAGGAGAGCAATCAGCTCTGAGAGGGATACAAAAGGCATCAGAGGGGCTTCAGCCTCGTCCAATGTCCTCATCTGCTCCCAAGGAAATCAGATCCAACTCCAGTTCCTCAGTGTCTCCAAGGGCAGGGAGCCTCAAAACCACTGCAAATTTGGTACATCAATAAAAAGCTAATTCAGTTTTACTGCATTTTATCTGAGGTTTCCAAAGGCACAAAATTGAATTTTCTTTTCTCTTTCAGACCACAACTGCTCCTACTTCAAGCACTTCACTCCAGGAGAGACCTCGGAGATATTTGAAGTAACCACCCAGAAAGGTAAGAATGATTCCAAAATAATATTCTCCTAATGTTGTATGAAGTGATGGACACACAAGATCTAATGGAAAGGGGTCCCCAAAATGAGAGTTCAGTCCTGGTTCCACTGAAAGCAGCAGAATTTCTAACAGGCACCATCAATCAGGAAAAATGTGGAAAATGTCCTGGACAAGGTCAAATCCCAGCTTCCTGGGGACAGTTATTTTTATATATGATCACACCCATGAACACAATTTTACATAAGTTGTACCGCAAAGAAATAACAATGCCAATACCCAGAAAAATTGCAAAAAGTCCTTCCAGCATAAAAATGACTTTACATCATTGGCACTATCCATGACACTTAGCTTTTGCCATTGAAGGGGAAGATACTATTAAAACCTAAATTAATAAATCATACCCCAAGCAGAATCTTGACCCTGAAAAGAAGTGCAGGGGCTCTTTGAAGACCATTAGGAATTTTATGCTTCATATAGATTTTATATTAAAATCATGTAAAAAATAGAGCAATCAATGAAGGGAAGGAACAGGAATCCTACAAAGGCGTGAACTGTCAGTGTTTACAGCAGAATTGTCTTTCATGGACAAACTTCACATTTTTGATAAGTCCAAATATTTTGAGGGCTCCCCTAACATGCTCCTCTCTCATCCTCTCCTTGGGGACAAACTCCTTCATTTTTGCAACATAACATATTTACGGTGGAAAATGTGAGCCATTAGATACATTACATGTATTAATCTGCTTTGCTTCTGCTGCCCTGAAGATAGGTTCCCTAAAACAGTAGCTTCCTAAGACAGGAAAGACATGAATTTTAACTGGATAGAAAAGTATGTATCTGAGTCACCTGCTTTTGCTCACTAATCTGCTATCTGATACAGCCACCTGATCTTCAAAATGCACCCAATGCCTTCAGGGCAATGAAGAACAAAATCAGGAAAAATTTCTTCTTCAGAAAAAAAAAAAAAAAAAAAAAAACAAAGTAAGAACTTCTTTTCTTTGGGGCAAAAAGAAAATCTTAAGCCCGGTAAAAGATTTTAGAATGAAATAAACACTTTCAGGTAGTTCCAGCACAGAAAAAAAGAGAAGCATTTAGAAAATGATAATAAAACAGTGATATGAAAAGCAGGGAGAACAAAGAGTGATCTGCTGTTCCCCTTTGCAGAAATAGCTCATTTGGATGGGAGCTAATTAGTAACAGGCAAAAAAAAATTCTTCATGACTTTGCCTGGGAGATATTTTTTTTTAATGGCTTGAAAGACAAATATCATCAGGCACTGTGATGTTCATGCATGGCTACATGTGTTAAATATTAAACTAATCTGAAAACGAGCACAACATGCAAATGAAGGCCTGAATTACTCAATTAGCAACTCTCCCCCTCCACCCAGGCACCGAGCATTGCTGGGCTGGGGGAAGCGTCCAGCACATGGCTTAGCAAGAAACAGGACTTTTGGGGAGGGTTTAATCCCATGCCCTGAAGAAGCTGGGTTTTCACAGAGCTGGAAAACACTGTTGTAAAGGCAAAGGAATAAAAATGAGCTGTGCAGAATACCTCACCCCTAGCCTGCTGTGCCTGCTCAGGTGCTGAGCCCACGGAGCGCTGGGCTCTGTGTGCACTGGGACAACACCAGCACCGTGCACAGGCCAGGGCTCTGCAGAAAGCATGGAATAAAAGTAGCAGAGAGCTGGCTATTTACCCCAGGAGAAGAGTGTGGGGTGATGGAGGGGACGAGAGCATGGAGCCCAGCAAGGCTTTGACAATAACATTTCCATGGCAGAGCCAAAGCAGCTCCAGCGTGGCACTCCAGCAGTCCCATACAGGTGGGCTGATGAGCAAAGGTGCCCTGGGCTATCTCAGGGGGTTTTCACAAAGTGTTTTCCGCTTCCTGATCTGCATCTATACCCTTCACATTCAAAAGATACATGGCAAATACTTGCCCTGTTTACACTTGAGGGAAATAATTCACCAAAGCCACCTCGCCCCAGCATCAGAGATGAACATATTTCTCAGAGTGAGTTACTGCAACGTCCCCACAGCTGATGGCAGCAGGCTCAAAATGTGCACAATGTGTCACTTGGCTATTTTTTTTTCTTTTGGCAGAATACAGCATTTCAGCTGCAGCCATTGCCATCTTCAGCGTTGGCTTTGCGATCATCGGGACAATCTGTGTCCTCTTGTCCTTCAGGAAGAAGAGGGATTATCTGCTGAAGCCAGCATCCATGTTCTACACCTTCGCAGGTATGAAGGGGACTGCTCACATTTCTGCACTTGGATCACAGGACAACACTGAGAAACTTAAGATAGATCCCGAGGGGACAGAGACACTTCTAAATGCCCTGAAAGCGTTTTCTTCCTGGCCACAGAGTACAGATCTCTGTGTGGTGTGAGAAAATCCTGTTCAGCAACTGGTCTGTGTTTTCTCCAACCCTCTTTATAAGTATATTCACTCCCTTCTAATATATTCACTGTCAGTCCCAGTCTGAACCAGAGACACACAATATTCTCTCTCATTTATTAAGCTTCAAACCAACAAAATGGCTGATCCAGGCCCAAAATACACAACTGTCTCCCAAACACGAGAAGACTGCACTTGTACATGAGCCAGGAATACTTTGACATGCCACAATGAGTGAAAGACAGAGGTGCAAACTGTCACCTCGACATAAAATCTTCCTCAACCTCTGAAAAAGCTCCCCAGGGAATGCAATTATTCCTCCCCCACTTTGAATTCCCCATCTAAGCCTGCCTAAAAGATCACACTCAACAAGTCAGTGGCTGACCTCAGTAATGGCAGAGCTCCTGGCAGTTCTGAGCACTGGTTCCTTCAAACACTGAAGTCATGACTCACCTGTGAATCTCACTGCAGTTCCTGTATGCAAAACAACAGATGAGGCGGTTAATTAAGGATGAAAAATTGACAGCTGGTTATTCAACCCACTGCTCCTATCTTCCTTCAGGTCTCTGCATCATCATCTCTGTTGAAGTCATGAGACAATCCGTGAAGAGGATGATTGACAGCAAGGAGACAGCCTGGATCAAGTACAGTTACTCCTGGTCCTTCGCCTGTGCCTGCGCCTCCTTCGTGCTGCTCTTCGTCTGCGGCATCGCCCTCCTCCTCATCGCGCTGCCCCGCTTCCCCCAGAACCCCTGGGAGAGCTGCATGGATGCAGAACCGGAGCACTGATGTTCCCTGCGCCCATGAAAAACATCCAGAAAGTGCTCTGAAAATATTTGTATTTTTTAAATTGTCTGGGTCTCACTACACAACGTGCTCTCCATCAAGTGAGTCATTACTGAACCAAGGCATGTTCAATTGCAATTCTTGCTTTCTTTTTCTTTTCCTCTCTTTTTTTTTCCTTTCTTTTTTCTCTCCTTTTTGATTATTTTTTTTCTTTTTCTTTTTTTAAGAAAGCAGAAAGACCACTTAACACCATCATAGGGGTGTGTGAATGGCACTGCTCCGTGCCAGTTTGGGGCTGCCCTGTGCTGATGCAGTTGAGAGGAAATCTGTGTCTGAGACAGCTCAGGCCACAGAGGAGACAGCTTTGTTATGAAGATGTTTGGTGTAGTTGGGCATAGATCCATGAGGGATAAGGGCTTGTATACCTTACTTGGTCAGAGAGACACTCTGGGGAGTCAGTGTCCCCATTCATGCCATATTCCTCTCCTTCCCTCAGAAGGGTTAGCTTGTTTCTCCAGGGTAACTTGGAGATCCTTATGCTCTTCTATTAAGATGTTAACATTTGATAAAAACAAAACAGAACTTTGCATAGCATTGGGATAAAAATCCCCTCTCCAAATTTACACCCTGCAGTTCCATTCTTCTAAATCAATCATAAAACCTCACAAAACAGAGTCTTGTGTTTCACTTAAACTTCAGTGGCAAAGCCAAGAAGAACTGAACATGGAGAGTGATATTTTCCTTTAATAAAAAGCATAACCTTCCGGTAGCATGATTTTCTGGAAAATTATTTGATGGATGAATCACTTGGCCCATCAGATTCTGCCAGGTCCACGACAGCAGAGCAGTGCTGGGTGGTGTTTGCTGCATGGAGCTCTCATTTACTCCCCGTGAATGGGCTTTTAAAGAGCACCCTGCTTTGCTCACTGCACATGTGTGCACAAAGCTGCAGCCCAGGAAAAACCTTCCAAAGCAGCTGCTGAGAGGGGAGGGACTCTGCCTGGAAGAACCAGGAGATGCAGCCCTGAGAACGTCCTGGCAGTGCCTCACTGCTGCTGCTGCAGGATCACAGAGCCCAGGCAGTGCTGGGGGATGCTGCAGGCCCTGCTTTGCTGCTGAGAGCCTGCAGGGCTCTGCCACAGCTGCCTGAAGCACTTTGGGGGCTGGGGGGGGGTCCCCCCAATGCAACCACATCACCAGCACTGGGGTCCCCCAGCCCCTCCAGCCAAGCCCTTTTCACCTTTACGGTCCCCCAGCACCAAGAAGTGGGGTATTTTTTTCTTTTTTTCTTTTTCTTTTTACAGTTCAGTTTTCAGAATCTGTTCGGCATTTACCCCCAAGCAGGAAAAAGTACATGGCTTACAGGGTACTCTTTTCACCCAGTAATTTAAAAATCAGGAGAAAGGGGACCTGAAGTGCTCTTCCCTCTGCATTTAGTTTTCCACAATCTTAAGAAAACCAGAATTCCTAACAGAAAAAAACCTCTGGTCAATTTGAAGAGGTCTGAAATCATGGCATGTTCAAACATTAGGAGCAATTCCCCAGCAATTCTGTGCTGGCTCGAGGGGCTGCCCTCAGCCCCATTCTAGGGGTGGGCTCAGCCCCAGCAGCCCCAGCCAGACTCAGGCTCATCTCCATTTTCCCCATCAGCAGAGTGGCAGCAAGAACAGAAGCCTTTTGTGAAGTTGCATTAATGTTTTCAAGCTCTTTGAAGTTGAAAAGCACTACAAATAACACATATATTATAAAGTTCTGGGATAAAGCACTCATTGGTGCTCAGATCTGAGTGTGAGCTGAGGAGCTCTGCCTGTCTCTCATCATGAGAGACAACTGCAAGTCTTCACGTTGTCACAGAACCACTCTGAAATGCTAAATGGTTTTAAAATCTTATTTTTGGGTACAGAGCTGACTTCCTGAATTTGCATTTTCATTGTTCAGGAAAATAGAGGCTAGTTTCTAGGGAGAACCTTTACATGCAACAACAGAAAGGAAAGTAGTCAGTGTGACTGCTGGGGTGGCTGACCCCAGGCTGGGACATCCAAACCTACACAGCAAAAATTAATCCAAGCAGAGCAGCTGGCAGGAACAACAGCTCAGCCATCATCATCACCTCAGACATGCCATGGGGTGAGATAAGCAAAGTTTGGGACAGGGGTCTGAATTCATCACCCCACACAGAGCAGAGGCACGTCCTGTGTCCCTGGGAAACCCTTCACCCATCCACACCTTTTCTGAAGTGCCATCCCACTCTTTCAATACACCTCCACTGGGAGAAAGTAACTTCTAGGTGGGCTCTTATCCTGATAAGCCAACCTTTTGCCCAGCCAAGATGCCACTCAGTCCCCTTCCTGACATTCAAGAGCAAGATGTGCCCATTTCAGATAAACACACCCTGGAAGGTCTCACCCATCTCCTGCACACTCCTGATCCACTTCATCCAAGCCCCAGTGAGGGCAGTGGAAAGATTCCTGGTGAGTGCTGGGCTTTGGCCTGGATCCAAAGTTTTATAGCCTCTCTAGGATCACTCACGAGGCAGAGAAAACACACAGCTCATGGCATGGAGATCCTACACCCACAGCCAGAGCTCAGGCAGCTCAGCCACATGCCTCCTAAAGCCCTAAAGACTCACTGAGTTTTATTCTCATTCTGCTCCAGGCTGAGGCTTTGTGATCATTCCCTACTCTGTATGGTCCCTGTCAGGCTGAGGAGCACGTGGATAACTTCATTTTCTTCTTCCAGATATTAAGAACTGCTGAAGGGGGACCCATCTATTAAATGGGTCATTGGTATTCACGGTGGGAAGGACTCTGCTCCTGCAGCAGGTTAAAGCTGCCACAAAGCTGATAATGTGTTTTAAGAGAGTTAATAAAAGTAATTTGCCTTCATAAAGGAAAAGGAATATAATGTTGGAGGGGGGAGTTGTAACCAGGTTCAGTTTTCATTCTCTCAGCTGAGCAACCAGCAGGGAAGAGCCAGCAGAACCTCAGGAATGTACCATGAAAATGTGAAGGAATCATCTCACCAGCAGGGAGCCACCGGAGCCAAACAGGGATGGCAACCTGGCTGCTACCCACCCAACAGGAGCACCCCTGGGTTTGGGACACAGCCAGAGAACCAAGTGGGAAACATGCACCAGAGACAGGGAGAGGCAAGTCATATTGCAGAACAGAGAACCAGCCACCAGGAAATCCTGAGCGTTGGCCCTGCCATAAGCAGACCTTCAGCCCTTGGGCATTTGCCACTCCCTAATCCAACAGCAGCGCCTGTCCCCTCAGAGAGGTGCCCCAGGGCACTGCCCAAGCCACAGTGCTGAGATTTGGGCTGCTCCAGTCTGCCAAAGCCCAAGGGTTAAATCACAGTCCATGCAACAGAAGACGTGAAGATTTTTGTTTATGTAAGATTTGCTGTGAGGCGTGGAGAGAATCTGCTTCCCTTGTTTTTAAATGCTGTGCTGTGTGAATTTAATGTGCAGAAAAGGTGTCAGACAAGCAACCCTGAAGAAGAAAACTGCCTGTTTAGCAGGGAGCTGAGCTCTTGAACACCCTTCATCTGCAATGAAGTTCTGCAGGCACAGCCCAGCAGCAGCGGGTGGGGGGACAAGAGCTCAGCACACAAGGCAGCACAGATGGGTACATGAGAGAGGATTTCACCTAGAAATCCTGACACACACCCCTGTGTTCTCCAAACTTGGCAAGAGCCAGCACATACAGCATGCTCAGGTGTTTGATCACCCTGACATAGTTTACAAAGGCATAGGTATTCACTAATTTACTTTGTTTTTTTAAGCGATCCCTTTCCACTCTGTGACTTCCTTGCAGCCATCACCTTTTTATCCTCACTCTGACAGCTGTGGAAATTATTTCCAGGAAGTCCCAAAGACCTCGGAATTTTCCTACAATGAGATCCCTGGCCCTGCTGCAGAGGGACACTTTCTCACCTGGGCCTGACAGCTCCAGAGGAACACACCTGATAGAGCATTCAGGAGACGTCTGCAGCACTGCCAGCCCAGCCGAGGGCCCTGGGGATTCACATGGAGTCCCTGGGCTCCATCCAGAGCCGCAGCTGGGCAGTCACATGCCAGGAACCTGACCACAGAAACTGTTAGAGAATAAACCTCAGCCTAAACTTAATTTAAAATGAGCTTCCACTGTCCACAGTGGGACAGCGCCCCTTGGAACACTGCATTACTTTGTAACTTAACTACAGAAGCATTAAGCTGCTCTGTACCATAAAACACACACAGCAGTGGGACCTGCTCTAAAAGCATCCATTCCAATTATTTCCCCTTTCCATTGTCATCAAGGGACAAGAAAAGAGCGTCATAACTTTGTTTTGACTGAAGTAGAGGATGAGACTGTCATTGCTTTGTCACACTTGATCAGTGCTGAGGCTCCACCGAAGCTATTGAACGTAAATTCCCAGGCATGCAGATGTCACACATGCCCACTCTGCATCAGACACTCAGCTGCTTTGCTGCTTTCCTCAAAGAAATGCAGAGAAGGGAACAAACTCAGATTTCTGGACTATTTTCTATGTAACAGAACCAGCAGCACAATTCGGTTTGGCAAGGCTGCACCCCAGGCTCTGGCTCAGCTTCGTTCCCAGTATGACCAGCCTCACTGGGAGCCCCTCAATGGCTTTACAGCTGGTCTTGTCGAGGTATTTACCCTCCAGCAGGAAGCCAAGTCTTCTGGAAAAGGGACTGACACCATCTTTTAACCAGTCTTGGATAATTCATACCACCAAGCATTCTGTAATTTGTCAGAAGCATCTATTAATCCTTAATGAGGTAAAAACTCCTTAACATTTCTCAGATGAAGTTGCCAAAAATCCCCCACACCAAACTGACATTTCCATTGCTGCTGCAAATCTTTTTACTTCTCTTGAATGGAAGAAAAAAAGCGAATTTAGAAGGATTCAGCCCTTGCTCCCTGACATAGCCAGCAAAAAGAGACTGGCGCAAGTATTGCTACACCAACAGAAATAGCCCATATTTCATGTCAAGGAATAGGATGTGCAAATTTTTATAGGCACCATAGATCATCACCATCTGTCTTGACAAGTTAATTGTCTGCAGTTTTTCTAGGAAAACTAGAGCCTTTAAAAACTAACAAAACAAGTGAGTTGAAGGATGATATGGGCAGAGCATGAAGCATCATGGGCTCATTGCCCTGGAAATCTGCAGGTTCTGATATGCCCGAGTTCAGCCTAAAAAGAAAATTTGGGGTGGTCAAACACTGCTCCTGGTGCTACTTATAGAACTGAGGTACTACATACATAGCAAAAGAACTGCTTATAGAGCACAATCTCTGCAAAAAACACCCCCCAAAAAAACCAGCTGAACTTGACAAATCTGGGAACAAAACATTAATTAATCAAAGTAGGGAATGGCACTCACAGGGTTCGCAGTCAGTGGCAGGACTCACATCCTGCAAAGGGCCAGCAACAGCACAGCCCATACAATTAAAAATCCAGGACAAACTGCATTAGATGACAACCTCCAGGAGAAAATATGGATGCAGGGGCCTTGGTTCTAACCTGTCAGCTTTATGCAAAACAGCAATTTATGAGCTGTCTTGTGGAAACACTGAAAGCTACCACGTGAGCACAAAGGGGGACGGAGGGGAATTGTCCCTACGAGCCACTCTGGGCTCTGAGGAGCCTGGCACTGCTGAGACACCTGGGACACACTGAAACCATCCTGGGGACACCCACTGCACTGCAGGGTGCTCCAGAGGACACCAGCACACCGCGGAGGAGCCCCCAGCAGCTGGAGCACTAACAAAGAGAGACGGGGACGTGCCACAAAACCTCTGCCCGAGCGATCCAGGCTGGGGACAAGCACAGCCACATCCCACAGCAAAACCCAGGTGAGCCAGGACACCACGGGCAGGTCCTGCAGCATCAGGAGGTGTGAGTGGTACCTCAGAATCCAGCTCCAGGTCAGGCTGAGCTCGTGGCAGAGCGGCTTCACCTCCGGCTGCTCCTGACCTAGGATGGCCAAGTGGAAAGCTCACAGTTCTGTAAGAATTCAGTCCTCAACTACACACAGGAAAAGAGGCTAGCTGCATTCACTAAGTGGCTTTTTAAAGGGTAGAGGCTCTAATTTAATTGTAAAAATAAAGTTTTTCTTAAAATCCAAATAATTTATTTTTTAAAAATCTTTCCCTTCATTCTTCATTAGCTCTTATCTCCAAACTGACAACCTCCTATGAGGCATCCAGATTTTTCTCATCAAAAACTGGAATTAAAGAAACTAAAATCATAAATTATTCTTGATATCAAATACAAGCTTACTAAATTTAGATTTAGTTATTTAAATTTTCCACAGACAACAATGGGGAGTTTATTCCTGGACAAGGAGCATAGGATTTGGCACTAGCTGCAGCATAAAAACAGTCGAGCCAAATACCCAGTTGGTGCCCCAGCCTCCACTCATTTCCCCCAAACTGAGATAATTTACACAAACTCAATTTTGAATTTTCCCTGTAATTGCAACAGGTCCATATTTACAGTGCAGCCTGAACAGTGCCCACTGGAACCATCTGTAAGTCTTAATTTCATTTTAATAAGAGTTTGATTGAAGCCCTAGGAAAGCTGAAAATACAGTTTTGGGGTTTTCTAAACATGACTTCAATAAAAATTTGGTAATTTGCTCCAAAGATCTCACTCAGGGCTATACAAGTGACACACAACGGCCAGACAAGACATTTCAAAAAAATATAATCCTTTGGAAAAAAAACAACTAAGAAATCCAAATGATTCATGCCAAAGCTGTTAAGTCAGATCATCTCTTATCATACCATCCTCAAATTCCTGGGTGAGAGCACTTATGAAAATTTAGCACCAAAACCAGCTGGGGCTTTCACAGAAAGTTAAAGAACTGAAATTCGAAGTCAGAGAGAAAATGGAATTTTATCTGTAATATTTTCAGTGTGAATAAAGTAACAGTGTAAAACAGAAAAAAATGCGGTGAAATGCAACCATCTCCCCCTTAACTGATCGACAGATAGCAGTAAATTAACAAGTGATGTTTATTAGTTTAATATTCAATATTAAATGGTGAACAGAATCAAAAGGCTGCTCCATAGAACTGAGTGACTTTGAAACCCCTGAAATTACAAAATGCTGACTTGGGGACGTGAAGTACTTTGGATCCCATCTCTGCTCTGCCAGTCCTGCTCCTCCCTCCACTGGATCCCCAGCCCAGCTCTGCCAGTGAATTTCTCATGGACCAATTCCTGCAGCCAGCAGCTTGGCAAAAACCCATTTAACAGCAGCTTTGCTTGATTCAAGGTTGCAGAATTTGGCCTCTCCTCGTTTTTGGGTCATCTGGGTTCCATGTCCTGTGCTGAAGTGCTGAGCAGTACCTGGCAGGGGCTGTCCCCTCCCCAGCATTGGTTGTTTGGTATAACATTAGGAAATAAATTAAGGAGTTACACAAGCTTTGCTTTACAGCAAAAAGAAGGAAGAAGGTATTCAGATAAGTTTCTGAATCATAACCCAGCAAAATTTTATAATAAAAAATTCATATGCAAATCTCTGCAGCGTACTGAGTTAAAAATCAACCTCATTACACAACGACCCTTGTCTTAACACATGAAGTCAAATGCAAAAAAAAAAAAAAAAAAAAAGAACCTAATTGATTGTAGCTAGAGCAAAAATCTGATTGAACAGAGCAGTCACTGCTCCCCAGTAAGGTGTCCTATGGACAACTGTCAAAATCTCAAACTGCCCTCTCACAGCTCTAAAATTTCAATTCTTACAGGTAGTAAGTGGAGGAATTCTGAACTACACCCAGCTCATCCCTGTAAACCAGTTCCCAGATTTAAAGTTATTTCAAGTGTAAAAGGAGGATTAAGGAGAAATAAAGGAGAAACTCTACAACCCCCCTCTGGAGCTCCACAGCCACAAAGCAGGGACAGTGTGCAAAACCAGAAATCTTTATCCACAAAGTTTTTATCTTCTGAATTTTCATCCACATTTGTTTCTTTAATTTTTTTTAATATCCCATAATTAATTTTTCAGACTGGATTCCTTAAGGGCCAGGTTCATGGAGATAAATAACCTGGTAAACACTCTGATCCCCAGAAGATTTAGATTAATTTGGATACAGCTTTGACAAACATTAAATCTCTTCTTTAATGATGTTCCTCAAACAAAACAGTTAGCAAAATATCTGAATTTCCTTGTATAATGTCACATTTTAATGTAAACATCAAATAATGTACCAAAAGTTTTACCGGAAAAAAAAAAAAATTAAAGCGGCACAATTCTTTATACCACTGGAGGAGAGGGGAGGAAAAAGCCAGATTACAAACATTTACACATGCATAGTGGAAAAAAATTAAACAAACAAACAAAAAAGTATTTTACTAAATTCACGCATTTTTTAAAATAGTTATTAAATCTACTAAGCACCAACATACCTAAAAATTTATTTTCAGCTTCATGATTCATTTAAAAAACCTATCAAATTAACTTTTCAAACAAGCTTATATTATTAGCTTGTCCAAAAATAAAATGTAGAGTTTTTCTGGGTTTTTTGTTCATTTTTTTCTTCTTTTTTCGATTTTTTTTATTATTTTTTAAAGTATACCAATACTTTTATCTGAATGTTTCCAAACAATGGCATAGGTGTCTGCAAAGAATGCCTTTACCCTACAGTGGATGGAAAATACAATACCACATCATACAGAATCTAAAACTATAAAAGTCTGAGAATGCAGCATCCCTTCACAAAAAAGCTGATAAAACTGAAATTATTTAGAAGATGCTGCACCTTTATTAAAAAAAAAATTTAAATGAATTTAAGCAGAAATAACATACATTTTTACATTAACTGGCCATTTCTGGTACAGAAACCCAGCATAGTATGCTAATGTTATTGAATAAATGTAAATGCTACTTACAATCTTCTTAAATACAATTTAGACAAACTTTTTTTTCCTTTTTTTTCTTTTTCCTTTTTTTTTTTTCCTTTTTTCAAGTTGTACAGGTAATCTCTCAGCTGCTAGTTTAATGCAACATATCATTAACATTACACAAATTAAAAAATAACACGTGTGTGTCTTCCTACAGAAAAGCTTCCAAAAACCCGACCCACATCAAAAAATGCAAAACAATGGAATATAATTAAAAAAAAAATTAGTTGCAAGTCTAGCAGCAAAGCAATTAAGTGAGGATATATTTACCAATATAAACAAAGGGAATATTTGCAACTACAGGTGAAGCCCCAACTATCTTAGATCTACCGACACAAATAAAAATTAAATTCTCTCTAAAAAAAATAATCTGATTATTTAAAATAGGAGTAAAAGCCATTGCTACCTGATGAACTACCTAGGCTAAGTTCCTGAAACAAGGACAGGGGGTCGCTGTTCTTTTTTGTCTGCTCAGGAGGAGGTTTGGGCTTGGGGGGAGCCCGCAGAGCGCTGGCGTAGGACATGACGGGTTTGGTGGCGCCCGCGGGCTGGGGACTGCTGCTGTTGGACTCCACCAGCTGCTTGTTGGGCATCAGAGGGGGGAACTGGCCCAGATGCTGGAGCACGTTGTAGTTGAAGGAGTTGGAGAGCTGGATGTTGTCGGCCTTCAGGTGTTCCTCCGGGGGCTTGGCAGCCTTCGGCGGAGCTGCGGAGGAGAAAGCAGAGTTGGAGCGAAGGAACGGCTCTGACTCAGCCAATCCACCTGCAGCAAGCCCAAAGCCAGAGCTGCCACCACCCCTCTGGGAGCCTCCTCCCACACCGCCCATCTGCCGCGTTTAGTCACTCTGAAAACAAAGTTCACAGAACGACACAATCCCAGCATGGGCTGGGCTGGAAGGGATCTCAAAGCTCATCCTGCTCCATCCCCTGCCACAGGCACGCACACCTTCCACCAGGCCAGCCTGCTCCAAGCCCCATCCAACCTGGCCTCGAAGTGATCCAGCTTCATTCCCAACTCTTGGATGATGCAGCAGCAGCACAGGGCTGACATCACAAACCACGTGCTCCGTGTGGCTGCACCCTCCAGCTGAAACCCCAGACCTGCAGTTCTGCACAGCGGATTCTCCGGGTGCACTGGAGGCAAGCTGCTTCCGAATGGGATCTACTCTAATTTAAGCACTTTATCCACTGAAGCAGCATAAAGAGTATTTCATTCTTCTTGCTTTACAGCTTAATAGGCTGAAATTAAAATTTACAGCACCATATATAATTCATTCTCCAACAGCAATTCAGAGTCCTGAATGCCAACCAACTAATTATTGGTATTTCAGGCTGAATGCATTCCTGCTAATTGATATGTTCTTGCTCCACATTTAACAACTCCTGTAACTATCAGAAAAAGTGGTGCTTTAAACCATAGGTATAAAACTGCTTTCAAATGAATTTCTTGAATCCTAATGAAGTCCCTTACTTTTGTCTGGAGAATTCTGCTGTCTTGCACAGCTAGAGAGACACTAAACTGAAACTCAGCTCCATATCTGCAATAGTCCAGGAACTGGGCAACAGATATATTCTGTAATTATTTCAGTCTTTGATCATATAATGTTATTTTTAAAGTGCACGTACAAAAATGTACCACCAAATTAGTGCAAAAGAAGAAAAACATAAAGCAAAGTTTCTCACTGGAAGGGTCACACACAGGCATCTGCTTTTTATAGAGCACTCAAAAAAACCCCAAAAAAACAACCCCAAAACCAATCCATAGAAGAATGGATATGGAAAGAACACAACCCAATTTTGCTAGGGTTGCTATGATTCAACAAAAAACAAACAACCCAGAACATGAGCAAAAAAACCCTCCCAAAATAACCACAGCACTCAAGAGAAGACAAGTAATGACAAGCAGGGCCAGAGGTGAAAGCTGTGTGTGGTAGAGGTGCCTAACAGAAGGAAAAATATGAAACACACATCTTGAATAAGAACTTAAATTATTTTCTTTCAATCAACAGAAAAAGCAATGCACATCAAACCCTCAAATTGCAATTTTGGGAAGTGCCTGCATAGAACAACCCTGATCAAGTGGCAGCAGCTCTCCCTGTGCTCTGTAAGTCCCTCCTGCTCCAACCCAACACTGGTGCTACAGCCACTGCTGGTGTGCAGGAGAGATGAGCCCTTGAGCAGTCTGGAGTCAGGGTCACTCCCTCTGAAGCAGGCTCAGGACTCTCACAGCATCACATTCTCACGGGCTTTTATTTCATGGGTAAAAACCAACAGTAACGAGAACAGTGCAGTTACTGGCCATTAACCCTTAGCTCTATAAAACACATTTGGGCTGTAAATATGATCACAGGCAATGAGCTGTAAATGTGGAAAGCCACAGCAGCCATAAAATGGAGATGTGTTTGCATGAACCATTAGGTACAGGGCTCTGTTTCTTATACATTTATTGACAAAACAGAAACCATGCGTACCTACAACAAAAAAAAAAATTACATTGCAAACGCAGTTACCAGTGAGAATTTGATATTTTCACTTAGAATTTAGTATTTGACAGCAAATGTGTGTATATGCTACTTTTTATATACACATCTGAGGACTTTACTCACAAACAGGGTCTCAAGCTTTTCATTAAACCAAAGAAATGTGTGACTGGCTGATCCCAGCATAAATGTGCCAGAGTTCCTGAGATAGTTCCACCTCTTTGATAACCACAGAGTTTGGAGAGCAACTCAGTGTGAGCAATGCCACTTAATACTGTGCATTCAGCTCCTTGATTTTCAGTAAAAATAGAAATAAATTGGAGGAAGTGCCCTGAGCTTGAAGCTTTGAACTTAGCGTGAAAGATGCTGCCATAAATACGGGTTTGCTAAATAACATTTTCACATTTTGCAAATTAAAAGGCACATTAGGAATTTAATTCTTGAGTGCTGTCGTTGGCTGATATAAAGAGCTTTTCTCATTCATTCTACGCTGCGTGTTCCTACTTCAGAATTACTATGAAATTACAAGATGTTTTACGTTTATAAAGTTTGGTGAAAAACAATTAAATCTTTTAAGGCCAGTAAAACCAGCTTATAAATATCTTTTCACATTATTAAGTGGTTTTAATATCCACACTGGAATACTGTTTGTGTTTTTATTAATTTTGTTTTTACATTACCACTGGAGATTCTTAAAGCAAAATCACAGAGAAGAAACTGTACTATCCCGGTAATTTTGTTTGTCATAAACACAAGAAATACAGAAGAATAGTTGCACTGCTTTAGCTCTCTCCTTGCAGCTTTTTCTCATCTCTGAAAAGTTAATTTAGTTTCTGTCTGCTCAATCAATCAGCACTGCTGCTACCACCAGGGAAGCCACATTCCACTGAGATTCTTCCACGGTCAGAGAGAATTTAAACTCGTCACTCCTTTGATGAAGTACCAGAATTTACTGGAGAAATGCTGAGAGCACTAATTCAGTTTATGTGTTGCTCCCTCAGACTCTAATACCAACACAAAGTATCACTGATTCTGGAAACAAATAATCTATCTTGCAAATAAATCCCACCAGTCACCTCAGCACCCTCCAGCACAAATTCAGCTGCACTTGAAGCCACCGTAAGAGACTTTCTGGGTTTAGTGGAGCTTTTGGAAAGGACTAAGAAGCAGCATTGCTTTTTTAGCTGAAAAGCAGGATGTTAACAAGAAATGGGATTACTCCAAGCAAGCCTGTAACAACTGAAATAACAAATAATTCAAAATCTTTGCTTAAATTGGTCTGGGGAAAGCAGCAGCTGCAGCTGTACCCACCTAGCAGCTCCCGGGGTGGAACAGCTCTGCTGGCTCCATTGCATGGAATGTTTGGGTAGGGGGCAGAGGAGGAGGAGTTCACCCACAGCTCTGGGGAGGAGTAGTTGAACGATGACTGGTTACTGTGGTCCTGAAGCTCTTTACACTGACCAAGACTGTCTTGAGGAGTGCTTAATTCTTCAGAACAAGCCTGGACTGAACTAGAGGAAATTCTTCTTTGGTACAACGGCCTGCCTGGTCCTCTTGGTTCATACTGTGAACAAAAAAAAAATAAACAAAACAAACAAACAAACAAAAAAAACAAATCATAAAATAGCCTTTTGCTCTTTTGATTCAACTGCATCTATCAAATACCATTTACCCATTCAATATTTTCCCTGAAATGGTTTACAAAAAAATCCTAGTTCTTTGCATTTACAAAAAAAAAAATATGTTTTATACTGCAGTATTGCAGTATTTTGATCACACAAAATAAAGAATTTTAAAAGAAGTGCAAAGAACATCAACTGAGATTTCTTAATTCTTATCAACCTTTACATCTCACACTCCACACTCCTACGTGGGTGTTGGATCACAAAGTGAGGAGGAAGACACTCAGCATTTACAGACGAAGTAAAGGCAGCACAGAAACACACAAGAGCAAGGAAAAAATGTTCTTAAAATGCAACCAGGAAAAAAATGGCTTTTCCAAAGGATAAATTAGTGACTTGTACACCAGAATCTGGGTAAGCTGGATACATTTGTATACTGGATTTTGTACATACAAAACAAATTCTCTGGAGAAGCGAGTGCCCTCAGGAGAAATAATGCAGAGAATTTTATCTGAAACCACACAAATTATTTGCTACCATAAACCCTGTAGATCATGTAGATGAAAACAGCAGGAGCTCCATCAATTAACCTGTGGGGTTCAAGAGTTCAGATTTAAGGGCCCTCTAAGCTTTCTCAAGATTCAAAGCAAGCTTGTTGTATTACAGTTTATTTTTAATAGTAAATACAGTATTTACTGCCATCTGCACTGACTAACAAGAGCACCAATGAGAGAAAAGTCATCCAGGTAAATCCAGGTAAATCTAGACTTGGTAAAGGGAAAAAAAAATCCTAATGAAATGCCACAAGAAATAAGCTAAACAAACATCAAATAACTTGCTTGCAGAGTTCAACTACTGTTATTACATCAACTACAAGAAATAGGGGGGGAAAGTGCATTAAAGGAAACTGTTATATCTTATTTCAGTTGCCACAGTCAAGGGATCAACATTTGGATGTCCTGACAATCCACTCCCCTAAGGAAATTCTTCAACAACAATAACAAACAAAAAAATTCATAAATTACTGCCCAAATCAAGCCAGAAAGTATACATTCATTGAGTTTAAAAGGGCTATTTTGGTAAGCAATCAGGAATTTATCAAAGTTCTGGACACTTGCAAGTAGAGAACCAGACAGAATAACTCCAGTATTCCCTTTGATGTGCAGTTCAGATCTAGCTTGACTAAACACATGCAAAAGCTTTCAAGTATCAAGTCAATTAACAGCTTTATAAATAGGGATTGAGCAAACAGTTTAATAAGGATACCAAAAGTCAAGAAATCTGCCCTGACAAGTGCCTTGTCTGAGGGATGCCTGTTACAAACACACCTAAAAGCCCATTTTGATTTCTTTGTGCATTCAGTCCTGCCTACCAGCTGGAGCAGCAGTTTTGGAAAGTTTATAAGCAAGTCTCTGTCTTTTTTGCATTTGGCATTTCTGTCACATATTTTGAAAGGAAGAAGAAATAAGAACTAAACCGAATTTGCACTAATTACATAAAGGCTCACTCTATTTGTCTTCAGATAGCAGGAGCTGTCACAAGCTTTATAGGAATATTTATTAGTTTATTACTGCTGAAAAGCCATTGTTCCTACATCCCGCTGTACTGACAACATTAACTGTTGTCACAAAGTATTAGATTTTATACAGGGTGGTATGACTTAATGGACTGAGACATCAAATTTCTAAATGTCTATAAACCCAAACCTCACTACAGCTCTGGATGGGCTCGAGGACTCCATTAACCTCTCTGGATCTGTGTAAGACAGAAATTTGTAAAATGCACTGGAATTCTATTTTAGTTATTTTTCCCAGGCTCATAAACTAAATATTTGCTGTTTTCAGAAGTTGAAAGACAAATTAAATATGTATGGTGTGAGACAGCAATGAGCAAGGCTCCCTCCCCAGCTCCTGCAAAAACCTTAACAGAAATGCATCACAGAACAAGCCACTTATGTACAAATATTGGATTACATGCAGTCAGTGAGAATATTAATTCTCACATCCCTGGAATGCAACTTGGCTTCAGGATACTCCTTGTTTGTTTGCAATTTATACACTCCTTAGCACCTCAGATTCCAACAGGGATTAAAACCTCAAACCTGTTCAAAAATGACCTGTCCTGGCTGTATGTGCTGGCACAGTCTGCATCTCACAGCACACCCCCTTAGAGCCCAAGGAGAGCAGAAGATGGAGAGGGACAGAGCCAGCCGTGTGTGGCAGGGTGTGTGCTGGAGCCAGCCTCAGGGAGCACAGCTGGATGATTTCCAACACACAGCCCCCAAAATACCCAGGATGGCTTTGTATCAAATGAATGCAGGCAGGGTGTGATTATGAAATCAGGTTTTGGACCGTGTTGGAACAACTGTACAGCTCTGGTCTTCTATGAGAAGTAACTCAGCTCACACTGAGCTCAACACTGAGTCAAATGGCTGGCTCATTCCAGCTGACTGTCCAGAGCTTCCACCTGGGCTGGGGCTCCTTTTCACTGCAGAAAAATGACATGCAGACACAGAGCAATGACTGCACCAAAACGAAGAGTAACATTCCAAAAGCCAAGGCTTCCCATTTAGCAGAGAAAATGTTACACCTGCAGAGACAAGAACCACGGATCTGCTCACGGTGAACAGCAGAGACACAGAGAACGACTCCTCCTCACAGAAATTCCCACTGTGAGCTTTTAATGCGCGAGGAGTTTTGCATTCATGACCATTTCACAACATAATTTGATTTTAAAATGACAGGACAAGTGCAGAGCAGACAGAGCACCCACCTCTTCTAAGCTGTGGAGCGAAGAAGCAGAAACTGCTCGAGATGCGAGTGGATGAAATGGCTCCTGACCAACTGCGTGCTGATGATTCTGGATTTGTATAAAAGGGCTTTGCTGTGACCTGTGGGCCAGTGGAGGTATTCCATAGTGAAAGCCCTGCCCCAGGAGGTGATTCTGCTGTAGGTTAGCATAAGTCCAGGACCCATCAGGTTGCAGGTATTTCAAGGGAGACGGGGTTATGTGTTCGGATGGCATTGAGAAAGGGGGGTTGTACATTTGGGGTAAATGCTGCTGAAATGCTGGGTTAGTGGGCAGTTCAATGTCTCTGCTGTTCTCAGTGAAGTTGGGGAAGTGGGCGCTGTGGTTGGAGTTGCAGGAAGGAGAAGGGAGTGCTGGTGGGCTCCGGGGCTGGACTTGTCTGTATTGCAACAGTCTGGACTGGGGCGGGGGCATCTCAGCCACGTCCCGGCTCTCGCTCGGATCGCGGTGGGACAGCTCCCGCAGCAAGTCCTGGAACCTGCATCGACACAATAAATGTAGCAAGGAAAGAGAAAGAAAGAAAAAAAGAAGTTTTGCTGAAATCTCAGAGAACAAAACACTGAATTTAAATATTCTCATCTTTGCGCTTACTGACCCTAACTTCAAAGGATGTGACTGAGCAATCAGAAATTAGGCACAAGAAGATTAACTGCATGAAATACCCACCTGAATCATCTCAAAGTTTTAATAACTCTTGAGATTTCCTTTCCAGTCAGAAGAATCAATTTTTTGTTATCTCTTAAGAGACAACTAAAGGTAAGGATTTCCTGCTTTACTACACAAAGTAAAAAGTTCACAGAGTTAAAGAAAATTTTAACCCCTTCCAAGGCAAAAGCCGGAACAATCAGGGACTCCCCTCACTTGCACAATATAATTCTGAACTTTTTCAAAAGGTCAATTCAATTCAGCACTTCAAAGAGTCAGCTAGGAGGGTATTTAGATGCTTTACCATGTCTATAACAAACCAGATGGAAAAGAAAGCATAGTGGGAGATGACAGTAAACAGAGGCAATTTAAAAATCCAGCCTTTACAATATACATGATTAAAGCTGATGACCACTGGAACCATCTTTCTATTGACATTCAACAGCTTCCTTTCTTGCCTCCTAAAGCTCCATCTCAAATACAAGCTTTTTTTCTTTACATCTGCTTTTAAAAGCAAAGGCTTTTTGAAAAGGAAGAAAAGTTTAGGTTTCAACTGGGAGCAGTGTTTAGGGAGGGGCTGTTTTGTTTCTTTTCAAGCACACAAATCTCAGACTGCTACTTCAAATTGAAGAATTTACAACTTACATAGGCCTTAACTACACTCAGACATGTTTTTCATAAAAACACAAGGCTGTTACTCTCTATCCATTCCTTATTCCCATAAATACAGCTCTGAAAAGCTCCATAAAAATATTTTTCCACTACAGCTTTACTACCCAATATACTAACAGAATAAAGCATAACACATAATAAAAGCATAGTTGTAAGTCAGCCTGCCAACTATTTTAACCTTCATAATAACAGCAGCAAAAAGCAATACCTTTAAGTGCCTTGCACTTAATCACAGTGTTACAGATAGGTGCCCACTGCTCAATTTTACACAAGCTCTGATGACTCAGTAAACAAATACCTTGAATATGTTGCCTCTGTTTCATCTTCTGTATTACTGGCAAGTTTCCAGTTTGCCCTAACTTGCTGCTGTTGATGTAATCCAATTGGTTGCTGAGGAAGATGTGGTAGATGAGGATGGTGATGGTGTTGATATGGAATAGTGCCTTGACTGAGATAGGCATTATGTTCATTCCATTGCTGTAACCTGGCTTGTTGTTGCTGCCTTATTGTTTCCAAAGCTACATTTCCATGCATACGATCTACAAAAATAGTTTTAAAAAAAAATTTTATCTAATGCCCCTTTTAAAAGATCTTCACGTCAGAAAAAAAAAAAAAGAATAATTTTTATACAGTTTATTCCAGGGTCTATTATACACTAACTGCATTGCAGTGCATAACCTGGTTATTTAAATCATATGGAAAATCATATAAACATGAATCTTCTAATAAAGTGCTGAATATTCAAACATGCCTCAAGCAGTAAATTATGCTCAATGACATTACTTATGGAAACTAACCCAACAATAACCCAATTCAGAGCAATATGCCTGAAAAAGGTAAATACCTCCTTCATTTTCACTTCAATGTAGTTATAATTGCACACTCTGAATTTAAATAAAGAAAAGTCACCTACCTAAAGTGTCCCCTAAGGGCATTCCTGATGGATTCTCTTCAATGAAGTTGTTCAAGTGGGTTGGCAGAACTGGGTTGTGCTGTGCAATAGGCCTCAAAGGATTATTGACTTCTTGTAACAGAGGTGGGGGGTGTTGTTCTGAAATCACAGCATCTACAGCAGGAGAATGTGGTCGGTGGGGAATGGGATTATTAAAAAAGGACTGGCTGGGGCCTGCCTGGAAAGCAGGGGAAAGCTGCGAAGGTGGTGGAGGCTGCTGATTCAAGTGATTATGCTGCTGAACTACCTGGCTCTGCTGGGGTGGCATTTGGTTGGGTTGTTCAGGCAAGTGATTTTGCTGTTGACTTAAGAGGTTTTGCTGCTGCTGCTGCTGCAGAGGGTAGGGCTGCCTCGGGATCTGGGACAGGTGCTGGAAGTGGCGGCTGGGAACTGCGAACTGGGAGTGGGGCGGGGTCAGGTGCAGGTTCAGCTGCCTGGGGTTGGGGTTGTCTTTGCGATGGAATTTAGCACTGGGGTAACCAACATTGGAACGGGACTCTGGGCTTCTCTGCTGAGGGTTTGCTTCTAAATCGACCTACAAAAGGAGAGTAAAAAGTTCTGAGAATTTGCATTTAAAAAACTGAAATAAAAAATATTTCGGTTTGACTAAATGAATGAATTACGAAACATAATGATTAAATTCATTAAGAGAGAGCATGAAATAACAAGCAAATAAAAATACCCAAACACCAAAAAAAAAACCAACCAAACCAAACCAAACCAAACCAGCATCCCATACAAGATAAACTCACCTGCTTGGATTCCAGAGGTTTCTTCTCAGGTGTTCGAATTTTACTGATTTCGGGTCCAGCAGTGTTTTCACTTTTACCTAAAAACATTTACAAAATTATTTCATTTCAATAGAAAAAGTACTATTTTGGGATTTTTTTCCCCCCAAACACAGGAAAATTGACTTATTAGTATGCCATTTATAGCACTACAGACATTTAGTATCATCCACCTAAATAGCACTTTCCCTTTAATCTCCACATTTTGTTCATTAATCACCACTAAGCAGTCCTTCTAACTTAACTGCAAATAACATCAGCAGTACTGCGGAAGGGAGATGGAACAATTACACCCTCAACAGCCCTCCCCACCTCCCATTCCCTCTGAACCTCACAATAGCCCAGTTATTCTATTTGTAATGGCAAATCCCAGGTTATTTCCCCAACCTGCGGATCGCTCGGTTAGGGAGGAAAGGGCGAAGGACATAAGGATGGAGGAAGGGAAGCCCCTGTTTCAAGCACAAACTCCACCCAAAGCAGAGCAGTTTGCAGAGCCATTCCAAGCACTGACCATTCCGAGTTTGCTCGTGCTGCTCCTTGTCCTGGTGTGGGAGCTGCTGCTGTCCTATGCTAACAGGGGAGGGGTGGCCCAGGCCATACGGGATCGGAGACCCTCGCCCATGTGCCTGTAACAGGTTCATGTTATATGCCATGGCTGCTTGGTGAGTAATGAGTCGAGGGTCGACTGCAAACCTACCCTGATACCCTGTCCACGGTACCTATGTGGTAAACAAAAGTTAAAATAAAGATTAAAAAAAAAAAGAAGGAGAGAGAGAGAGAGAGATGTGATCTGTTAAGGTACGTTCAATTAAAGGCAGTGATAACGAGCATGCTGGTATCAGGTCACTGACAAGAGTTTTTCGTGCACCAGCTGACCTGACACACACACAACTACAGCTGGTGCTGGGAGGGGAGAGCTCTAAGGGCAGGCAAAACAAGGGGCACAGATTTTCCAGAACCCTAGGCAAAAATTTTTCTATCAAAACCCATTCTTGTTTCAGTGGTTTCAAAGTTCAGAGAGAAAAGACTGATGGACAAATGGTAGCTTAATAGCTTCAGATTAATCTCTTCTTTAATTAAACAGAAATGGGTGAAGTTCAAACAAATACAAAGCCCTTTCTCCTGGTAGATATGAGACATTGGGCTGTGGCTCGGGGCGGGGGACGGAGAGAGAAGCCTCAAAGGTGAGGACCAGACCTTGCAGCACCCAGTGCTGGGATTCTGGGCCTCAGCAGGAGGGGCTGTGCCCACCTCTGCACCCACAGGACACCCAGTGAAGTTCCCAGGACTACTGGTGGAACCCAGAGAGTGCCCACAGGTGAGCAGTGACAGGGAATGACACTCCAAAGTGTCTGTGCTACATGACATGTGTATTGCAGAGTCAAAGGAAAATCCACCTTCTGAAAGCAGGTAAAAAGTCAGGATTTCTTACAATGGCTTCCATTTTATTCCTAGAAGGAATGCTAAGGAACACAGCTCTGTATCAAATGAATTCAAACTCTTCCTGTAGGAAATTCATTAAAAGAAGGGAAATATATGAACAAGCAGAGAGTGCAGGGCAAGTCTTCCCAACACTCTGGTTCCCAAATATCCTTTAGTGATGGCAGCAGACAACCTCCTCTAGCTTTTACTTTGGGTATGGAAACTGCATTAAACAAAGACATCATTTTATCTTCCACGAACATAAAAACATTTTACTTCAGTCCCTGCTTGTTTCAAGCGTAACAACCTTCATCCAATTCTTCTTTTAAATTACTATTTGCCCTTGAAATGTGCACTTTGAACTTCAGCTTTAGGCTGCTATTGCATCTGTACAACCCGAAATGATCTCCAAGCTCTCCAAGCTTCTTTTCAAAAGTAGCAGTCTCATTAGTACCTAAGTCTTCCCACTTAATTATTTAAAACTCCATCCTCAGGGAAGGTGAGTTCAAAATACTTGTTTTAAGTACATTTCTTTTGATTAGAAACACATAAAAATATATTAACCTTGGAACAATAAGACAGCTTTAAAAATTACCTTGGCTTAATATTAATGTAATGTGACCAAGCATGACAAAGATACAGCTGCTGGCCTTCTCATTGCATTTAAATTTATCCATCAAATGCAGATTTCTAGTAAGTTTGGAAAAAAGAAAATTCCTTGACCTAACAAAGAAAATCGATTTACAGCTGCCAGCTGATCTAAGACACAAAATGGAAACTACAGCAAGTCCTCTATTCACCATCCATAAGCCAAACTACAACAGAGGACTCAAAATTACTGGGAAAAAACAAATTAGCTATATTCCATTATTTAGCATTATGAATGGAATTAAACACATGTCTGCATGTGTGTGCTCCACATGCTTGCCACAGTCTTCAGGAGTTACGTACAACACAGACATGTTACTTCACAAGCTTCTGCAGCCTTTGTTCTTTCCTTGCATTTTCCTCCTGGAATATGTTGACTGTGAAGGGTAAAAAAAAAAAAAAGCAGAGACTGCTTCTTTAATGTGTGTAAATTTTGGTGGGACAGTTTTATTTGTAATCCAAAATTCCATGCATAAATATAGCCTGAAAGACCTGGTAAGAGATCTTCATTCTGCTCCCAAATGTCATTAAGGGAAGGGATTGGAGAGAAAACTGGTTCACTATGAGGTTCTGGAAGGGAGAAACATCCCATTATGCTTATTTTTCTTATCACTTCACTTCAGACACCTTGCACTGCAGACATCCAAAGCCTGTAATTTAGGCTGTGTGATGCCAATAAAGAGAAACAAACTTGGTGTGAATCACTGAGGTCTCTCCAATGATCGAGAATTGAACCAGGCAAATAATTCAGAGGCAGGTGTCTCAAGTCAGATGAGACAGATTCCACTGGTGTGCCTAAAACACACCAAATTACATGAACATGAAACTGCTTTTAGCCTGCCGGGAGTTATTTCTGGGAGCAAAGCCTTCAGGTCCTCTGCACTGCCACTCCTAAAGCCAGCAAAGCCCACAGATTTGGAGTGCTGAAAAAAACCTGCAAGAAACTCATTATCTGATTTTGCCATACATTTATGTGCACACAGTAAGTGAGGTGGGGAGAGGGGAGAAACAGAAAATGAATTCTTACAGGCAAAGGCACAGACATGACCATATTTCCTCCATAGACAGCAGGTACATATAGAATACTTGTCCCAGTGTGTGGATCTATCCTTTGAACAGGACTCGGAGATTTCCCCAGATTGGGATGAGGTCCCAGAGGAGGAGGGGGAGGAGTATATGCTCGGATAGGATTTCCAATTAGAACAGAAGGATTGGGCTGAACTGAAAATAAAGATAAAAATAAAAGATATATATATGTATATATACACACATACAAAAAGCCCCAGAAGATATATACACAAAAAGAACATGAAGACAATTTCTTTGTTTTTTCATCCTAACAGCATCTATCTTTATGAAGTATGTGTGCAACTCTAACAGCACAAGTCTGGTACACCAAGAGAAAGCATTAATCAAATCCTGTATTCCATTTCAAAAATTTGAAGAGGCAGAAAATACAAGCTGAGATACAGAGAAACAGGTAGCTGGTAAGTGCATTAATGAAAGAATGTCCCAAACCAATTAAATATGCTGACAGTCAGAGTGGCTGTTAAGCACTGCATCAGAAGCTAAAATAACCCTCCTTTCTTTAGCAGGGAAGACAAGCTCTAAACTAATGCTTTTCCAAATTAATAATGAAGCTATTCAGCTGTTGCATGCTACCTTGCAAAGGTATGTTCAGTAATATCTGGGATCTATGACAGCACAATTTAACTTCAAAGTACCTCTGAAAACAGTGCATGCAAAATAATGTCCAAACCCTTTTAGTGCAAATACACTGGTATAGGGCTGTACATGATAAATTTCAAACACAGCTATTTTTCAAAGGCCAACAACTGCATTTGTGCTAAGGCTTCAAAATAAGTGTACACAACACCTATAAAGGGAGAGCCTCAGAAATATCAAATGTCCACTTAACAGTCTATGATCTGATTCCTACATGCAAACAACAAGTAAATGGCATTCAAACAGAGAAGAGACCAGATATTCCATGTATGTCAAACTACTGTCAGCTTCACTGGGCTCAGGAATTCCCCCAGGAACTGCAGAGGCACTCACCAATTCCATCAGGTGGGAAATGATCATTCTGGTTATGATGATGGACCTTGCCCTGTAAAGGAAAAAACAGGAATAGTGATCTTTGCATTCTTACACAAACCAAGCTTTTTATTTCAAGCCAACATGAAAATTAAACATAAAACAGAGATTGAAAGAAGTCAGCCCAACAGTTTATTCTTACACATTCAACCATCCAGTTCCACTACTTGACTATGAATTCACAAAGCTGGACATAAAACACCACTAATTCAATTAACCAGTGGGTCATTACAACTCTCTCCAGGAAAACTCTCTCTCCCACGGCCTGTTTTCAGATGCAAAGAGAGTTACAGCAGGTGTTCTGAGTTTCTTTTCCCACCACTGTCCCACATCTTTCAGGAGCAGGACCAATGCAACCCTCAGTACTCCTCTGCCATGGCAGCTTTAGTGGAAGCATGATCCATTTTCTGCTCAGGAATGATGGAGACAAAGGAGCTGCCTGCAGTTTTACTCAGTTGCTCACCCGGCCCCAGGAGACATTGTCTCCCTGCCCCATCTCATTTATCAGCTTCTGGGCTGTGGCTGCTCCCCAAAAGTGCAATGTAGGAGAGTAAAGAACCCCAGTGCTCGGGAAAAACAGTTCTTCCTTGAACAGTAGAAAAGGATTTTAACAGACCTGAGTTATCCCTCCTACTTTCTCATGAGTTTGCAGTATTAACTAATTAGTTAATATTCATAAACTGTGAGCACATATTCCATTGCCAGTATGCTCTCAAGTTCTTTGC
The DNA here is from genome assembly GCF_963662255.1 of Cinclus cinclus. Taxonomy (NCBI): domain Eukaryota; kingdom Metazoa; phylum Chordata; class Aves; order Passeriformes; family Cinclidae; genus Cinclus; species Cinclus cinclus. The sequence continues at coordinate 9,472,076 of NC_085065.1, read as the reverse complement.
AGAAATACTTTACTTAATCTGGACCTAAGTACGCTCACAAATTTAAAATAAATCAAAAAATGCTTTGATGCTGCAAAACTTTCCTTGCCCAGGAGATAAGTCTAGGCAGTTTTCCAGCACTCTGAGCAAATTAGTCAGGGTACAAAGACAGGTTGTTTGACAATGTTGACTCATGCATAAACCAGATTAAAGAACTGGTCTCCAAGTTTTCCTCTCATTTCAAAAATGAATTATGGAAAAATAAAATAATAATTGCTTTTCATTGCAGCACTTAAACAAAGGAAGCCTGTTTATTCAACAGAGAAAGATTCAATCTAAAAACATGGAGAAGCTACAGCCTTAATCACTCATGGACAGCACACAGCATTTCTGTATCTGTTACTGTGTCAGAGGCAAGCTGCATGTGCAGAAGTCTGACAAACCTCTGTTCTAATCTATCAGACCTGTATTTTATAGGTGCCATATTCTTCAAACTGAAATACCAAATAATTACGTAAGTTTGTAAGAAAATAATGATAAAAGTTTGTAAAAGGAGCTGTCCTACTCAATGGGAGCTTCAGTATGTCCCTCTATTAGACTGGTAAACAAAAGTCAACGGGGCCACCAGAAAGCTGGGGAAGAGAGTTGCTGCCTTTCTTTTTTCTTTTTCTCTTCACACTTTTGAAGGTTTAACGATTTTATAACAGTCTGTTATGAACTCAATTGTTATCATTTCTCAAAGACTTTCACAGCAAGGCTCATGTCCTCACCCATCTCCCAAACACCTAAACCTGCCCTAGAACTGAGGGTGACCGACAACAGCAGAGCACAAAGACACTCAGTTTCCTCGAGAAACTCCCTCCATCTTTGGAATATAAAAATCCACATTACATAAAGGCTCTCAGAGGAAGCCCAGACCAAGATATGGGTGACTGCAGGCAGTTAACAGCCTCGTCATCCCTTGGATCCCCCTTTAGTCAACAAATGCGAGTAAAGAGAGTTCTCCAGAGATTTATTCTGACCTGTGGTCCCCACTGGCTGCAGGAAATGTCTGGCAAGATGATGCACCCTGATTTAAGTGCCTGAATCCAGACCAAAAGCTGGCAGGCAGCGAGTGGGAGGTAGGAAAGTTGTAAACTCAGAGCTTAATTTGCTGTAGGTGAACTACCCCGAGGGAAGCTCTGAGGTCTGGAAACCTTCCCTTTCCACATCATCACCTTCAATGAAGGCTCTCCCCATTCACCTCCAATGCTCCTTCCCCTCTCCCACTCCTGGCCAAGCCACAGCAGCACGGGAGAAGGCACTGCCCTCACAGGTCCATGCTGGCTGTCACCCTCTCACACAGACAGGACTGAAACATTTTACGTTCTTTAAAATCTAAACAGCGAGAAGGTTTTTAATGTCCCTACATAAATCCAGGAGCAATTCTGCTGAATAAGAAGTGCTGTTTGTACAAAACCACTTTTCAGCACATGCAAAAGACAAGCCCTGACTCACACAATGTCCATAAACTCACCACAAACCACACTACTGGAGACGGTTCTTATTTTTTTGCAACAAAATATGCCAGCACTAGGTTTGAATCCTTCATTTTTAATGTTAAATATTGTGCTTAGGATGTCTAAAATAAACAAAAAACAACCATCTGCTTTTAAAACTTGAGCAAAGGGAAATGTATCCCTGATCCCAGCTGTATTCTCAGTATTTGATTATTACTTGCTCATTGCTCTGCTGTTACTGTACACACTCGCTACCTGTCAATGGCATTCAGAGGGAAGATTTTATTTAGAATTGTGACATAGGTGGTTTAAACACTTCAGATCTTAAGCTGAAAATAGAGTGCTGGCAGTTTGACAGCACAAGGGCTTAGTTTACCAACAAACTAAAGCAAAATAAACAAAGCTGTCTACTTACAAGACTCTCACTTTCCCTAACACTCACTCCCTTTTCTTTCCTAAATTTACTATACCTGCATTATCAAGTACTTTCTCTTTTTTTCATTTAGGAAACTAAAAGTATTAATAATGATGTTCTATTATTAAGGAAAAGACTGAAGAGCTCATGAAAAAATGAGACTACAGCAGTGGCTTTTAAAGACAATTTAGTAATTTCTGGTTTTCTGTAAGCCCAGTGTTTTGACACATGACTAGAAGCTTTAGAAATCTGGTGTTTGTTTCAGAAAGTAATGCATGCATCTTGATGAAGAAACCAAATGTTCTCACTTTACAAGCTCCTTTTTGGCAAGGACTGCCAAAGGGAAGGCTTTCCCTTTTGAATTAAAAAACTGTTGCAAAAATTTCATTTCAATGATACAGCCTGGCACAAAAATGCAAAGCTATGTGAAATACATGCAGTTCTTCCTTCCTGTACACTGAGTTCATCACAAAACTGACAACCTGCATTTCAGTTCCATCTCTAAACACAATTTAATTAAATTACAACCCAAATGATTTTGAGATAAACTACAAAGAACTATCAAAATAGAATTCATTATTAACATATCACCCCCCCAAGAAAGCCCTAAAATTTAGTGTTGTTCTTTATTATCCTAAGGAAGCTATGTATTTTCATCACTTCTTCACCTGCTTTTATAAAAAATGATGATGAAATTACCACTTACAGGTAATTTTATCTCTGCCCTGTTGATGCTAATGAAATCTGGTCTTCTGAAGGACATTATCACTGAGCTAATATATGCAATAAACCAGTTTACAACATATTTTACTTACATCAGAAATTATATTACATAACTTAAGTCCTTGAATTTTAAATGTGATTTTGAAACCAAACCAAATCCCTTTTAGCTACTGTTTTGTTGGTTTCTTTCACTCCTTGTCACTGTCTGTGTCAACCTGCTGTTTCTTGGGATACAGTCAGAGCACAGCCTGGGACGAGGACTGGCTCTTGCTCACAGGGTTTAATCTGGCTTATCTAAATCCTGAGTTTCCACGGCTGAAGTGCTCCAGGGTCACTGCAAACCTGCCAATGAACATGCCACAGTGAGTGAGCCAATGTGTGTTTTAGTAAGGAAACCAGGCCTGGGCAACCCCAAGCTATATTGCCAAAAACTTTATGATAATACAGGTCTAGAGCTTTCACTTGAAAATGCTGAGGATCCCTCTGGAATTTGCATTCATATCTGATTGCACTGACGCAATTTGAAAACAAACAGCTTGTTCCATAAACCTTTCATGTTATTTCTCCACATTCACTTCCAGTTTCTGACAGGACCCAGCACAGTAACCCTTTACCTTTGGAGGTGACTGCTGCTGTTTGGTGGCATTGGCCGAGTGCTGGTGCCGCAGAGCTCGGGGGATGAACTCGGGGGCCAGAGGGTTCAACACGTAGGTTTTCTTTAACTCCAGAGCTTCCAGCTGAGCTTTGATCTGCTCAAACGTGATGCCATGAAGACTTTCGTTCTCGTGGCACAGAGCAATAAACCTTTCCCAGAATTTCCTATGGAAATGATTTTTACAAACAGTGAGGAAGGCTCAATGGCTGTTATTAAAATGAGAAGATTTAATGTAACTGTGGGACACTTTTATTTCGTGTGTGTGTTCCATCCACCCTCACTCAACCTGCTCCCTGCAGCTGAACCCCAGAGTGCAGTGCAAAGCTCCCCAGCCATTCCAGATGGACACACAGCTGTGTCCATGTGCATCAAGTCACAGCACTGGCTGGGTACCACATTTAATATTAATGCCATGGACAGCTCCAACTTTTTCCTAGAAAATCAAAACCAGCAAACTCAAGGCTTAAAATTCTGGAATGCATGGGATTTAAGGCATTTATCAAAGCTCAAACAGTCACAGGAATGACAGAGATTCTGAGAATGTTCTCAGAAGATGTCAAGAACATTCTCTGAATTTAGGCAGATCCTTCAGTGTAACAAATACCAAAGCAAAAAAAAAAAAAAAAAAAAAAAACAAATACAAAGGGTTTTGAGATATCCCCTCAAAATCGCTCTTGTAAAGCACTTCAGAGGCACAGGAAAATTAACATTTTTGGGAGTTTTTAGACATTCTTTGAGATCCTCCAGCAGAAAACAAACAAAACTATAAATTTTAGTGCGTGTCTGATTTTTCTATAACATATAGAAGTATTTTTGAGCTAGGAAAACAACCATCAGATGATGCATGACTTGTCTATGAAAATTCTGTTTCCAGCTTTTTGGAGGATGGAGGGGTTATTTAAACCTTGTAATAAAAAAAACATTCCTTCCTGTCTTCTACCTTCTCATGACATGTCTTTCCATTGCTTTATTTTTAAAAAAAGGCTTTATTTTTTTTTGTTAACATCCACAGTAGAATCCATACAAAATTTTACACTTGGGATTTTTTTTTAACCTCAAAGGAACATTTTGGGTGAAGTTACTGAAGCTTAAAAGATATTTAAGTAAGGTCTGAAGATGACACTTCGGAAAAAAAAAAATAAACCTGACTGAGCTGTCTCTTTCAAAAATATCAAAAGTAAAGGTGGGTTTGACTATAACTCCTGCTTGTTCATCCTTCAGTAATAAGGTCTGGCCTATCAGCAAGCACTGTTCTTCCCCCAAAACCTGCAAAATGAGAGACTGCTGCACATTAATTGTACCAGCAGTGTCACATTTTGCTGAGTAGCTGACTTGGTGAGAAAGAACAAATGTCTGTCTTGCAAAAATGCTGTGATGCTAGTGATGTCTTTAAGAATTTGCAATAGTTTTCCCTAAAAGGCCATTTTTGTTGCGATTTTATAGAGGCAAGAAAAGCTCTTTTAGAATTCAGGATGCAAGCTGGCCCTTTCTCTGCATTTTGCTCTAAGGCAAATAGCTCATGCAAGGTCATAAATGAGAATTAAAAAGCAAAATTAAATGCATCACCGGAATGCTTTCATGATGGAATTCCCTCTGATTAATCAATTCAGTCACTAAACCTACTGCCAAGTACCACAAATCCACTGAGATCCATCCACTTTTGCTGAGAATGCCCCAAGCAGTCTCTCTACACATGGAACACTTGTTCTGGGGTCTAAGAACAGAGAATAAGCCCCCGCTGTCTCTGTCCTAGTGTGCTCAGGAGTTTAAGGGGAGTGTCTGCCAAAGCAGCCCTGTCTAGTCCAGCTGGAGCACACAGGAATGCAATGATTACCCTGGGCATGCTTCACAAAGCTCTCTACAACTATCATTACAGTCTTGACTCATGTTGACAGGTTTTAGAATATTTATAAAATTCAAGTACACTTTAAACTTTTTTGAGGTCTGTTTTTCCTAACGAAATGCCACTTCTTTCAGACTTCTCTACTCCTGTTGTACTAAAAAAGAATCATCTTCCCAGCAGCCTCTCTGAGCCCCTCCAGCACTATTTTCAAAGAGAGAATGTTCAATTATTCAGTGAAACAAGACAATGGTGTATTAAAGGGAAAGCTCGAGATACATCTTAATAAAGTTTCAGCGCTCCTTGTTTCTTAATTATCTTTCAGTTTTATAATTTGGAACAGCTCTACATCTATAAACAGCTGCTGGTCTTCAAAATGCAAACTCAATCCTTAAGTGCCAGCACTGTAATTTATTTACCACACTGACAGACTATATTTTTATTTTATTAAGCTTTACCCATCCTGTTTCAGATATTTTGAAGGAGCATTCGGGAGGCACAGGGGCTCTTTCTCATCAGCTCATTCCATAAATCAGCCCCTGCCTAAAAACCCCACCAGGTAAAGAGAAAAGTGAACTAAACCCACAACAATTATTTCTGTCAGTAAGATGTTAGAAGCATATCACTGCCTTCATGTACAGACACTCCTGACATAGCCCCAGCAGGGAAGTGGTGAAATTCAGGTTATATTTCATAAATACAGTAAACAAAGGCTTGAGTTCCATTTGGCTTTTTCAACTCAATCTTTGAAAACCACATCCCTTTTCAATACAGTAGAAGCAGCATTGCTCAGGAAAGTAGAACACAACATAGATATAACAACTAGCACGTATTTTTAGCTTTATTTTAATAATGCAGTCAGTGCACTGTTTCCTCTCTTCGAGAATAAGCTGCAGGGTTTATCTCTGATCATCTCAAAATTTGAGAGCTCTTCCATCGAAAAAAAAAAAAAACCCTTTGAAGAACAAGAACTTGGAACCTTTAACGTAAGTGTTTACATATCTCAGCATTTTTCACATTTCTTCATTTAGGTCTAAAAAATGTAAATTCACTCAAATCTTAACAAGTTTTTTCCTAGTGTCATGAAGACCTATCAAAACACAAATAATCTTTTTCAAGTCTTTTACCATCCTATGACTGCCATAATATTTAAATATGTTACATCACAAGTTTATCTCCAAATTACGCATTACCTCTATTTGTCTATAGAATTGTAATGGGTATACAAAAAACCCTACTAGAAAGTAAAATGTAGCATCTTCAATTGTTAAGTGAAAATCTGAGCAACTATAAATACATGAAAAGTCAGATTATCAACGGCCAGGTGTAGGTATCTCACATTTTTCCCTGTTATAGATGATGACAACTATCACTTTCCTAAATCCACCAGGCACAGATAAACACATTTTCCAATACCCTTAGGCCTGATTAACCAAGGAACATAGAGAAAATACCTGCATCTTCCAATGGAACATAAAGCAATAGGATCTCCCACCACAGCTACCAAGGACTGTGCTCTTGTAATGGCAGTGTTGAGAAGTTTGTAATTAGACAGAAAACCATAATCCAAGTCTTCTGTTGAATCCTCCAGTAACTGCTCTTTCCTTTTAATTGGAGTTTGCTTATGTTTGCACGTGTGCCGTGTTCGTACTGTGCTGAGGAACAAAACTCTGAACTGTTTTCCTAAAATGAAACAAAAAAACATCTCTGAGATAATTGTTGCTATTTCTGCTCATGCCACAGCCAGACCAGTGCCCTTGACAGCCAGATTTCACACCTACATGTTCTGAACTCATAGCTACCCTTCACATGAAGAGTTTTATGCAAGAATAATAAGATTTAAAAATTTTAAAAGATGCACTATAAATAGCACATTACATTACAAGAATAATTCCTCTTTAAAAAACTTTTTCACCTTGATATCAATCACTCTTGAACTTTCCAAAATGTTAATTGTCTTTACAGCACTGCCTATCAGTCAATAACAAATCCTGAATTTATTTATTTATTCTAACTTAAAAATAAATTCTGGATATTCTTGATTCATATTTTTAAATTTCTCAAATACATGAATATCCACCATGAAAAAACAGAGCAAACTACTCACTGTCACTCAGTTACTTTATCATCTGCCTTTGTTTATTACTGACTAGAACTGCAACCTAGCAACAGGCTATGCCTACACAAAATCCTTGCTATCAATGTGATTTCAGGAAGAAACACCTAAATTTTTAGACTCCTAGCAGCTTATTCCACAGATGGAAAAGAAAGCAGTAAAACATTTTGAGGCTAAAGTTCTTTTACTTTTGTATTTGGAACTTTAAAGCCTATCAGTTTGTTTAAAAAGTTAAAATTGTGTTTAAAAACTACCAGCTTCCACGATTTTCACTCAATTTCTTTTTTTGAGTAAGACTGAACTTAATTCTGAGAAAACATATAGCTATCTTTACTAGAAAAGATAAATCACATATCCACGAGTTTATAGTCAACGTTGGAGCAACATCCGTAGCACATCCCTCCTTTAGCCGCCGTGGCTTCAGGGTAATTTCAGTAAATCACGGGGTAATTTTATCAAGTTATCAGTGCAGCAGACCCATTTCCCCTCGGCCAGCCCAGCTGTGGGGCCAGCCCAGCTGCTCACCCTGCACGTTGAGCACCCTCTCCACGCTGACGTCGGACAGGCGCTTCTTGCGCAGCTCGGCGCGGATGCGGAACACCTGGTCAGCGTAGGGGGTCACCACCCCGATGCTGCCATCGTCCAGCTTGCCCCAGGCCACGGGCCACTTCCTCCTCAGCTCCTCCACCCGCTCCACCACTTCAAACACCTCCGGGGGGGGGAAAAGCAGGATTCTTAAAAGTTATGCAAACATTTGAGCTTTAAGGCTTTGAAACTGTTACACTGCACTGCGTTGCAGGAGCAATGATACTAATGCATCCTGCAGTGATACTCAAGCATCCCGGATTAAAACAATGTATTCACTATACAGCACCCTTTTTTGTCTTGAACTTAAGTTTTCTCACAAAAGCCACAGTTAAAATGACAAACTTCAGGATTACATTAATAACCTTAATTTTCATTTTTAGGTTCTTACAAAAATGTCAAGTGCACTAGGACCTTTCTTACCATACCTCAACTTATATCTCTAAGTACATACACTGCCTAATTAGATAAAATCTAATTTTTATTCTGGATTTGATATATGTCAGCTTAGAGTCTGGGAACTCTAGACACAGAGTCCTTATACAAGAGCACAATCATCTCCCATTCCAAAGGATGCCATTGGCAGTTTCAGATTATTCATCAACTGCTAGCTCCTCTCTGTGAAATATTATGGAATGTATTGCCTGAAAAGACCAGTGTGCAATAAAACCTGAACATCCCCTCCAGTGAGGAGACAGCCACCAAGTAACCTCCTGCCACAGCAGTTCAACACTCCAGATACTGCACTGCAGAAGGCATTTCTGAGTAACTTTATAGAAGGTTTGTGATTCCTTATTTTTTCTTTAATTTACATTCACTAAGTATTTCTCCAGCTGTTTAAAGCATGGTAATTCATGATGTTGTTTTCCTAGAGCATCACAAATGCAAGCTCAGCCTCTTAAAGAAAAACAAATTGTTGATCCTTAAAAAGTCACAAATAGTTTATTTCTGGCAATTTCAGAGGACAGTGAAAATACGGGACTGTTTTTAAGCAAGTCCTGAATGTCTCTGTGACATCAATTCTTGCATTTATAAGCCAGCTCTACTGACAAAGGATATTAGAATAAACTTTGATATCTATAAAAACCATAGCATGAAAATAATGATCTTTTGTAGGTATTTTGGCAAGACTCTCTGAAAGTATATAGCTTCTGGGTATGTATTTAAAATTAATACCACATATGGAAATTTTCAAATTAAGACCTACAAGGGAAAGTGTATTTCCCAGAATAATTTTTAATAAATGTATCAATGAACCACAAGATGCCCCAATGCAAACATTCATTAAGGGTCAAACAGAAAAAAATCTCACCCACCATTTAATTTCAGTTTTTCCTGCTGGTGTTTAAGGAGCCGCTGTCCTTCATTTCTGCCTGTGGCCATTAATGACTCACAGTTTTCAGACAGTTACTTGGCCACTGAAGATATTTTTAGGTCTTTTACAACTTTTTTTAAATGGCAAAGCAGTCCAAATAGATTAATGAAATCAGTCAGGTGTCCAGAAGTCACTGGAGTTTCTTATTTAAGAAGATACTTTAACACAGCAAGGGGTGTTCAACAGGTACAGCACAACAACAACAAACAGCTTTCAAATTGTGCAGCAGATGAACCCCACCATGATCAACAAGGGGAAGCAAGCACTAACCAGAAATTCCTCCTAAGCCTATGAAAATTACTGCTATTTCTTAGATTCTCTTCCCTCCCATAACTGGAGGAGACTGGAAAAAGGCATGTTCCACTATGAAAAGCGTTATCAAGTCAGAAGGTGGGAGGTGGGTGCTGCTGCATGGGTTTGTTTTTGTGGGCTTGGGTTGTTTGGTTCTTTTAAACACAAGCGAAGGAATGAGACAGAAAGTAATTTTTGAAGACTACCAATAAACCTATGTGAAACAAACAGATTGAGAATAAGTTTTCACCTAAAAGAATCTCATCTGCACATTATCAGCTAGACACTGATCCTAAACATATTAAAGGAAATGTGAAATGTTACTCCAGAGGACTCTTATCTGAGTGGGAACATTTCTACAACAGTCAAAGAAATCTAAGTTTTACTTCAAACTGCAGTTACTCTCAGTTGCTAAGATACATCTATCAGAATGTCACATAAATTATCAGGAAAGACATCCTGAAGAATGAGCCTGGGAGAATGAGATGCGGTTTATAATTTACAGAGAAAAAAAGAAGGTAAATTAGTGGAAATGTTTACTACAATTGCAATTTTCATTACATCATGTTTAGCAAACTCCATGTTCCCCTCTCCTATTAGAGGACAATGTATGTCTTCCACCCACACTGAGGATAAACCAGTAAATTTGGGGGAGTGGAGCTTTAAGGAAACAATCAACAGTAAAAGCAAAGAAGAGTTACCTCTGCATTATTGTAAAAAGCTGTACTATTTTTTTCTTGCACATCTTCTCCACGTGCTGTGAAGAAAGTCAAAGGGTAGAAATCTTTGTGTGCAGGCTGCTTTCCACTTGCCATCAATTTGCCTTCATAGAAAAGTTCAGATGTGTAACTGTAACGAGGCAAAACAGGGTAAAATGTGGAGTCTACACATAAGCTGGCTGATAAAATATGCAAATCTCCCTGATGAAATATGCAACTACAAAATACTTCATAAGGAAAACAGAACCACTGATTACTATTCAGCATCTTCAAATGATTTCTCTGAACTGATATTTCCCTACTACAGACACAGCATAAGGCACTAAAAATATGCTTCTCCAACACTTTTTCTACAAAGGCTGTTTTTTCTTCTCATCTAAAGCTTGACAAAGTCATGAACATTCGCACTGATGTTTCACTCTGAAGTTCTGATGGCTGGAAACTGGGTAAAAAGAACACTTGCTGTCTGGCACTGGTTACTCCCCAGGCTGGACAATGAGCTTGCTCAAGCCAGTTAAGAGTTATTGAACTTGGAAGATAAATTTACTACAGATTTCATGTGCACTGAGCCCGATGCAGGCCAAGCGTTCAGCTGTCAACCAAGCTTTTCTTCTGTGACTTCTACTCCAGGCTGATCTATGTTGCTAGAGACCAGAAACACAACCAGAATTGAGTTCCTCTGCTGGCAGCAGCCATTCCAGCAGCTGACTGACTGAAAAAGAAATGAGGCAAGAACTGCTTCATGGTGAAAAGTAGGAGGGAAAAAGGCAAACTGAATGGAGTAAGACAAAAAGGCAGCAAGGAGAGACAGCAGTGTGTTGTAAAAGCTGTATGCTATTGCACAGTGCAGCTAAATTAACACAACTGGTTTCCAGTGATTAGTGAACTTTGGTATCATCTCCCTTTCAATGCTCAGCCTCCAATCTTAATGTTCTTTGGATATCACTCAGAGGCTGCAGTAACCTGAGTACTGCATGAGTACTAAGCCTGACACGAAGACAACCAAAGCAGGACACTGTACAGCTGGTGCTCCATTGAGTTCTTCCAGGCTTCCAGCTGCTGCAGCTTAAGATGGAATCAGCTGCTCATGGAAAAGCCACAGAAACCTGTCTGCTACCAAATCACCATCAAAGCACTGCAGCCCACCCCTGAGCTGAACTGGATTACCCTGGACAACCCTGAAGAACATTGGGTTCCTCTCTGGGCTGGGTTGCAGCAGTCACTCCAAAGCAGCCAGAGGGCAAAACTAATCATCTCTTCTGCAAATTAACTTTTAGTAACGAGATCTGATTAAACAACAAAACTTTTCTGGATGGGCAGGTTTTTTTCCAATTACAGCTCCAAAGGCAGGCTGAACTAATGGCTCGCTCCTTCTTCAATTTCTCATGGTGTCTCTGCTTCAGTGAGGTAGAGATGATTAATGAGCCCTTCATCTTCCTACACGTCTGTCCTAAGTGTCAAGGCCCCATTTGCTAGGAGAAATTCCACATTAAACAAAAAAGGAGACTTGAGATATCTCCTAAAGGGACCACCATGAGAGTGTTCAGCTAGTTTCACCTCACACAGCAACACTTCCCAGTGGAATTGGGTGCACTGGACTTTCGCCAGAGAGCCAAACAGAACCAGTGGTGTTTCTGCATCCTCACCTTGGTGTTACACACAGTGGATTTTTCTTGGAACTCCCTGTCTGAATCCAGCTGCTGAAATGAATTTTGATGATCTTTCTGAGGCAAATGACATGGAAGTGATCTCTAAAGAAAAGCTGAAATGATCCCTTCCTTTACAGATGTTCCCTCATTTCAAAGTCAGAAACTCAAAAAATGGCTTAGACAACTAGCAGCACTCAGCCTATAATTACAAAGTCCACAAAATGAAGACAGATCAAGCTACGTAAAAAAATATTTTACACTCTCACTTTTGATTCCCCAGAGCACTTAAATATTTCTGCTTTTGCTTTGAACACAGTGATAACCTAATTAGTATGACTGGATACCAACATAATATTCCTCAGTACATATTTGAGCCAGGATTTAAACTTTAGCATTTTTCCCCATGATTGCACTTATTCTTTCCAGCACAGCTCATGGATGAGCTTATTACACTGTCAGCCATTAGTTTATCATAGCATAAAAATGCATACCCACTGATTAATGTGTCTTGAAAGAAGTAATAAAAGATGTCAACAGTAAAGAAACATGTTCAAAGTTTGACCTATTTTTTCCATTCACAGTTGCATATCCATATGTTCCTTGCATTGCCCACAGCTTACCACTCCAAGATAATTCAACCCAGTAAATCTAAAATTCTGAAATGGTTCAAAGAAGCACAAAGCCTTATAACAGACTGCTGGCTGATTTAAAAGGAAAAGTTGGCTCTTCTTTGGTTTAGTGTGCAAGCAGACAAAGCATCCCTACCTGGATGAGGGCTATGTCCCACAACCCTGGCAGCTGCTCTCCAAGACCAAATTACAACACAGAATTACTAGTTAACTTTGAAACAAGTAAGATTCCATGACAAAAACACTTCAGCTGTGCTTGGCTCTTTTGTTCACTGGCAGCAGTCAGAAGAAGCACATGATACAGTGAAAAAGTTCACACCTACTTGATGATTGCTTCATGGGAGCGATAGTTCTCACACAGCAGGATCCTGCACGGGAATTCTGCAGGGTAGTGCTCGTAGAGCCGGTCGAGCAAGGAAACATGAAGGTTTCTCTCCCTGGCAAATTCACTGTAGACAAAAGGACTGAGCTGTAATAGACACACACACACAAAGAAAATGTAACTAAACGGGTGGACTCGGAATTTCATGCTCCCAACATATGTATTTGCATTGTTTTTGCATCAAACCAAAAATGAAACCTCCCTTTTACTGGACATCCATTCTGAGTTGGAAGACACAGACCATGGCTATTCCACAGAAATGCTCCTTCCTACCAGAAAAGTAACAAAAGACCAGCATGGTCTTAAAGGAGCAATAAAATACTCAATAACTATGCAAAGAGCCCTTCTAAGTCGAACACTCCAAACTGTGTTTAGAATGACTTTACACCATTATTCTGACAACCACTTTTACAATTAAGTTATTACCACAGATAGTACAAATCAGAATATAAAGAAACTTTAGTACCATTTAAAAAGTTAAATAGAAGTGTTGTTGAAAGAACAAAAACCTGGTGACCTATTTACTGCTACACTAAACTCCTACTCAGCTTGTTTAACAGTAAAACCACTATCTATTACAGAAGGAAAAATAGAACGAAAATTGATGAAAATGAGATTTTAAAGACACAATTAACAAGTGCAGAAATAAAGCCAATCACTTTTGTCATTCTGAATTCGTATGATTCAGATTCTGAGTTTCACCTCAGCTAAATATCAGCTTTTGAAATTTAAATACTGGAGACCTGACAGAGTATCTTCTATACGACCCTGAGCTGTAGAGCAGCCTGAGACACACAGGCCCAGGGGAGACTTCATCCACCCAGCTGGGCTGATGAGATCAAGCCTGAAGTAAGAATTCCAAGCTCTTGAAAAGCATTTTGAGATCAGTATTTAAAAAGCACTACCCCAGTCCCTGGCATTACTAATATCATTGAAATTATCCAGTAGTATTAAATCGTAGGTGGCAACACCATTCTGAGTTTGTTGCTGTACCAAAGCAAACATGCACTCTACTGCGACTGTGATATGCAAAGAGAATTAAAGGCAAATCTATAAATACAAATAAATCTGGCCTAAATCAATAAAGCAAGTAAAACTGACTTTTCCAAGCATGCTTTCTCATGCCTACAGGCTGCAAAATGACAAGCATAATCAGTGTTTTAAACTCTCCAAACCAAGCAGCTCCCAGGCACTTTGCAGAAACATAAAAGCACTGGCTAGTTTCAGTTTCCCATTTCTCACTTGTTCAAATCTTCACCATATTAGATGCTTCTAATAAAAATTTAACATTCTTTCAATCCTAATTCTCCATATTCGTGAACTGTTTAAAAATTCAACAGGGAATACCAGTCATTAACTCCTGACTACAATAAATATCCTCATACCTTACTGAAATACCATCCCTGGAGTTCTCCTTGGCCTCCCCACATATTATATTATTTGGTGCAGATAAATAACTTAAACAGATAAATACAAACATTATACACATGCACTTCATACTCCAAAATGGCACAGCTCTTACCTGCATATGGTCTCCAGCCAAGACAATTCTTGTGTTTTTATTAGCTAATGCTAGAGGCATAATCGTTTCACACTCCATAGCTTGAGCAGCTTCATCTAACAGAATGTGTGTAAAAAACCCTGTAAAACAGAGATATCAGCAAATAAATGAAACTTGAAATATGATAAAATGAATATTGGTAACAAAATAAGAACTTGGACTTAACTTTCTGTATTCTGATAGTAACCAAAACTAGAATTAAATAAAGTATGGCTTACACAAATTAAATTCTAGCAACTACTGCAAACCACACAATTTTCAAACCCATCAAGTGACCAACAGTGGTCACCTGATTTCCAGTGACATTAGAGGAGCCCCCAGGTCTGCCTCTTTCTTGTGATACACATGAAATTAAACATGTATTTTATCTGAGCCCACCTTACACCAAGAGGAAATATCTCTTGGCAGATCATCCCTCAAGAGGTTTCTCAAATCTGAAAGTCATTTCATCACCATGAGACTTGAAGAGCTTTGGAGAGTGACAATGACAAGGGATTCCTCATGTACTTGAGTCCTAGTAACTATTTTATATACTGTATTTCCCATTAAAATTGCACACATACCTGAGCACTTTGCTGGTTATGGGCTTAAAGGAATGTTGGGGGGGAAAAAAGGAACAGAAGTTGAAGGAAAATTTAAATTCAATCTTATGATAATAGTGGACCAAAGGCTTGGTGGGAATCTATGCACTGGAGAACATGCAATTGAAAAAAAAACTTGACCACTGTAGAGTTACATATTATGAAATCTAAACTCAAGATAGGTACAGAAGTGGTTTTATACATTGATGTCTGTGACATATTAAGGTTTAAAACAAAGTATCAGAGCACTTAGTGCACCATTCAATTCAGATTACATACATAAAAATGCAGCAATTTTCTTTGGAAAATATGAATTTCATACAGCTGCACACACATTGCTATGGCATGACTGTACACAGCCCACTGCCAAACAAAGCAGCTATTTCTATCTAAAGACCCCAAAATATTTACCATAAATTCCACATTAGTTTTCTCTGTTGCAACAAACAGAGCCATAAAAATCTAACCCTAACAACTTAAGTAAAGAAATTCCATGCTCTCCAAAAAACAGATGGATTCAATTTGGAGATCAAGAAAATAATAAACCCTGAGCAGCCTCTACCCCAAAAAATAAATCTAATATATTTCAGTTAAGAAAACAACCCTAAATGTATCATGTTAACAAAGACAGGGCTTGTGTGTGTGGGAGTTGTTTGCAAAGCTAAACAACTCACAAAACAAGGGAAAAAAGCTCTCTGTTATTTATGCTTACATGCTCCACTGAGTAATGACCTTAATGAGCATAACATTCAAAGTTAGAATCTCAAACAGAATTTTCCCTCTTGGATCTCAGAAACACCAGATCATAGATAGTACTGCCTTTTTTTTTTTTTATTCTTTTAAAAGAAGGGAAAAAAAAAGAACAAGCAAAAGGTTAATTAGACTGCCAGCAGTTTACAGTTTTGCAATAAGCATTTATTCATTAAAAAAACAAAAGAGCATTTTAAGATTATTATTGTTTACTTTCTTTTTTAACAGTTCCAAGAACTGGGTAAGGGACCAACACTAGCAAGAGGAAGATATTTCTCAAGCATGGACACTTCTTGTCTAGAAATTATCTTACCTGGTTCAAGATCCAGCTGACACAGATACTGTGATGTATTTAAAGTAACAACTACTACTCGTTGCTTAAGAATGTCTTCTTTTTGTGGCATCTGGAAGGTGGAATGTGTGCTTGAAATCAAACAGTACTGATGCACAACTGGGTGAACAGTCTTTACCCAGCGATTTCGGAAATATACCCTAGGAAAGAAAAAGGGGCTTATTTTCCATGAGCTTTGAACACAGTGACAGCCTACTATTTCAAATATTTCAAATACTAATATTCTGGCTTTTGGTAAATAAACATCATCTCCAAGAAGCAAAATGCCACAGCTATGTAGAATTACTTGCTAAAATGTCTTGGATTCACTTTCTATTATTGCAGTGCAGTTTTACATACATGAACAGTTGCTAGGCTTTAATTCACATATAGAAATCTGTAAACTCTTCAAATACTTATGTCCTGTGACCCTCACATCAATGTCTATTTAATTTTAAACTTACAATAAACTAATTTTAAAGAAACATTTCCTGACCTGAAATGCAACTATAGCCCAGAGCATGGAAATGACAGTGGTCTGCACATCTCAGCTACTGCAGCTGATATACGAAATACATTCAAATCTTGTTGTTCCTTCCACCCATCCTGTGTGTTCTCTGAATTCTACAAACCAAACATGAGGTGGATTCATCTTTTTATCATTCAGGGCCATAACTGTGATACTCTGAATATAAGAATGAGAAAACAGTGCCAGAAATTTGGCTGGAGTCTAAAATGTAAGGACACTGACGGGACTTCAGACACCTTCCCATGACACATCAGATCACTTTAACCACCATTCCAGGGGATCAGGGATGAATTTTTCTCAGGGAGGGATGACCAGTTACAGCCAGTTCTGCTGCATGGAGGAGAAGCACAGAAGACACAAAGTCTGTGCCCCAGAACACAGAGTACAAGTAACTCCACAGGGGTGAACACATCCAGCAGAGCTGGATAAAGGTGACTTGTGACACCTCCATCAGATGTTCCTCACCACTGTCATCTCTATCAAGAACTATAAATCTGAAGTAGAAGCTTTAAACTACAAGAAATTATTGTACAGAAGTTAAAGTTTGAGATTAAAGTTTTTAAATTTATTTCCAAAGCAAACTAAGATGAAATTAATTAATTTCAGTTCTAAATATGGGATTTAATGCTGTTCAGTTTATCTATTCATTATTTTATTTCTCCTGCACCCATAGTTCAAATCCCAAATCATTAATAAAGTGTTTGAAAAAGTGTAATTATGCACCTAATTGCAGAGCATGATTGCACTGGTTGGACTCTGGATATCACATGTCCACCCACGTCTGAAAATTACAGCTGAGCTCCATATAATGTGAGAGAAACGAGTACTAGGATTAGAATAAATCTGGTTTGTGAAGATACAATGTCCATTTTGGACAAAATGAAATGCAAAGGCCCTTCTCAGTACCCTGAATGACTTTTTATTTGACAACCAAGGCAAATCCACACTTGGAGACCAAAGGTAACTCCAGGTAAAACTGGGTTTAGTGCAGGAACAACCCCCACACTCCTGAGTCATTCTCAGAACAAGAGGCTTCTAATGTTACCCCCATATATTTACTTTTCTTAGCTATCAAATGGATGAGCTTTTTTTGATAAACTGTTATTACACCAAGTCATGGCCTAACAGCTACAACAAGGGAGCGAGGTAACCCCTGCTCCACTTTCCCCCAGCTTTTGTATCCTTCACTTTCCCAACCTTAACTGAGGTAATACTTACCCCCACCCCACAGAGCATTACTGAGTTTATTGGGAGTTTATGTTTGTAAAGCACTTTGAGATTTTTGGATGAAAGGTGCTATTGAAATGCAAAATATTATGGTTATTAGACATTATTATACCATGCACTGTCTTTTATTACAAAAATTCAACTGTGGGTGACTCACAGATTGGCTGACAGCATTTCAAACTGCATTGCTGCTTACCCATTAATTTCTTTTATTTTGATGTGAGATCAAATAGGTATCCCAGAGCTGTTATTCACTACTGGCATAAAAACACCTGACAGATGTGACTATTTGAAAATGTCATGAGAGAAGTTAAGCCTCACTGAACAAGGACTTTCTTTCTCAGGTGCAACTCAGGCTAACAAAATCACCCATAATTCCATTATTAGATGTTTTCTTTTTCCTCAAAGTTGGAAGAACCAATTATAAAAATGGGGTTTACCAGCTTAACACAAATCATAACATTTCATCCTGCAACATGCCCTTAACTTCTGATTAAACAAAGGACTAAACTTCTAAAATGTTTAGTATTAAAACCCTTAACTCCAGCAGAGTCAGGTAGTTACTAATCAAAACACTCATTAGTACCCACAACACATTTTATTATTATTTGGGTACAAAGTGGGCAAAAGCTGCAGCCACATAACCCAAACCCAGCCACAGCTTACAAGAGAGATTTTTTTCTTGTCACATTCCTCATATCAAGGCTTTAATTCTGGAGAAATGAAAACCTTGCAGGGTAAGGTCTACCCAGACCACAGGCAGTGAAATTACTGGCACATACATGGAGCACAGCCTCAAAATGGGAATCCCAGAAGATTACAGATTAAGGACTCAATCTTCTGCAATCAAAGGCACTGAATATATCCACTGTACTTAATGCTTGGTTAACATGGAAGGAATCTGCATTTCCTATGGAAATTCAGCTCACCTGTGTTTCCAAGTGTGGCATTTGGATACCTTCAACAGAAACCTTCATTTCTGTGCATTTCCAGCCAATGAGCCAAAGAATGCAACAAGCTGTCAGCTGACCTGCCTGTGCTTCTACCATCTTCCCTGCCCTGACACCAAAATAGAAACTTTCCCCAACTATTTCAACTAAGTGTCAGTCAATTCAAGTAGTTCCAGGTTGGGATTGCTTCCAGCCACTTAAAATATACTTCTAAAATTTAATGAAGGGGGAGTCTGGAGTCAGAAGCTCTGAGGGAGACTGAAGAGAGTTTCATTTGCACTCCTGTCCCACAACAACAACAACAACTTCTGGTGACAACAGAGTGAGTGGGGACTAAACTTCAGTTCTTCAAAACTTCTTTTCCCTGTTCTGAACTTGACTCCTCTCAGTTCAGAATAGAAAGGCCAGGACTCTCCCCTTTAGCCTGTGCTCCAAGAGACCCTTCTTGGATACATCCCACCTCCTCAGCTTTTGTGCTGTTACCTCTCACCTGAAATCCCTCCAGTAAAAAAAAGCACAGAAACTCAGAGGGAAAGAAATCCAGCAGGCTAATTTCATGTCTCTGTTAAGAAACAATTTTAAAAAACCAAAGCCTAAAGAAAACTTTAAAAGCACTTGATTTCCCATTCCATTTCTTTAGATCCATCTCCAAAGACAGGTTCATTCTCACAAACAACTGTGTTCCTTGGGATGCACAAAACACATGAAAACCCTGTCCTACAACTTCAAAGTTCTCTTTTTTTAATACTTTTTTCATTTAAGGATGGGTAAGATGGAAGCTAGAGTTTCAAGAAAAAAAAAGTAATTGGCAGGAGAGTAATTTATTTTACAAACTAGTGTTTGATAAGATGAATTAATTCCATTTTCAGTACAAGAACTCATTTGGAAAAAGGGCAATGGTCTTTTAAAACCTGCTGGGGGGTTTTGTTTTGGGTCACTGTTTGTTTTCTTTTTTAATTCAACTCTGGCTCCTATGGATTATTTTTTATAACCTGGATAATTCTTAGCTAGCAGCCACATACTAAAGCTACCTGGCTTCAGGATATACATAGAATTTACACATGGATGTTACAATCAAAGTAGTAAAAAAATGAACTGAAGGTGCTTCAGTGAGGTATTTTTAATACAACCAATTTAATTTTTGACACTGCTGAACTGAAGACACTAGTTTGATTTATTCCTAAGCAAGAACATGCTTAGGAATAAATAAAAATACTCAGTATACAGATAAAGGCTGTGTAAACCTCTTTCCTTTTCCCTTAGTATTCCATATGAAACCAGTGTATCGAAACAACTATATCTGAAATATGCAAGTAAAATAATACTAAACTAATATTACTAAATAATAATACCTCAACCACTGCCCAGCAACATACAGAGGAATTGCTGCTATTTGCTTGCTGGAGTTTTTAGGAAAGGGTGATCATCTGAATTCTCCTGCTACAGTGCTCTCCTACCTCAGCATTCACCTCCAGAAGGTTCTAGCAGCTGAGGGTCACAGGCACATCCACAGAATAGAAGAACATACAAATTCTAAGCCCATTACTCCCTCTTACAGCTCCAACTCACCCATCTAAAGGTGCCTGGCTGCTCCTGCACACTAAAAATCAGATGTCTCACCATCAAACTGAAGCACTTCATCTCCTCCCAGCTGTAGCTTGGGTTTGGGTTTCATCCTCCAGAAACATTTCTGCATTCATTTACATAACTATATGAAATTGGTTCAGTGTCAAGTTTCTCCAGTAAAAGGTTTTGGAGTGTGCCCCTAATATAGTTGACTCATCAAACCCAGGGACACAGTTTTTTTCTGGCTAATGATTTGTTTATGGGCATCAGGACTATGAGAATTTGGCCTTCAGGCTTCACTGGTATTTCATTTAGGTGCAGAAGTTAGATTTAACATAAATTTTCACTGTTCACTCTGACTTCGTATTTTTCAAAGGGCATAGGAAATTATTGTATTAAGAGAAAATACAAGTTTATAACACGATATTTAAACAAAAAGCCCCACAAACTCTATTTTTCAAACTTTCATGTCACATCACTGACAGGATAATTTATTTAATGTACATCTCACCCACAGAAATATCTATGTGGTTTTCAGTACAAAATGTTAAATAATTTAGCTTTCCTTCTTTAAAAACAACATAAATATTATAAACATTATGTTGCTCCCCACTAAGCCAACTCATCACTTGTAGAGTAAATAAGGGATAAAATCTACAGCAAAGTGTTCAGTTATTTAGAAACACAACAAACTCTGCAAGCAGCACATCTACCTTGAATAATTAACTGCTTCCACTCCACCTGATGTTTCCTTTAAACTACTGCAAGAGGCTCAGATTCCCCTGTGTAGCCTAACAGTAATGATTTGAATTTTAAAGTACACCTTTACAACAGCCAAAAGGGGAGGTACCTCCATAAATAATTCTGAACTGGGAGTCTCACAGAACTCTAGTTTGGATTCAGAAAAATTGACCTTTAACTCCTGCCAGAGCAGGTTAATGCACTTTGTGCTCAAACAACAATTGTCTGTCAAATTTTTTATTTGAACTATACATACCTGTGTATCCATTAACATATATACACAACTCTAGAGGTGCCTCCATTTTCTTAAGCTTCGATTTTTATAGAGGTGTCCTGACTATTTGAACAGCATCAGACAATCCAAAGCAGCACTTTCTGAAGGCTTCATAATAAATACTACAACCCTTAAACTTAGATTCAAATATTCAGTGACTTTTAAATTGCATGCTGTGATTCTCTTGGCAAATATGCACATAAATTTTAACTGTAAAAAATACCACTTTTCATGTTTTTCATATTTCTGAGACTGGACTAGACAGTTGAAAACAAGACAGCAAAAACCTGGTAACAATAAAATTGTATTTAACACCTTGCACTGTTAAATCACACTTCAATATTCCCAAAAGGGTTGATCACACACGTTTTTTCCCTTCAGAAAATGAACACTCCATAATGTTCTTTATCCCAAAGTGCTTTACAAATCACCTCAAGATAATCTGTGTAAAACACAACAAGATCAAAGCTATCTTTTAAAAGATAACACTGCCTTTTTTCCCTTGGCCGGACCCTCAGTGTCTGTAAAATGTCACATGGCAACCAAAGCCAACAGACCTAAGAGAATTTACACCTGTTGCAAGTGTAGCCCTTTCACATAACTTCATTTGCTTTACTGGCAATGTAGAAAATATAAGTCCAGGATGGCTTTTAATAGCTAGCAAGTAAACACAGAGTCATTTTCTTAGCAATATTATAAATTCACCCACTGGCATTCAGAAAATGATGCCTTTAACTTGAAAAAAAAAAATATATATATACACCAAGTTAGCAGTATAAAGTACACATTGTCATTATTGGGCAAAATGTTTCCAGGAGGAGATTTATTCCCATAAATAAATCCTCCTTAACCATTTCCATGCAAGTTTACCCTCCTTACTCTGAAGATTCCTTTTTTTTTCCCCCTAACTCAGCTTCCCCAAAACATCCATGGTAAGTGCATTTCAAAACATAAATAACTGCTTCACAATGATTTATCAGAAGAGGCCAAACTACTTTCACACAATTCTCTAAGTAAGTAGCTCCTATGACACGAAAATGTTTTTCCAAGAAGCCAGGTGGGGAGCTCCAGTTTCCAAATTAGCCTTGTAATTGTGAGTCATAGTTTTCAGAAATTAAAGTACAAAACTAACTAAAGTCCATTTTATTTTATGATAGTAACTTTCAGAGGAGCATATCAAAAGCTCACTAGGAAAGACACATTTATCAACAGAATAATAAAAGCTTAAAAAAGGATGTCTTTATTTTTATTTAACAAATTACTGAAAATTATGTTACAATATTTCGTGTTCTTTTTAAGCTGTTTTTAAAAGCACTGCTGGTAATGCCAATACGTTTTTATACTTTAAATGTTCTTTAACCTTTTCTTATAGACACCTTTTCTTAAGAATAGTATTTTATAGATACATAATAAGCCTTAAAAAAATACCTGAGAGGTCTTGCCTGGGGATTGCCTGCTTCTACATATGGATGTAAATAATCCTTTATGTAGAGATCAGCAGCACTATTAGAATGGGTGCAAATGAGAATCCTGCTGGAATAAATGGATGCAAATAAAAAAGCAATGAAGAAACAGAAAACAATTCAAAGCAGTAGAATACAAAAAAAAGGAAACAGTGACCATCTTCCTGCACATTCCTCTTCATGGAACTACTCACCGACCTCCTGCACTTCCCATGATTCAAACCCTTCAGTTATCAGTGTTTCAATAATAATTTTGTAATTATTAATCTAGACTTGATTTTAAAGACCACCATTTGTTATCTACCATGCTGCAAAACTTCCCATGCAGGGCAAATCACATCCATTCTACGTAACTTCCATTTTAATTAGTTTTGCTCTAAATGGCAAATACAGGCCAAGATCATAAAATTACTTTATCATCCCAAACAATGACGGGTGGCTTGGGTTTGTTGGTTTCTAAGCTGGGTGAAAATTCCATATTTCTACCTTTGACTTGAATTTTAGCAAAAAATCCCATCCTCTCTGCTAGTGGGGACCTGCTCTGTGCTCAGTGCCCCCTCTCACCTGGTGTCCTGCTGCTGGAGGATGTGCTTGACTGCCTGAGCCAGAGTGAAGGTTTTTCCTGTCCCATAGGGACCGATGATAAGAACAGGAGGCAGTTGTATGGAGAGTGGGGTGGTGATAGCCAGAACAGCCTCTTTCTGCTTCGCGTTCAGCCGAGGGTCCAACTGCTCATCCCATTGTCTGCCAAAAGGAGCCCACACAGGTTACAAACAGAAGCTCTCACAATCCACTGCCAGGCAGAAATTAAATGAAGGATGATTTCAAAAGCGTTAAAGAAACTGAAGAGCCTTGACAGAGCTGCTGTATGGATTGTGTCGTTGAGGCACAGGAAACAAATCAACAAATCTAGCAAAAATAATCACATGCTTTAATTATAAAAAATTGCTCTTTGCAATAAATCGGTTGTGTGGATTGTATTCTCAATTTACATCATCCCACCTAACAACAGTTAACTTGCAGAGCACACACTTTAGGAGGGAGGATACACTGCACCATTCCCTGATAACAAAAGCAGGTAAATATACGACGACTTTTCTACTATATCATGCAAATAATAGCTCCATTAGTTATTTTTCCCTGTAGCATTTACACTGTCAACTTTAAATGTAAACAGTTATAAAACCCCAGGGCTTGGTAGAAGTTATCTAAAATCAAATTTAAAAACTACTGGCTACCAATTAACTACAAACTTCTCTCTCTTTTTTTTTTTTTTTTTTTAAAGATCATCAGGGCACATACCTCTAATGGGGAAGCAGTCTAAAAAAAGAATTTTTGTTGTAAGCAGCCAGTGATGCCAGCATTGGGAGGAAGATGCTTTCAGAAAATCTCAGTGAGCATAGGAAGTGAAAGATTTCTAGACAGTTTCTAATATTCACACTGACAGATTCAAAAGTAGACATGCATAGTAACAAACACGGCTGCACATATGGCCATACTCCAGTAATGTGATCTGCTTTGGTACAAGCACCACACTTCTTACAGACTGGGAAAGTTTCTGTTCAGAAGTAGTTCGCAACAGGGAGCAAGATCAAGAGGGAATTGAATTTTAAGATGCCTATGAACAACAAGCTGGCAAGAGACTAAGAAATACAGGAAAGGAACAGGGATGTAAAACAGAAGAAAAAAAGGAAAGACAGTTTGAAGTTAGTTTGATTCTTAAGGAAGGGCAAATCAAGCCACCAGATGGAACTGACTTAAACTGAACTAAAATCATTATGCATTTTATTTCTGTATATGAAAAATACAAAACATTATACCAACACATAAACTGCAACTGGTTATGTACACAGAAGATAAAAGCTCTATCCTACTGGACTTGCCTCCTTTTTACTGAAATCACTGCTTGCTTCCAAACTATTCTTAAACACTATTTCCTTGTAAGATTCACTCAGAACCTAATTAAGTCAGTGAACACATTGTCACTGACCTCCATTAGCCTTGTAGTGCAACTCTAAACAGAACTTACTCCCTTCTTCCTCTCAGTACTGTCAAAGCTCTGATGCACACAGCAATCATCCCACCCTTGTACCAGATCTGTTCTTACACTTCCAGAGACAAACTACATTTTTTCCAGTGTTTTTTTGTCTTACAATATCTGTCTCAGCTTTCTGACAGATCATTTTGCTTTAATGTCTAGGCTATCTCCTGATTTGTCCTGCATCACAATCACACTCCTAATTCTCACCTTCAAGACCCTACACAACTCCTCCCAGGCTGTACAAACCATCAGTTCCACACTCCTCTCATTTCCCTGGTCTCCAAGTACAGAAAGCTCCTGCCTCTTTTATCAAGAGCAAGAATATTGACCATATTCCCTGAGCCACACAGCCTCACATTTCTCCTCCCTAAGCTTCCTCTTTCAAGAATACTATTTTCACTGCATCAGCCTTAAGTTTCTTTAGAAGTATTTATAAAACACTGGGGTTTATAATTTCATAAAGGAAACTGTGAGATGTGTGTAGAATCTCTGGGCTACCTGCAAAGGCAGGGCTGTCCTTTGAGAGTCATTGCCACACCTTCCATAACCACTCCCTCTGGGATATGTCCAAATCTGGGCTCACTGCAGTTCAACAAGTTCTAATGGATCAACCCTTGCAAACAGGACTCTGCACACTTGGGATCCTGCACAGCACTCTTGGAACTGGCACTGACATTCCTATAAAGTAGAATGTTTTCAGAGGAGGACAGCAGCACGGAAATTAACAGCAGCAGGTTTGTTTTCTGCAGCCACAGAACTGTGATGCCTCCAAACCCCCAGCTCACTCAGTGGGTTCTGACCCTGGGAGGATCATTCCTCTTGTTTTATTTAGCACAGTTCCACTCCCTCCTCTGAACCCCTCACCACTAATGAGGAGCACGGCTTGTTTCCTGTTTGAGGACAGATTTCAGCCATCTGCTTGGAGAGATTCAGTGCTGCATTCCCACCCAATCTTTGATCTTGAAGTGCTCGTGTACCTGTTGGGACTCCAGGGTATGGTGGGAGTCATGCTGACATCTGGAAACAAAATGCTGTTGTCCTTAATCCTGTCCAAGGCATAATGCATTTCACAGAGGGGTAAGCGATTCAGCTGGAACTGAAGTTCAACCTGCACAACGAACCAATGAATAAACAGAGAGGTGAACAAAAAGGATTTGTTAAGAAAATGCTCATTAGACCTTGCTGTACATTACACGTTTTTATCTTCCTGCACACCACTGGCTCTCAGAAGAAAACAGCAAACAGCATTCAATCCAAAGATCTGTGACAAAATTAGCTTGCTTTTTTTGTTGCTGTTTTGAATCAAAGATAAATACAGCATTTTCTCTGATTTAATTTTGTTGTTTGACTTTTAAGATTAGATTCTACTGTACTTTCAGAAAAAAACTGAAGGGAAAGAATTCTTGGGTTTTTTTATTTTGTTAATACTAAAAACACTGCTAGAAAATATTATTATCCTAAAACAGTTTTTACAAATGTAAGCTTTCATCTCTCATTGTAAGAACAATCTCAAATAAATGTCAGGCCAGAAATTTTACCTGATCAACAGATGACATAAATCAGCAAAGATAAACCCCAAACATTATTTCTAGTCAAATACTCTGGAACAGCATAACTTGTCATTTTTGTTCAATTATTAGGACCCCCCAGAAGCTAATTTCTAACAATTAGCTGCTTACCAATGCATGCTTGCTTTTTTCCCCTCAATTATAGGTGTTTCAATGCTAGTAAATGAGAGATATTGCCAACATAAATTCTGGTACAAAGCCAGAAACATCATGCAGAGCACTTAACATTCCTGATTCAATTCAGAATGGAACAATGGATAGTGAAAGTAGTTGACACACACACACACACACACTGAAAGGGTACAAGAAAAATACATTCTAAATTTGAATAAGGGATAAAAGCAGCTCCTGGGGAAATTATTCATAAAAACAGTTCACTCAGATTATCATTTACACATATTTAAATTTGCAGTAATTAATCTCTCCAGAAACAAATTAATCTGATCAGAGTATTATGCCAAAGAACTCCACGTTCACAACAGAAGAGAAGCCTTTAGACAAAATCTGACACAGATCTGCACTAATAAAAACCAGCATAAAAACACTAAAGCTGATGAAGAACTTCAAGAGACTAATGCACATTTTTAGGTTTCTTTCCAAAGCACTGCTGTCACTATATATTTATGTAATTACTGTGCCACAAATCTAATAAACATTTTTGATTAAATAGGAGTATATAAGCCTCTTTCTGAGATTTACAATGAGTGTGAACATGTTAGCAACAGTAGCCACATTACTGCAACCTGTCTGGAAAAGCATCCCTCATTTACCTGGTAATACCAATTATTTAACAATTTCTATGGCCATCTGTACCAAGAGATTTCACGACCACCTGACAGAAGCTGGTTCTGTCCTACTAATGAGGAGAAGAACAGAACCAGAGCAAAGATGAGCTGAATCTGGTCCATTAGCACCATCCCAAGTAAAGATACAGCCCCCCATGTCATCCCAGAGAAAAGCCATGGAGGTGGCAGTCATGCCAAATGTACCCCCATGCCCATAGCAACAAGCCCATCTCAGATCCATCAATTTTCTCCTCTGCTAGACTCAATGATTTAATGTTAGCCCATTCTTACTTAATCACACTGTAATCTCATGGGAATGAGTGCTACCAACCAGAAAGTTCAACAAACACAAAGCAATACCAGAATATATTTTGACAATTATCTTTTTTTTGATAGCTTATATAAAAACCTTAAGAAGTCCCTGACAGGTTAAAGGGAAGGACAGAAGGAAGCAAAGTGATCACTTCCCTTTCAAAGCCATATGAACTTCTCTCAGGAACCTGCTCCTACAGAGAATTCCCCATACAGAGGAATAATTTATCCTTCTAGATTTAACTACCTGTTGTACCTGACATTCCTTTATCTGCCCATAAACCCCCTTCCCACCACAGGGATCACTCTGGTATAGCAGTAATGTTTACTATTTGCAGATCATCTCCTTCAAAAGGCTTTGTAAATTAGCATTTTCTTTATCCTACTCTTATTGCAGTATTACAGTGTTCATATCATTATGTAGCATGTAAAATCAACACAAGCTCTGCTGTAAATAAACAGTGTTTGCTTGTATCCCTGCAGAGCATAGCCATTAACTTTCCAATTCTGGCAGATATAGAGACATTAAATATTCATCTTGACTATCACATTTTAGAGCAAGACATACAACCATAAGTCTGAAGACAAGGGCAGCAACAAATCTGACAGCGTTAAGCATGGAGCTCATGGAGGTGTTTGGAACTGCTAAGAAAACTTTTTTTTAAATAGGACACATGAAAATTCAGGAATTCTTTTCCCACGCTGTGCAATTTGTGCCACCCAGCCCCTCAGCCCTGTTCTGCACGGCAGGGTTGGCACTTTTCAGGAGTGACAGCACAGCTCATCCTGCCTGATGGGGCACCTCGAGCTCCTCCCCAAGCTCTGTCCTACCCATCCCTCCTCAGCACTGATTTGTCCCCCAGCCACATCCTGCAGATGTTTGGGAAAGACTGCCACTCAAATGGCAATGGTCCCAAACTCATGGTTTGATCTACGCAGGGAAAATATCTTTGCCCAGACAGACCCAAGGCTGACAAAAGACCACACAAACTAACAAGGGTAATTTAAATGCAGAAAAACTGTGATGCTCATCTGGGTGACACTTAAACAGCCCCTTCTGGGAGTCCAAGCAAGGTGCCTGGCATTCAATACCTCCTATTATCTACCTGCATTCACCACTTTCTTAACAGGCTGTGATTTGTTTTGCTTTTAATGCTGCTTGGATGGAATCAAATAGCTCTATTTGCTGTTGCAGGGTACTGAATGAGGCCATCTGGGAAGCAGAGGCATGTAACCTGCTTTAATATACATTCCACAATCAGAAAACAGTGGGAAAGGAAGTTAATCCATTGCCAGGTTCACAGAACAGCACACAACAGAGGAACCACTCCAAAAAAAAAGCCACAGTACTTTAAAGTTCACTCCACCCCACTTTTATGAATGGTTTACCTGATAAAAGCAGAATTGTGAATTTATTATAGTTAAGCCAGAACAGCAGGTAAACAAGACACCACCAAGTTTCTGAGACTAATTATAAGTGAAAAAGGAAAGAAACTACTCGACTTATCCAAAATCAGAGAATCACACAGGGAATATCAACTCTTCCAAAGACAGCAGAGAAACCTGCAGCACCTTTAACAAAAACTCTGCACATCCAAATTACAGCCTCCTCAGTTCTAAACTGAGGATCACTTTCCAAAATTTCAGTCAATACTTAATCCTTAAAGAATTCCTCAAAATTAAAATTCATTCAAATACAGGTAATGCTTGAAGAATCTGACCACCAGTCCAGTGATACATGTATAAAGTACTAAATGATTTTACAAACAACTTTAGGACCCAATTTCTAATACAGAATAGATTTACTGCCTGGGGCCAAGATTTATACGACACTCAAGGAAAAATCAGCCAGTTCCTGAAGCCCCAGCTCATTTTACATTCCAGTCAAGTTTCAAATACAATCAATTAGTAAGTTTAATTATTGTTTTAAGAAAACAAACACAAAACCGAGAGCTCAGAACAACACAAGGCTTCCCAGACCAATTACCCATGTTAAATTAAGACATTAGGATTCTTGCATATGTTTCCCCAACACAAAATAAATGGAATGAGCTAAACCTTGGGTGAAAACGCATTCATTCCAGGCAATTACAGTGACCTTAATGTGAGGTTATTTCTGTTTGGCAAACAGATCAATTATGGAGGCAAAACGAGCACAAGGCAAAGAGTTCTGACACCACAAGCACCTCTACCCAGACCTACCTGCATTTCACAATCTGCCCGAAGATTCAGCTCCTCACAGCATTCCCTGGACACCCTCAAGAAGATATAATCCTTTGTCTTCTCCTCGATAGCTGCTTCATAAACCTTCTCTTTGGTTCCTTGGGTCTGTGCTGACTTTTCTTTAGTGACAGGCAATAAATAAACAGCATTGACTTTGGTCATCACCAGCCGTCCAGCCAAAGTGTCTTCAGAAAGCGTCTCAGTGAGCTTAAAGCGGCCAAAAAGTTGTCCATTCTGGGCATATTTTGCACCTCCAGAAACACCAGTGAGCATGAAGCTTGCTACAATCTGCAATTGTACTTTTATGTTGAACCTAAGCGAGAAAGCATCAAGTCAGTGCACAAAAAGCTGAAATTTTAGGTGTTCAGAGTGAAGATTCACTTCATTAATTAATTTTTAAGTATGAACAAGTACAGTCAAACTAGCCCTTTTTAAGTATGCAGCTGTCAAATATCCACACTTTTTCCTTTTTACTGTAGCCTATAAAGTATGTATTTAAAAGGATCAACATCTATGAAGTTCTAAAAAAGAACCCTCACAAGAGAGAAACAAATACTAGATACCAATAAAAGCCTAGAGTGAATGAATTACATGTCCCAAAGCAGTAAAAATACTCCATTTAAACAGTCTGTAATTTTATGGGAGGTATGCAGGGGGAGACAAGCAGGCAAAGAACAGAGCAAGATTCCTATTCATCCCATCTGTCTCTTCCAGGCTGCACACCAAAGAGGGCAACCTCCATCTTAAAAAGTAAATGGTATTATACCTATAATTCAGAGGGACTGATTAAAATGCATTGAAACAAATCAGACTGTAGGCATTAAAATTATATAATTTTATTTGAAATGAGGGAATGGCATCACAGGCTCAGCCCTATAAACCATCTATCCAGGGAATTCCTATTAGCAGCAGCTTCCTCCTGTAATCAGAGATGTAGCAAATTCATCCTCTGCAGTTATCATTTTCCAGAAGTCACATGCACAACACATGAAAGTGACTTATTAGCACACTTCATTGACCTCTCAGCAATACAAAGTAATCTCTTCCTAGTGTGTTGGGGGCTTTTAAACAGATTGTTTCAACATATTTTTAAAAAGAACAAATTGAGGCAAAAGTCTGACAATAGAGCAACAATATTTACTTCTTTTCTCATTGGCAACCTATTCCTAAATTTGCAACAAATTACAGAAAAAAAGTAAAACCCATTCACAAATTAAATAAAACCTCCCGGAAAAATACATTCTTATAATACTTTTCATACTCATACTGGTTTTATTTGATCTGTTCTTATAATTTCTATTTTATCCTAATAAACTGGTAATTGCTCATTTAAGCCCTGCAGTATCAATCATCATAAGCCTTTAACAATAAAATCCAACATTTTACTTTGTAATTAAACATCTACCAAACCAATCAGATATATTTTTTCAGATACGGCAAATCACGGCTCTTGCACAAAAACTGCAAGTTTGCCCCCATGTGGTTAAGAGCTGCTTCTTTACAGAACACAGCAGGCATTGTCAGATTCGAATTTCCCAGCCCTCCACTCTCCAAAAGCAAGGGAAGTTTTCTCACCTAACAGGGATCTGTTTGGTTATCACTGACCACAAAGGCTACTGCACAAGCTGCAGTGAAAGCATTCACCCAATCCTTCCCATTTCCACACGTACCAATAAACCCCCCTTAACAAAAAGACAAGCTTTCCTCTACTGGAGTGCTGCACTATTCCAGAGGAGCTATCAGCAAGTCAGCAACGTCTACAACAGCTCATACCTCCTTGTTAAAACACTGTATACAACATTTAAGTGGGTAACAAGGACTAGGAATTCTCGCTGAGATACAATCGTGTGCTATTGTGAATTTATGTTGTTGAAACTTCCCTAAAGTGAATCCCTATGCTGCTGAACATGTATCAGCTGAAATTCAGATTTATAAAAACATGCTGCAAAACAGTTTTATTGCATTTCTGAGACAAGGCAAAGGTTAGCGTTTTCATAAATGACTGAACTGCATTTGCTGTGCCAAAGAGAATCTCAAGTTTAGATTATCAAGCAATTTCCATTGAGCAAGCTGACACCTTCTGGCAAACTACAAAACTACAAAATCCCCGCAGGATTTGATTTTTAAAAATCAGAAGTTGCTTCTTTCATCCATTTCTCACTCTTGCTTTGCAGGGTTAGACAAAAGAGGGTTTTCAGTCAGGCTTATAAAAAAACCCGAAAACTTCTATTTTCTCTCATAAGCACTGCAAATGCCAGCCTTCCTGCAGTGTTCAAGAAGCAGCTACAAGAAAACCTGTTGTTCATATTTAAAACCACAGAATAATTATGAAGAATGACTTCATAAATCATTAATCATCCAGTACCAATGCAAGCAATAAATTCCCCAAAGGCAAACAAACCCATCATGGCCAAAGCTCCAGGTGCCACTTTGCAAAAGCACATTCAGCACATTTGCTCTGACACCTGCAGGGCTCAGGGTGTACAGTGGGACACCTGCCTGGGGAGTGATCAATGGAACACACAGTAATGACAAAAGCAAATTTATTTTCCATCAGAGCCAGTACTTGACGTACTCACAGCCTTGAGGATAAATCTGCTCTGTAACTCTGGGAGCACGGAAGGAGCTGTCTGTCACCTCACACCCTTTAATGTTCATACAAGAAAACGTTCTAGGCACTCTAAGAAATATATACTGCTTTTCTCTTCAATATGCAAGAGAGAAAGGAAGAGTTTTAAAACCATGAACAGATATTTACACTCTCCAAAAACCAACTATTATCAAGACTGGAACACTGATTTGCTTTTCCTCAAAAACAGTTTGCACTTAGAAATTCGACAGCAGTAACGCCCTTATTACTCTATTTTGTGATACTCATGTGGAGTAACTTGTATAAGTGTCTGTTGAAATAATAAAATAAGCATGATTTAAAAGTAAAGTTATCTGAGACTGTCCAGAATTCCCTTATAACTGAATTCAAGATATGTTCCAGCCACTGCAACTGTCACCCAATACTGTCCAGTTCCACTCAGGTGATTCCATGTAAAGTTTGAACCAGCGCTTTCCTAGAAAGTGAGAAACCATCAACATTCTTAAAACCCAAGGATCCACTCCAATCTGAACTGCAGACACTCATGTTATTCCAGTGTTGTCAGAAGACCACGCTGCCAATCCTACTACTTTTACAATGTACATTCACAAACCCTTGAAAGTGTAACAGCTCATCAACACTGTCACTGTGGCACCACTTCAGAGGTGTTACAACCCACTTGCATCTGGATTTCTCAGCCCATTTCCAGGCTTGCAACCCTGACATTTCACTAGAGAATACCAAGTGTGTGATCTTAACCACAGAGGAGTGGAAATGTCTGCTGGTTTTAGCCTTGTTACAATAAAGTGGGTCAGCTACAAGATCAAAAGGATGTTTGTCATCAACACTATCAAAAAAGATTTCAAATATGAGCACTTACTTAAAACTTATCAAGCAATAAATTACTGCTGCACCAAACAGTCTAAAGGGGAAGCATTACATACAGGATACACTTAATTCTTTTTCCATTTCTCCAGGTTTTCTGCTCTTTGGTTTCCTATGAGGCATGAGAGTGCAGCTCCCAAGGTAAAAATTATATCAGTAAAAATACTGCTCATGTTTTAATGGTATTTTATAATATTTACTTTAAATCCACCTTTGTTTCAAAAGACCTTAGGAAAGTCAGCCTGTTTATAAATATGTATGATGGAGAATATTTCTGTAAGATGGAAACAGTGTTCAAGCATGATTCCTCCATGTATTAGACTCCAGCTCAAGAGCAGAGCACAGCAGTGATAAAAAATAAGAAACAGGTTAAATACTGCCCTTCAGCTGAGATTTAAAAAAGAAATTGAACCAGTTTTCTGCTTTAAAAGCAATGGAAATACAACTACTCACTATTTTCTTTCTAAGTTCTAGAGGGATGGTTCAACTGAACTTCTGTAGCTCCAGGAATGGTTCTTCATCCTAAAGACTTCCTGTAATTGATACAGGAACTTCCAAGTAATTGGTAAAACTAAATTTGCTACCAAATGAGGCTAAAATGATGTTATCTCTTTTAGATTTTCCATTCTGAGAAGTGACAAAACTCTAAAACTCCTGAGTACCACAGGAATACAGGAAAAAATTTTGACCACAAATATTAAACTAAAAAAAAGTCCCCATGAAGGTCTGTAACTGTGAATTTCACATCTTTTTCCTAAATCCCTATTTTTCAATCATCTACACCAGTTGGGTAATTTGTACGTAACACCTAAAGACACAACAAACCAAAGAAGGAATATTATATGCCTTTTATTAGGGACTTTTATTCAGAAACTGGGTGTCAACCTATCTGGGAAATAAATATAGTCAGCTGTCACATCATCACAAGATCAGTCTGATCCACCCACAATTCAACCCTTTTTACAAAGATTTTAGATATTCCTTTGCTATAACCTACTTTCACACAGGAACAAAATTAGTAATATAATTTTAGATAGACAGACAATAAACTAGAAACAAAAATAATTAACAAAACCAACAGCTGCTTAGTGCCTGAAACTGTAAGCACAGACTGATATACACTGGTTGTTTTCAATGAATTAGCAGGAATCGACATTTAAGTGCTAGTGACCTTTACCAAACGTTTCTATTCCCAGATTTGTTCAGGTTCAGTTCAAAGAAACAGGAAGCCTCAGTACCTTAAAGAAGCAGGTAGCTTTAACGAAAAAAGCTGTCACCCTCATTTGAATAGGAATATTTTTATAGAGGAATCACTTACTTGCTAACTTCCTTATACTGCGCTATTTCCTCAATATAAAGGAGGTCGTGGAGCCTTGACTGATAGTTGGTCTTGGTCAGTGATTTGTCCAGGACAGATTGTGTGAATAGCTGGTCAGCAGACAGAGGGATTTGGTATCTGGTGAGAAGGCTCTTCTCCAGTTCAGTAGTTTCATTAGGCTCAAACTCAACAATAGTCTTAGATGTGGAATCCCAACGCTTGGCTGTGGTCAGGAGCTGTTGCCGTGCATGCATCAGGTATTCAAGGTCTGCATGGACACACAGAGCAGGGAAGGTGGGGTTGGTTTTTACAAACTGCAGCTGGCTTGTTTTTATTAAAAAAAAAAAAAAAAAAAAAATCAAAACCCACTAGCAAAACCAATTCCCTCAGAGATAACAAAACACAGGCAGAGTCTCCTCTGCCCACAACACCTGTAGGAAGTTCACTGCTGGTATTTACTATCCCTACTTTTCAGGTGTGCACAGAGAGCAAGCAGGCTCTCCAGGAATCAGAAAACAAAACAGTCTATAGATAGCAATTAGAATTAATAAAGACCAAAAAAGCACTTTTATTTAAATAATCACCAACAGCTTTGAAGGACTTGGCACTGCAGTATGCTTTAAAATCCAATTGCAACATCCCCTCATTTCAAAAACATTAAATAGTGAGGAACCCTACAATCTATAAGATAAAATTTAGGTCATAAAAAAGTTCATAAATCAGCTGGTAAGGAATCATCACATTTGCAACACTGTGAAACCCTTTTAAAAAGTTCTACAGCCCCCTAATCTGTGTGTAGTGCAGACAGTTATGTGAAGTAGCTAAAGCCATTTTACTAAGCAAAACTTGGGAAATGTAACGTAACATGATATAAAATCCGAAAATTCAAAGGAAATTAATTTTCCAGTGTACCCTAATTTCAGGGACCACATACCTTAGATTAGAAACAGGAGACCAAGCACTTGTCTAGAGACACCCAGAATATACCCATTAATGCCACAAAACCACTATGACAACAGTGAATCAGTTAACAGAATTGCAGTTAAATTGCAGAGCTGAAAATATTCGGCATTTATCGTCAAGCTATACTATCTTAATGCATAATCTCTGAGGAAGATTTAACATAGGTATCCAGGATAGCACACCAACGCTGAAAATGTGCAAAAAACACATTTTCAAATTCAAATTAAATGCTTAACATCATCTTGACTGTCTTGAATCTAAATAAGAAAAAAAAGCAGCATTTTAGCAAAAGAAATCTCTGTTCAGCTTGACTATGACTACAGGAACATGGTTTATCCTACTCACTGATCTCATGTGTTCACTAAGAAGACACATTTAAAATCTATCACTCAAGCCTGAACCATATCAGGAGTTACAGTTGTACGGCAAGAAAAAGTCCAGGTTTGTGTGGTTTGTGTGTCTGAAATATCATCACCAGAAATGAAGCTTTCTCTGCTACACATCACACCTCAGATCCCAAAAGCTCAGTAATTATGCTGGGACTGACTCCTTGCTTGCTGAACAACAGCCATTTAATTCCCAGCACTGGAGAGGCTTTCCCCGGAAGCCTGACATAAACAGTTCCTGGCACAGATTGCACACACAGTGACACTTTCTTAAAGAGCAGTTAGTACATAATCAGTGCACAGAAAACTTCCTACAGCTCCCTTTTTCTGCTGTAAATAAAGATTCCAAAATGCAGAATGGAGGCTCCTCTACGAAAACATTTTAATTCTGACCCTTCGTTTCTGCCTAAATATCTCGACAGGGCCCTGAACTACAGGCAAGACCTCGGGCATCTTTCTGTTAAAAAGCATTTCCAAAAGATCTCAATTCATATATATCAAAAAATAAAAGAAATTATGGAACTACACACATCCAATGTAGTTATGCCTTTCCCTTGCCTATTACACACTTCTTAGATTACACAGCAAAACAAAGCCCAGGATTCTGTAGCTACAGTTATCTGTAAAGCTCTTAACACTCTATCCATTTGACCCAAGTATCAGTGATGACCTGCCTGAAGACAGACAGGCAACCTGCCAAGGGAACAGCAGCACCCAGTGCTGGGGGCTGCCACCTCCACCTCATCCGTGACCTTCACGTGGAATCCAGCTGGCTGCTCCTGGGATCCCTGTGGTTAGGACTTGGTTTAAGGCCCCAGACTGGTTTGACAGGAATTCTGACTCTGCAAGCAGCTCACGGCTTGGTTCCCTTGACGTTCCCCAGGTTTGCAAGGCAAGGACTGTTCTCCACAGGCCCAGTGGCTTAGGAAATCTGTGACTGCCCCCATACCCCATGGAGATCACAGAACAGCTCCCACTCCCTGGCAGGGCCACGTCCTCTGCTGCCAGAGCAGTTCCAGCATGCACAGTGCCCCTGCCCCTGGTACAGGCACTTGGCTCATCTCATCATGGGTGATCTTCGGTATTGGCTATTTACAGCTTTGTTCCATTAATGCTGCAAATGTTAATCCGTTATAGGAAATAAAGGCCAGGACTAGAGAACTGCTGTTTTCTCAGCTTCGTCTTTCATCCTTCTTTTTCTCTCTTCTGCTTAAACCCCAGTGCTACAATTCTGTTTCGTTGGTGTTTTAATCTCTCAAATTTTCATTAAAAATTAAAATTCTGTGTCCCACCCAATGGCTTACAGCCAAGTGATATAGTGACCTATATTTAGCTCTCTTACACCATAAATCAAAGTGCTTCATTCTTTTTTTGCACCTCTTCAAACATCTTTCCATTTTATGACATTTTTCTCATACTCGAATTATATCAGGTTTGAACTGAGAGTCAGTTTAAGAAGCAGATTAAACACTTACAGTAACTTGTAGCTGATTTTTAATACTTGAAAACACAAATATAGTTACACTTTCTTTACATTTTGAAAATTCATGTCAGCAGCAAATTACTGAGTTACAAACCTATATATATGCAGCCTCTTGCCTGTAACAATCCTAGTCAGGTATTGCAAGAGAAGAAAAAAATACAAACCAACTTCTCAGGTAGTCTGTTTTAATTACTGACTTTATTACCCCATGCATTCTTATACAGAAACACTTCATTCCTCTAATGACCTTTTCTGACATATTTAACGTCCTCATGAGTATATGAATGTTTATAAAAACATAAACAAGTTTTTATAAAGGCAGAACTTCCAGTGCGGCACTCAGACACACACCAAACTAGAAATTCCCAGCATTTTAATCACACTTAGGAGCCATATCCTGACACAGAATAATTAATATTCCAATTATCTGCCTGATTTACACCCTCTGCAGCTTTTGCCCACTATTTCTATTCATATCTGTGAAGAGCACAAGATACAATACGAAACATTCATGAGCAGTTGACAGAGATGCTGTTCTGCCCAAAACTGAAAAGGAAAGAGATGGCATGAAATGGCATCCACAACAACAACAACAACAACAACAACAACAAAAGTTTTAGCACATTACCTTCAGTTGAAGCAGCATCAATCATCACTCGTTGCATGAGGACTGGTTCTAATCCAAAGTCAAACACCACAGTTTGGCGAAAAGTCCCAAAGATTTCTGTGTTAAAGGCTATACTGACTTTGTATATATAGTGATCTATTCCATTCTGGACCATCTTTCCTCCTATCCATTCCTGACAGTTTTCTGGAACTTCTTGTGACACCTGGGTAGTGCTGTCTCCAGCAGATATTGCAACGATACTGAAGTGTGGTCGATGGGCATCATAAAGCAATGCCACACGATACAGCATTCTCGCAGGCTGGAAAAGAAATGCAAAGGTTGAAATACTGAAATTATTCCAGGCATATCTTCATTTACAATCAGATAAAGAGGCTGAAGAAGAACTATCTGTTTCTCAGAGCAGGTAAAGGTCCTGCCTGACTTCCAGGAATCTTGGCAGTTGATACATAATCACCAGAGCTGCTGGGAATAAAGAAAGAGAAGGGAAGGTGCTAGGAAATTTCTCTATTTTAAGAATGATGCAACTGAAATCTTAATTGCAAAAGGTTATGGGTAGCATTCTAGTTATTACTGAGTCACTTTCAAAAAATAAGTAGTCCTACCTTACATGTGAGAGCAAACGTCCATGTCTGGTGTGACTTTTTGGTGGTGACAGTTACTGAGAGCTCAGGATTATGTTCTACTCTCACTCCTTCTACACATTCACTAAGCTAGATTAAAAGAAAAGGAAGACAACATTAAACTTCTAGAGGCAGTATCAAAACACAAACTTTCAGGAAACGGTAGCGTTTTGTTTAATAGAAAGAGGAAGGAATGGTTTCCTAAATCATGCAGGACTGATGCAAGTCCCACTCAGGAATTAATGTAAATATGTGCTAATGCAGAGAGACAAGCAAGCTAAATCTACCAGATCACACTGTGCAAGTGAATAACAGAACCATTTAGGGAAAATTAACCACTCGATTGCAAAGACTTGATTTTCAACAAGCAACTTAATTGTAAATGTTTAAGTAGAACAGAATTTCATTTGGAAAAATGGATCTGTGATACAGTGAGGCCCAGAAGACCCCAGATCTCACTGAGATGAGACTATTGAGACAACAGGAAACAAGAATCAGGTTTCCTACTCATCAATGCATTTTGCATAAAGTCCACTTTTCCCAGATTTTAATTAACAATAGATGGACCAAAAACTCCTTAGGGTCAGTGGTTAGGTAGAGCTGGTCAAATGCCACAAAAAATGTTCTTTCTAATTCCAAAGAGCTGCTAACCTTAATCATATCCGTATCCCACACTCCTTAGTACTCAAATACTTTAGATTATTTGGAGGATTGGCTCTTCTTCATACCAGTGCCTGCAGCTGAAGGCAAAGGAAAGGAGCCACACACAAGTAAGAGTATTCCCCACTAAGCTGTGAAACCTTTACCATTTACTCTCATTTAAGAAGTTCTGCCATTCAGCCAGGGAACAGGAACAATATCATGGGACTTGCCTGACCCATCCTACACTGGGAATAGTGAATATGCAAAATGAACAAGCTATGATTAACCCACAAATCAGCCTAAGTCTCTTTGCAAGAAGATCTAGGGCAGGATGCAAAGGGGAGCAAATTGGTTGGACAATCTCTTGGTGAGGAGTGATTCGACCAGCTCTGATAGTCAGGGCCAAAACCAGGCACGTGTTAGTTTTAAACATGAGCACATGGAGAAGCAGGATATTTTCCTTACGACTTTCTCAGGAGATAAGGAATTCATCCATTTCTCAATCAGGGTTTCCATGTAACTGCCTGAGCACTGTTTGTTTTCCTTCTGCTGCTTCAGTCGGATCAAGCGGGAAGCGTATCGTTTCTGCCATTCTGTCAGCTCTTCCTGGGAATGTGCTGAAGTACACTGGGCACCATACCTGCAGATCCCTTGCTCTAAAAATCTACATAAAATAGGAAAAACCATCACGCCTTGAACTTTTCAGCCTCCAATTAAAAAATAAACAGAAAAACAAATACATTTATCAAAATTCTACTTATAAAGCCAGACGGACATTTGGACATTCTTTGAGTTTCTCTTACAGAACTAAAGATAGTTTAGTCCATGTGAACTAATTTGGAAATATATATATTTATACAGCATTTTCTAAGAGAGGCAACAGCTTCTGTCATTGCAAAGCCCAGAAAAGCTTATCAAATTTCTTAGAAATACAGGGGATGGAAGTCTTAAGAAATTT
This sequence comes from Cinclus cinclus, assembly GCF_963662255.1. Taxonomy (NCBI): domain Eukaryota; kingdom Metazoa; phylum Chordata; class Aves; order Passeriformes; family Cinclidae; genus Cinclus; species Cinclus cinclus. Next base: position 9,431,844 of record NC_085065.1, on the reverse strand, counting down.
CCAGCTTTAAAGAAAACAGAATCAAGTGTTTGTACAGCAATTAACACAAGGAGATCACAGAGCATCCATGAAATGACTAGGTACTATATTAATATGCACAAAGCTCCTTGTTAATCAAGGGAAAAGGAAAGATATTGCATAATTCCATCCAGTGATTATATTATTAGCAGATAAATACCCAATCAGCAGTTTTTCCTGGAGCAACAGTGACATCACATGGTCCCTTCTACTAAATACACCTACACAGAAACCTCTAGGAAAAGGTTTAATCCTCTTCTTTGGAAAGAGTGCATTAGTCTAAAAGGATCTATTTTTGCAGACACTAAGAACTTCTTAAAGTACATTCTCCACTTAGTGGCATGTGCTGATGCATCAAATTAATGCTATTCCAAAGGCCTGTATACAATGAAGCATTCTAGTTCTCAGAATTTACTGCAAGTCTGGGCAATTGCCTGTATAACTTGGGAATTATTTTTATAATTTAACATTGTATTAAAATTGTAAACCACAAGGGAGTAGCTGCAGCTCCATCATTCTTCAAAACTGAAGCACTTAAAAAAATAGATGAAAATTAAATAGGGGGAGAGATTTAAGTTCTGAAGCTACCAGGAAAGCACTGGTTATGCAGAATAAAATTAGGCCAGGAGACTGTTTTGTTAATTCATTTCTTTTGCAAAAGGAGACTGTAAAAAGTTAATGCAAACATCACATTTTTATTTCCACAGTACATTCTATATAATCTGAATTCAACTTTGAACTTTGAGCTGTGAGACAAAACCAAGCCACACCTGACTGGGACATGAAAACCTTGCAGCACAAGAACCTGCACATCTAGGTCACACTTGCATCAGTGGCTGGAATTTGATTTAGCATTCATTTTTCCTTTAAGAAATGTGCTTGAAAATTTGCATGCCCAAATTGTAAACAAAATAAACATGATATAAAACACCATGTCACTAAAGACCTTCTCAAGCTATGTTTCTTAATATATTTTAAAGTTATATGTTTTTCTTGGCAGTCAATTTCAGTATTTTTACTGTCAATTTTCCAATTCACCGCTACATTAGAATGTTAAAGTACAATTATGATTTTCTCTTCCTAAAGTAATTGGAGTGCAAGCATGAAAAATTGCTGACCTGTTCTTATAACCTACATAGCAGATTTAAAATCAAGAGAGCTTCCTTTTCATTATTTAACAGGAAAGCATATTACTTTAAAATTTGTCATCATTATACAGGTTTTCCAAGATCCCATTGTTCATATTTTTAACACTTCTTTTTCCCCTCAATTTTACTTTCTTATTTAATACCTCCTGCAATTCCATAGCTCTATTATCTAGAATAAGTATGCTGCACTCCTACTGCTTTATAGCACACAGGGGAAAAATAAAACCAGAGCTTCAAGAATTCATATTCAGTACCTGCAACTGCCTCCTCATAAGGAACTAAAATCTTCAGTCCCTGGTCAGAATTATGCTTTTCACAGAGATTTGCTGAGCAAGGCACATCCTTCTCATTGGAAGGGTTAACAGTGAGCATAAAGCTCATTACAGCTTCAGTGGAAAAATGTTTCAGAGCAATGGTTGGAAACATGGGATAGATGTTACTCAACAAAACATCACCCCAAGCTAAAAATTGTAAATATCTGCTTTTTTTAAATTGCTGAATAAGCACCAGACATGATTAAGAGTCAAGAAGAGTTGCCAAGATTTAGCATCTTAGAAGATCATGCCAGAAGTAGCTCAAAATCAGCAATTCAGTCGTGTCATTTAAAAAGCAGGTCAGAGCTTTTGAAAATAATTTGCATTAGTTACATAAATGGCAGAATAAGTGCATAATGATGGTTCCTCTCTATATATTAATGCAGTTTTATGTAGAACAATGACAATGAGCAACACAAAGTACAGGCAGTATTGACCAGATGACTGGAAAAGACAAGGAGAAATACCAATACAAGCCACTGCATCTTCTCGGTGTATTTGAGTTTATGCAAAAGGGAAAAAAAATGAGATCTGAGGGAAATTCCTTTTTTTTTTTTTAAGCTGAAGACGAAGCCCATCTACCAACAAAGTTCATTTATCAGAAGGCAGCACCATAACCTGACTGTGCTTCAGTCTGCTTACACTGCTGCCTGGGGAACTTTTCACACCTCTGATATCATCCAGATTAGAAAAGGTAGGGGAGAAACAGATGCTGACCTGTCACTAGCAAAATGCCCCTCAAACCACTGCATTATGAATCCTGAGTTAGACATTCCATTCTACAAACTGAAGTGCTGCTGGGCAAACTGACCCTTCCAAAAATCTGTGAACAGGTCAACTGCTGTTCTAACAAGCACCTTCACTTTCCTGGCCTCTTAATCATTCTGTCAGCAGGTAAATGAAAGAGGAATCATTCTGCTCCCTTGGAGGGGGTTAACACGAAGCCAAGAGTTTACCTTTTACAGAGTGTGTATTCCTCACTGCTCGTGACACCCCTGGGAGGGGGGCGGAAGTGCCAACCATCCCGCGACCCTGCCGGGACACAAGGAGGTTATCTCAGCTCTCAGCTTTCCAGTCACACAGCACCTGCCCAGGGATCCACACCTCCAAGCACCAAACCAAGGTGTATCTGAAGACAAGCAAAATTACCCCCCCCACACAACTGATTTACATTCCATGACAAACTCATTTAGAGCAAAGGTAACAAAGGTGAATTTCAAATCATCTCCAGAAGGAGCAGGCTCTGATACAGCGCCCTGGTCAATAAACAGAAACTTCTGCCTCCAAATTCAGTCAACACTGAGATAATTCTACCTCACTCGGACCCATCACAACAGTCAAGTCCCCTGGTTTTGCTTTCTGCCTGTAATACAGCACTGGGCATTCAGCAGGATCCAAGTCTTCTCATTAGGAAATTATATAGCTTTAAAACTGAGTTACATACCTTCTTCTAAATCTTCTACATGATATCCTGATGGTACTTTACCAGCTGCCTACAATTATATAAAAAAGCCCACAGTTATACAGGAACACAAAACAACTTCATCAACAAGAACTGCTGTCAAAATGGGTTTCAGAACAACTATTACAAAAATATCAATCGTAAGTTCAAATTACTTCCAGTCACAAACACTGCTGATAACAGGGATTCTGATAACAACAGGGATTCTGACAGGAACACCGAGTCAACTGAAAAAAACTTTTAGAGATTTTTCCAAGACCAAATTCCACCCTGCAATCACCTTAACGTGGAATGCAGTGAATTTCTAAAACACCAAAAACTTAGCTGCATTGATAAGCCTTTCAGGTTTCAATGTACATCAAAAATAAAACACAAATAAATAACGAAGCATAAGGAAAAAAAAGAGAGGGCACAATTTAATCAGCAGACATAGAGATTGATCTTCAGTGCCAAAAAAAAAAAAAGGTGATTGAGAAGGCATTTATACTGTTTTAAAATTTCTGAAGTTATGTTTATTACTTCAGACTAATTTCCAACAGAGAAAAAAGTGATAGATAAATAAAAAAATAAATACTGCAGATCTAAATCCTTGGAATTCTTTCTACTTGCTACTTCAGGAATCAACCGCCTATTACCACCATTTTTTTATTTTCTCAAACATCCTGCAAGACTGTGATGAAAAGTTCCTGAAGAGGTTGGTGGGTGAAGACCAACACACCAGCAGAAACAGTAATTTTTGAACCAGTCTGCTCCCAGTGAGCCTGGATCTTCTGGGACACGTGAAAAGCAGCTGCTTCAGGTACTGCTCATTATTTTCCCAATATTATCCTCATGATTACCTCTGTTTCAGCAAGAAGTGTTTTCAGTCGTGTGAGATCTTTAGTTACCATCCCGTTCTGGGGGGCAGAAAGAATATTAATTATTGAACACATAAATCTTCATTAAGTGCATTAAACCACAGCAGCCAAGTTCACTTCCCCCTCAATACCAGGAGTAGGAAAAATGAGTTTGACTTACAACACCAATTTTAAATGATACTAAATAAAACTGAGTGAACATTGTGGTGAAAAACAGAATTCTGCACTGACCAAAACCAGCACTAGATTTACAGAAGAATCAATACAGGACAATTCAGGAAAGCACCAGATTAAGAAGTTGAGGAAAAAATATCCCATGGTTACTGTAACACTTCTGCTCTGAAGAATTGATATAACAATCTTTCACTGCTGTTTCAGTGATGGATTAATTTCTTTTTAAGGAACTACTTTAGAGATCACTGATTTCTGCAGCTCCATAACTCTTTCTGCTCTGATGTAGACTGTGCCATTTTTGGAGTTTTCCCTCAAAAGCAAAGATTAGCCATGTGACTAACTGCATAGTCAAGTACAACTGAAGTAAAAATCCTTCAAAACTGAATTTATGTGAAATATGTAGGTATTCATAACAACTTCAGACTCTTGTAAGCTAAAACTTTGATTAAAGGAACCCAGACCTGTGGGCTTTATTTCAATAATCTCTTGCAGAAATTTAATTAAGTGCTACAACATTTGTTAGACTTCTCCACATTCTGACTGTGCTACTGAGCAGGAGAAACCACTGTTTGCTGAAAACTTACACACTTAACAATCCTCACACTTACACTTTTTCCAAAATGATTTTTCACTTTTTCAGCAGAAAGCTGAAAATTGAATTTGTTGACCTTAAATGTATCAGAGGAAAAAAAAAAATTGTTACCAAGAATCATTCTCTTAAGCCACTGGGGAGGAAACTGGATGGATTCCAACTCTTCAGTAAATTTATTCCAAAACTTTGTTTCACTACTTCTTTCAGACAATAGCACAGTCAGTAAATCAGCTGCTGATTTTAATATTCCTACTGAAAACAACTGTGGCTAACAACCTAAAGCTTGTAAAAATCTCTCAAACTCTGCTTTGGGATGACACTCTGGAACTCTATACAAAGGTACCTTTATTTGCACAACAACAGCTCAAAACAAGGGCACTCCACATTCCCTGCAATAAGACTATTTTACTAATTTTTCCTGAAGGCAAGTTTCCTTCAACTTCACCAGGAATTTTTCAATGAAACATTTTTTCATTAGAAAACCCTTTCTTTATGTAAAAATAGCCAATGGCCGGGGGGAAGGGAATTCAGGATACAGACCAGACAGACAAACAGAACTCTCAAGAAGGACCTACTGATTCAGTGTAGCACCAAGACACAGGAGACAGAATCCAACCTCAAGGTAAGAGGTTCTCCTGCAAGTCTTCGATGGCCCACGTTCCCCTCAGTCTGACCAAGCTGTGACCATGGCTCTGGGTGTCTCAAGACCAGCAGTTCATGCTGATGAACTGCCTATTTAATCCTGATTACAGAAATTAAAAGGACACTACTCTTTGGAGACTTACATATGTCCCAGATTTCCCCATAAAAGTCAGAAGTTACTCACATGTCTAGGGTTAAAAGCATCTTTACAAGTTTTAACTGTTCAAGGGTAAAACAGAGGCTTTGAACTCAAACTTTTATCTTCATTTTGAAATGCAAAGCTTTTTTTCTTTCCCTGAAAAGCTTTTTATGCTGTCTTACAACTTATCGTGGGCCAGTTATTTAAAAGCCAAATCAATATTTTTTTCTGCTTTAATGGATCGAATTCCTGAAGTCCATACAAAATGGGGTCAGGTACAATTTAGAATAAGCAAGCAAAAGTTTAAGATTTATATTATTCTTGTCAGCATCAAAATATGCAAATTTATTTAACATTTCCTGAGGATTCAGGGCCAACAACGAAAAAATTTTTCAAAATCACAACAACTCTGAAACACTGGTTATGCAACATCTTGGCATCCTGAAATACATGGGCACACAAATATCATATCTTTTCCCCACAGATCATCTTTGTTGCAACCTGCCAGTGAAACATACGTTCGAAAGTTTCTCATTGAACAGATTTTTTTAAACGAAGGAAATACAAAACTGTTTTTTTTAAAACCACGTAGATTGCAGCAAACCCACTTACCAGTGATTCCCCCATCAGTGATTTGGAAAGAACATTAGACACAATTTGCAGCTTCCCTTTGAGATGCATGCAGCAGAGCACTGCCCGGAGAGATCCATCGCCCTTGGCCAGCCCCTCTCCCAGCACTGCAACACAAATCAGCCACTGTTACCCTCAGCACACCATCCATTTTAGTTATATATACAGTTTTCCTTCATCCTTAACAAGAAAACAAAGTCTGAAGCTCAGGTTAAATCCATGGCTTATTGGATATCAATTAAGTATCATGTGCTGTTGTCTAATATTAACTTGAAGCTTGTCTCCCACCAGGTAATAAATGCTCCGCATGAGCTCAAAAAAGGTTGTCATATTTACATGCTAAATTAGACATAAATATGGGAAGGGTAAATTCACACGTCTGACACAAACACAAAGGACCTCCTCTCACAGAAAGGGTAAAAAAGAAATAGCAACCAACAACCTCTCAGTAACACAAACATGCTCAGGAAGATCCATTCATGCTCACAAAACACATGCCCTGGCGTTTCCAAAAATAGCCAACCTCCTCATGGGCAATTCCTGCTGCTCTAAAAGGGCTTTTATTCACTTATGCTGCAAAGTGTGGCATATAGGAACGATTGTCCGAGCCCAGAAATTTACAGGCTCCCCGTAACAGAAAACTTTCTGAATGCTTCCTAGCACGGGATCAGCAGCAAGCAGTGCCAAACACTTTCTGAACACTTCCAGCAGGGACAGGATTTATTTCACGATACAGACGTGCTTCAGACAAGCTGCAACAACACTTAATCACGTGTATTACCTGTCCAGAAAACGAAATGCCAGAGTGACTAAAAAGCTTAGCAAGCTAAGCATGTGAATTGAAAAGAAAGCTGGACAGTTGTTTAAAATTAAGGAATTATAAAATAACTGTTATTGCAGGCAACATCAACATCCGTCTTCATACTGCTATTCATGCAGATGCAAACAGCCCCTCTTAGTGCTAACAGGAATTTCACATTCACCACAACTTCAGGATTACATTTTAGAGTAATAAATCAAAACTCCTCACTCAACAGACGTTCACATCGTTAACAGAAATTGCATGAAAGACTCAATAAATGAGTAGTCCCACAAAACATTTAAATAAAAACAACTAGGAATCTCTTCAAACTGCAATGGTAACTAAATCCATTTTTATAAAGTGCCTCAAAGATTAGTTTGAATTCACCACTCTGATAGTACAAACCACATTGCCAAAAATAGAACTTACTTCCCAAATCAGAAGCAGAAGCACCAAAAATAGCTTTAAGATGTCTGACAGTTTGCTATTTTAATCTCAAAGATTATATCTCCAATTATTGTATTTCATATCACTATCTGCATAATATCACCAAGCTAAAGCATACAGTTACATTGCACATAAAAAGTTGCAACACACTAACCACTACCTCTTGGGAAAGATTTGTGGAGTAATTTAACAGATTTTAAACTATCATCATTCCCTTTAACACTGCAAGCAGCATACTATAAAGAACATTAATTTCTCCAGGTATTCCAGAATACACTGATCATTCAGGTTCAAATAAAACTATCATAACTGTGCAACATGTCAAGTCTTGTAAAAAGGCAGAACAGCAGCTTGAATAAAGCTCTGCCCATTATAAAAAGCCTGTGAGTATCAAGGAATGTGAGTATCAAGTAGATACTCTCCATGTCAGGTGTGGGGCTACATTTGATAACCACACATCAGGGAGAACCACAGCCAAATCATTCATTTGTATATTCACAAATATATGGTATGTGTGTGTGTGTATATATATGTGTGTGTGTATGTGTGTGTTTGAAGTGGCTGCACAACACTTTTACATAAATACATAAATATGGCATTAGTAAGTTCAAAAATGTCCTCAGTTTTAGATCTGGAAAATAATATGAGCAGAATATGCTGGCATGAATGAAATAAATTAACATTAATCTGGATGCTATTTCTTTGTTAACTAATATACATTTAAAGGTTGTTCTTTCTATTTAATTTTAAAAAAGAAGACAGAGATCAATGGTCCTATTGCACCCACTTCTATGCCTGCCCAGTGAGAGATGACAAGCAGTTACCATGACAGTTCCTTTGAGATACTGATAACTGACACACACACCAAGAAAAAGTTCCACAGATGAAAGTCACCCCATCCCCTATGACAAACCCATCAGAGCTCATTGATGAGAACACTGTTCATTAAAAACAGCATTGTCCCTCCTACCTCCTTTAACCATCATTCAGCTTTCCATACGTCTGTCACTTTTATTTGCCATCATGAAAGACAACTCTGAAGTTAGAATATTATACCTCTATACCATACATCAATAAGGTAAAAGAATTTTTTTTAAATAGCATACATCAATAAGGTAAAATTATTATTTTTTTAATTTCCAGCTATTTCAAGAATGGTACTGATTAAGTGACAATCAGACTTTTTTAAAGTATTAAAATTTAATTTTACACCTACAGAAAGCAAATTTATTTTTCTTAATCAATTTTTATGCACCTTTACAAGCAGGCTGCAGAGTGCAACAAATTCCCCAAACTATGACTTGACTATCAGTGAAGACAAGCATACTAAAAAAACACCAGAACAACAAAAAACCCACAAACCCAGAAAGGAACAATTAAAAGATTATCATTGCTAGCACAGGAATGTCAGAAGAGTAGATCACAGTCTGTGTAACAAAACTGTCACCTGAAAAAACTTCGTTTAACATTCAGGAATAGATAAAGAATTAAAACCAAAAGGTGGGATATACCCACCTTTTCTTTCCAAAGTACTGATAAATTCTGTTCCAACACTTTCCAAACTTAGTGAGTTCTCAGTGAATTCTGAATAATTTGCATTATAGATGAACAACAGAGGATTAGGAAAGATAGATAATTCCTTCAAAGATACCCAAAGTGAACAAGGCAGTGACACATGAAAGGCTCAACTTCAATGTGACATAGGCACATTTGGAAGCTTTAACAAATGTGCATCATCTTGATTTTCTCTGAACTAAGTCCCAAATGCAAACCAAAATATCCACCATGTCCCTGGGAAGAAAGGCAGAACAATCAGCTGTCTTTGTGTCTTTATCTTTGTGAGAGTCCTGACATTATCAACTCTTCTACATTTGTGCACTGAAATAACTATTAGCCAAAAAGCACCACTGAGCCAAAGACGTATTTGAGTGCTGGTACTTGAGTAAGAGCTGAAAAATAGTGAGATCTCTCTTTAAGGGAAAAAAAAAAGGGGTGGTAGGGAACAAAAAAGCAGAAAAAGTATTATAAAGCAGATACATAAATAGGGAAAAAACCACTGTTAGCAAACTAACAAATCTGGGCATCTGTTTTAAAAATCCAGACAACTGACTGCAATTCATAACACTATGTAATAAAAAAAGAAATAAGCATACCATGCCTACAGTCTTCATCTGCTTGCCCATACTTTTTCTGAAAGGTAAAACATGAAAAGTTTAAAAATAGCATTATTCCAGTTAGCATAAACAACTACACGATAGAATGACAAGTTTTAATTTTTTTTTTTTTTTTTTTTTTAGAAACCATTACCTTGTCTTTTCCTGGGTGGAACATGTAAAGAACATAAGTCACATGTCAATTATAATATAATGAATTTTTAGAATGCTGACTTTTTATCAAATTCTCAGCATTTGGACATTTTAAAAGAGGAGCCTGAATGGGCAAAGGTCTGTGTGTTATATGTTTGTGGGTGGCTCACAACACCTAGGAAAAAATATAAAACTTAACTTTTGAGATGCTGTTTGTTTTTTGATTTTGCACTAATATTTTTATGTTGAAATTTTAAGCTATGCACATTATTTTATTATTTTAAGTAGTGATTTTAAAGATTTTTTTTGGTTTATTAAAACAAAAGGAAAATTTGGATTGTTTTCCTGTTTAAAATGTTATGCATCTATATAATTCAAATCTTTAATAGGAAGGTTTTGATTTCAAGTTTTTTTCTCAAGTCCCTGCAGACTCACTGCAATAGTATCACTATGATGAACATCCAGACAGGTGCCTCAGAGGATTTTCAAAGAGTGATGTCAGAAATGTGTTAAATAATCCAAGCATCAATCTGCATATTGGCTTATGGAAATAATTTTGAGAGGTCAAGTCTGTGGTAACACAACTCCTCTTAGAAAAAAACAACCTCACTTATTTGTGAATCTCTTCCCCTGAGGAGTCATAAGATAGGACACTTCTTCATTTAAGAGAGGTTTCCCCATTCTTGTTTTGCACACTGAATAGCCCAATCCAGCTATTTAATTAAAGAATGCTTAAAAACTCTCCCTTAATCAGATGGGCAAGATTTGTCTTAAAGCAGCCCAGCAAGGTCTTGTGACTTGGCCAAACTTTTTCCACCTGAGATGAAACTGCTCCTACTCAATACATGACCAATTGGAGTGGACAAGGCCACTGTAAATCTGTAATAGCATTTCAGAAAGGTAAGAAAAAGCAGGCTGTGGGTTTATTCTTAAGGACTGAAATGTCCTTTCCTTTAAGAAACTGTAGCTCTGATGCTTTAAAGGAAGGACACAACTTTGGCAATGGGTTATGCCTCTTGCTTTGCATTTACAAACCTTTACAATTCCCATTTTCACCCAGCCACTAAATATTTGCCAGAGTCTAAAAGTTACATCTTCCACCAGATATGCTCTAGCCTAGCCCTGGAAAGCTGGGATTAAGCATTAGAAGACTAATTTTAGGCCTATTCAAATGGAGCTAAAGCAGGTATGAACCAGCCACCTCGATTCTGGCATTTCTTAACTTTGTTTTTTGAGTGTTTTTACATGTGGAAACTTTAATTTCATGGATAAAGTAATTTGGTATGTAATTGAGCATATGTACCCTAAACCCAACTATTTTGCCTTCCTGGAATAAATACATATTTTTTTAATGTTTAAAGTACTTTTCCTTATTTGTTCAGGAAACGGTGATTGAGACCCAAACCAAGAGATTCCAATCCAAAAATAAACGGATCAGGGAGAACTACAAGACAGAAGCCTCACAGATGCTATAGCAAGAGGGATTCTGTGGGCAGAGCAACACGCCAAAAATTCTGAGTTGTATTTAAATCTTGACAATACAAGATATTTGACTTTTCTTTCCAGTTCACTGGATACTATAAAGAGTCACACTCACAAGTTGTAAAAAGGAAGCAATTCTATACAGAAGAGTCTCGATTTTGATGCGGTCGAGTTCTGCCTGGCAGGGCTCCGGGAGGTGAGCTGGGGGGTACTGGCTGAGGGAAAGGAGAGCCTCTGTGCAATGCTTCACTGCCACTTCATAATCCTGCTGCTTAAGGGATTCACATGCTTGTTCACATGCCTTCTCTGGTCTTCTGTCTGCCATGACTCAGGGACAGAAATCCTAGAGCGGGGGCAGAGGGGACGATAAAACGTTGGTTAGCTGTGGAATGGCACTGACAACTTGCCAACCAACTTCCATTCCCATCTCAAGGTGCTGTATCACATCCCCCTCGTGCTATGCCAGTCACATTTCCTAAACCGAGCTTCTCACTAACCAATTTCTTCCCAGGCTTTTCTCCATCGCTCCCGGCTCTCGGTTTTGATTCTAATTCAACAAGGTACTTAAAGCCCACGACTCATTTTAAGAACGTAAGTAGGGGTTTCAAATTTTAAAGTCAGCATGGATTTAAGAGGCTTTTGGGTCTTCAATTGCAACACGACCTTTGCTTTGGAAGGAACAACTCTTCCCCTAAGTGCTGTCTCTGAGCCTGCAGCCATGCACTCCACAACACCACCTCTCCCAAGCACTTCTCACCTACACTCAGGAGGAGGAGACACTTCCTCTGGGTGAAGCAAGGATGGACAGAGAAGGACAGGAAAGACCAGGAAGTCAACAGCAAACCAACCACTTGTCTCTTCCCTCTGCTGCTTTAGCTACATTGATGGCTGAGAAAGTCTAAATACCCCTGCCGTACCAACACCTTTGTGCAGAACTTCTTAAATCATGTTCAAGTAAATATTTGGGGAGGGGGTTGAGACAACTATAAAATGAATCTGTCCACAGCCAGACATTATCTGCCACTAAACTAAGACAAATGGTTATCCACATCTGAACCACCAGCAAAAGAGCAAAGCACTTACACAATCCCTGTCCACATTCTCCCCTCATTGATTCATATTTGAATTCATGATACACATGGCTAGAGACACTGTGCATTAAAGCTGACTTCACAAAAATGGGTTCTGATAACTGAAAAAGGAAAAATCGCAAGAGTTCTCATTTTTGCTTTTAGCAAGCCACATATTGTCAGTATTTGTGATTAGAGATCAGCTATTACAATTGTCTCAAATACCTACTTTTAGTGCACTTTAAAAATTCACTGTTAGAAGCTTTCTTTATACTTGGTATTTTCAGATTTTCAACCAAAGGTAAAGTAGCTTCAAGAATTTAAAGTCCAATAAATGCAATTTCCTCATATGAAAAATAACCCATTATCCCACTTTTCCCATTAACACATGCATAAGCCAACATTCAGAAGAAATGTAAACAAGTCTTTTCAGATATTGTACAACATAGTGCTCTGTGTTCCCTTCTATTCTTAAATTTCCATTCAGTATCAAAATAATTACATAAGGGAATATTGATTTTTCAAGACTTAAATCAGCTTCCCTTTTAAAAACAATATAAAAATTTGTCATTTAAAACAAAAAAAATCTTCTCTAAAAGGAATGTAAGCATGAATAGTTTGCAGTTATCCTGGTACAAATCTGTGACGTGTGCCTCTTTCTTAATAACAGCCTTAAAAATATTACCTCATTCATCCAGCTATTTCTTTTTCTGCTAAAAATAAGTCTGCAATTTCAAACAATAGGAACAGGCAAGTAGGTTTTGCATCTCCATACATATGAGTAAATTCATTCATGAGGTAATTCTACTAAAGATTCTGCTGGATCACTTAAGCATGTATTTCCAATTACATAAGTGTTAGGTATTCTCATACTGTGTATGCAAGGATCTTTTCTAGATATGACTAAAAATTACACTGGTTTCCACTTCACTACCATTTTAGGCCACTGTGCATTTCACAAATCCAGGATCTGCTTGCACAGTGACACAACAGTTAATTGATGTTTTTCTCATGTACATTCTGTTTTCCTCCTAAGGGACTGAAAATAGAGGACTCCATGAACTCTGCTGTACTTTTGATTTCCTCACTTCCTGGCTGACATATAACCAAAATTCCTTTGACCAAAAGGCTGAGCAGAGCTTCTGTGTGTTTATTCCCATAGAGCTGATTAAACACAGATCCCATGCTAGGTGACCTGGCCAGCACAGATGACACATTTGAAAGCCCTTCTCCTCCAACATGGCACCAGGTAAAAGACAAAGATGTTTCTTATCACTTGCTTTATGCTGACTGGTTGGAGAAACACAGAACTCATCTGTTTGAGAAGCTGGATTTTACACAGCCAGCAGTGCCCACTCCATTTCTACATCTGCTCTAATAGTAGAATTTACTACAGATTAGAACTGAAGGCTGAAGTGTCACAAGGCCTGTGCTATATTCTCAACTTTCTTTGCAAAACTGAGCAAATTACTGATGAGCTTCACTTCTGTCTGCAAAACTGAAATTAAAATACTAACATGTAACAGAACAAACATCAGGATTATTCATTTTCTCAAAGAGACCTGGAAAACCCCATGCCAAAAGAGTTCTAAATTCAATTCTGAGAAATAATTTATCCTCTAGTGAAGTTTAATCCATCTTCAAAATATTGAAGAACCAGTAAAGAGGCATATTCCCCACTATCTAAAGTCACATATCTAAAATACGTGGACATGCCTAAGAAATTATATATTCTATATATAGAAATATATAATCTGGCATCATACTTTGTACCTCAAAAAAACCTCTTGCCCTTAAGTAGGGGAGAACTTACTGAACTTGCATTTCATTGAAAGCTAAGTTGTACTCAGCTTATCTTCTACAAAATACTATTTCAAAAACCTGGTTAGTTCCAAGTGGTGTAACTTAAACCTTGGCGGCTTTTACAACTAACCATGACAATTTTAATTTTCCCCCCCTACAACTAATGATTTTCAGGCTCCATATTCCTAATGAGTATTCCACCTTCTTGCCAAAGGGGTTTGTAAACAAATATGAAAAGAGTAACTAAAATCCAATCTCCAAATAAAGCTGCACGTTTCCCCTCCAGAGCTGCAGAGGGGGCTGGGAAAGGCAGAAGGGACAGCTTGAGGAGGAAGAGTGATAAACAACGTGATCCACACAGTCATTTATTTCCAAGCAAACATTACGCCTGCTTGGTGCACAGGAGGCTCTGAAGAACTACTCCACAGTCTGATGAGTCCAACTTCAAATTAAAATCGATGTAGGAGGAGAGAACATCATGAACTAAAATTCCAGTGTTTCATGGCAGTTTAACTCATGACTGTGCACTTCCATGCTCCACATCTTACTGATGTGTTTCACGGAATCAAAGAGTCCATACACTAAGATAATAATAAGTTAAAGCATGTGACAGTTCTTAAAAAATTTCAAACAGATGCTTTTTCAATTCACTGTAAAGCATCTAGCCAGATAACTCTTGCTGTACTTCATAAACAAACAGATTAGAGGGCACAATGCTGTTCCTATTAATGTTACTGGCAAAATTCCCAATGTCTGCCAAGACAGAAGGATCAGATCCAAGGTCTCGCATGCCAAGCTGACAAACAGTAGACAAGTCAGTAAATATTTGCATATTTTAACCAAACATTAACATCTCTTGTAAAGATTTATGCTAAAGCAATGATGTTCAACTCACAGTCCTACAGTGAGACTGGTAGGGATTTACTGTCAATTGAATTTACTTCAAGAGCCACATCCTGGGAATCACAGAGTGAAGCAAATGAATGAGACCCATTGCCATGGGGAACATGCAGGGGAAGAGCCTCTCCAGCTGCCTCCTATTACAATCCATAACCCTTCAAACAGTTCTGCTGAGGGAAAGAAGCACAAAATATTCCTTGCCAAGGCCATTCAGCCGTGTCCTCCTGCCAGCAGCCCGCTGTCCTGCGGGAGAGGAAGGCAGGAGATGGATTTGCCCTTCCACTGCCTATTGCGGTCAAGCTGGTGCAGGCTCCGAGAGAGCAGGGCAGGAATTCCACTCATCCTGCCCCTCTCTACAGAAATACAAGCACTCTGTTTCCCAGCCCTTTGGGATTTTCGAGCCCATCAGGCAGATCAGAAAGACTGGCCACCAAACTGGAGAGAAGTTTTAAACGTGTAATAAGTAGAGGCAATACTCAAGAAAAGACAGCTGGTTTATCAGAACTTCCCAGCATTTCCTTTCAAGAGCAAGAAGTGACCTCCTAGATTTATTTATGAGGCTGGTTACAGAGCTGGTTGCTCTGTCCTTCCTCAGTAACTTCTGAACTTCAAGTCAATTGGAACCGAATTTCCCAGAAGTCTGAAGAGTCTTGAAGATGCTGCAGATTTCATGAAAAATGTGTAACAAGACACATAACAGAGCCAGGGAAAGCTTAAGTTATAACTCAGCCTCTTACTGATACCAAGACATCAGTTACCCCATCAATTACTGCCACGTGCTGCCATTTACCACCAAGGACTGTAGCAAAGAGTCACTCACCAGTGAAAGAAAAGTCTTATTTCTTTTTCTTGCCCGTAACAGTCAATGTCATAGGCTGCATTCATCAATTTAACTGCTCCAGGATCCATCCAACAGTTTCCAGGTTTCACTAAAGCACAGTTTCCAGACTTTTTAGACTACAGACCCAAGCAGTGCACATCCCATCCCTTTCAAAGTTGCTATTGGTAAACTGAGATGTAAGCAATTCACACATCACAAATTTGTTATTTCCATAACATAACCAAGTAATATTTGGGAAGTCACAAAGTTGGTATGGCTACAATCCCTGTGATTAATAGTTTTCCTCTCACTCAAAATTATCAAGAAAAAAGTGACAAGATACTGTAGTTTATACAGGTATGGAAAGATCTGAGTTTTAATCTGAATTAATACATTAAATGTGACACAATAAAAAACTTAGCTACTCTGAACATGTCAACATTACAGTCAGAAAGCATGGGCCACTGGAATTCAACTATCAAAACTCTGCAAACAAACTGCGTTTGCCAGTCCACACACTAAAACAGGGAATAGTACACCTGTCCACTGTTGAATCATATTATAGACTTGCTCTGGCACCTCTTGTGAGCCCATCTTAAGCCGTGCCTGCATCTCTACCTGTCAATTGGTTTTGTATTATTACCAAATATCACTAAAATTGTTTTAGATCAGTAACATAAAATTAAATATCCATTTGTTTTCCTTAGCTATTGTGGTAAAATAACCCAATCTTTGTCTTGAGACAAAAAATAAAATAAAATAAAAACCCAAATTCCCTTTATTCAAGCCTCCAGAATGGAATAAAATAGAGCTGCACAAAATAGAGAAATTACTTACAGAGACATACAGAAGAAAAAAATGCACTTCCTAGTGTCATGACATGCACATCATAAATAATCCCAGCCTAAAAAATCATTTAATAAAATGAGACTAGATAATGAAAATGCACTATACCAACATAACAGAGAAGAAAAGGATGCTGCATCTTTCATATACAGGATGCAAGAAGGAATTATATTAAAGGTGCTTTGGGCTTTTTTTTAAGAAAAATATAACAGCAAAGATCTCATGCACTCATTTATTGCAATTATGGCTGAAGTCTGTAATAGCAGTTAAGGAGTTCTCAGAAATGCCCTGCACACCTTACAGAACAAATACAAAATCCTCCACCCTTGAGAGAGGACAATCTAATCAGTTTTCTGAAGTAACTGAATTACTTTGGCTAATGTTGTACAACTCCAGGCAAAATGACCCTACTTTCAATTCCAAAAATGATGTTAAATCTGCAATGGAGCATACAGAATGAGGCAAGCGCATTTCAAGGTTTTATTCTATAGCATAACAGCAGCAAGAATCCTGCTCCAATGCCTCTGAGGAACATCATATGTCTGTTTGGAGAAGGGAAAAAGGGGAAAGAAGAGATTCATGATGACCCTGACTGTTAAATGCTTAGACTATCCTTCCACACTGAAAAATCAAAGACAGCACCCTAAATGAGGAGGTCAAATGATCTCTGGCCACATAAATGAAGCTTTGAGTCTTATCCTGCAAACTTAAAAGTATAGAATAAACACCACCACCTTTACTGAAGAAGGAACAAGAGCCTGTGGGTGGTTTGTCATTCCCAGAGGCAATTGACATTAAGAGCAAATGCCTTCTGCATCTGGATCCTCTGCAGGCTTTAAACCACTTTACATATATCACAGATAGCAACAAGTTACATTTTTTTGCATGCCAGTTATGACTTCAGTACAGACTACTAAGTGATTATTAATACTTTATTACCTTTACTAATCTCTTTTATTTTCATCTTGGAAATAGCAGCAAAAGGACAATCTGTGCAGCCAGTAGCAGCAACACTCAGACATGGACAGACTGGCTATCTTTGACTCAAAATCTGGAAATAACTCATAGACTCAGCACTTGCAACTATCCCATCCACCACATCCCTAATACTTTCACATCTTGCCTTTAAAAAGATCCTTTCTCACACAGCTGCCTGAAAACATCACCTATCCTGATGAAGCTAAGAAAAATACCTGGCAAGTCAAAGCACAAAATCTACATGACATGGGTTGGTGCTGTCTGAAAACCATTCACACCCAATAGATACAAGGTTCCTATTGAAACAAAGCAAATACATACACAAATATTGCATTCATTAACTTCACAGAACAAATACTGGGTTGTAAAGTTCGATCCTCTGAGGTTGTGTGAGGACAAAAGCATCTGTACAAGCTTATGCTGGCCTCCTGTGTGCCTGCATGATTGTGATATTGCCTTTAACTGAGTCAGCCACAGAGCACATTTTCCAAGGGATACCTGGCAGAATGAGAGGGCAGAACCGAGGCTGCTGCTAATGGACATCCAGTGAAATACTTCAGAACAGGGGTTGAGGCCTTATTTACTGCATGCTACTCAAATCTTCTTCAAAAGACAGCATTTGAAAGCTTTCATTAACTTTTCAATAATGCCTACAGTACTGCAACTGACCACTTTACAAGAATGAAGAAAATACCTTTATCATTCTGACAGTTATTTCCATTTTACAGAGAATTAAGATAAGAACACACAAGGCAAAAGTTTCTATAAATTTCTTATATTCACATTAAGAGATCTAGAAGTGATTTCTCCCCATTATGCTCTGCCTGTGCTGTAGAGTCCTTTTACATGACCAACGCAGAGCACCTGGTGTCTGCAGAGTGACTTAGGAGTACCCAGCATTTCTCTACATCACAACATGGGAAAAATCATTAAAAATACAGAAAATTAAGGGTAGTGAAAATGGGGCTTAAGTAGGATTTGCCTTCTCTTTTTTTGCTATTCCCTATTACATTTCAGAAACACCTTCTAATTTATGCAGATAGCAAAACTGTATTCCAACAAACAACTGTATTACCATTATAAAACAAATATGTACCCACACTGCACAGCCTCCCTTCTATTTCTTTTGAATACTAATATTTTTCAACCTCCTCATTCAGCCACCCCCATCTCTACATTTATTGTACATATTTCTGCAAAAGTCTGCATTTGCACCTTCTGTTTAAATCCAGTCACTACTTCCTCTGTTCTGCAGGAAGGTAGAGCTGGGAGGAAAGAGGAACTTGGTATCAGGAAACAGAAAGGGAATTTTCTGAGCTCTCATTTTTATCCAAAATCACACCAGGGAGGAATGCAGGAGCCCCAGCCTTCAAATTACAGAGAAATCCTGTTTAGCTGAGGCTGAAGCATATTCACTGCAGAAATTATCTTTTACATTTGTACTTAATGCTGATTTGACCAACGTTGAGAAGATTTTCACAAGGCTGATCGCAAGTACATCCTTGGCAGAAACATTATACAATAACACATCTCAACTTTCCACAAAGCAGCACTACAGGTCATTAGATTATTTCTTTTCTAATTTATCATGAACACAAGAAAATATTTTGCCCAATTTCTACAAAAGATGGAATCATGTTGGCAGAATCTTTCTCTACTCGACAGCACCCAGAAAGTCAGACTATGAAAGACACCTACCATGGGAAATTTCAACCCAAATAATTAAAATCTGGCAAGCAATAACCAAGTGAAATGAGGAATATGTCATAGTAAGCATCAGGTAATATAATAATAGGTGGTGCTTCTGCCCCACCTAAAGTTTTTGGCTCCTTCATGGAAAATCTCTATGTAAACAATCTTTCATAATAACTGGTTAACAACAGGAATTTGTACTTCATATACCTCTATGTTCACACTGCTTTTTGAGAACAGTTTCTCACACATACCCAAGATGAGGGCATTTTAATTGAAACACTGTCCCATGGTTACCATTTTATCCCCATAACAACATCACCAATTACTTACTTTGAAAAAATGCATTAGAAAAGTAATTTAATCTTTGCTTCTCTTAATGAAGTTTGCCAGAGAAAAACAAAGGGAAGAATCAGCACTGCATGACCAGCCAGCTCTCCATGGAGCAGCACCAACCTACAGGACTCAAACCCAAGCACACTTTACAGAACAATATCCATATTCTAAAAGCTGGTTTAAACACCATAATCCACAGCTTTCCAAACTATGCCTTACTTCTGTCAGAACTTTTCTTCTCAACACAGCCTCATTCTTGTCTCTGCACTAGTATTAAGTAATAATTTTGACCAAAAAATGAACACACTCATCTTAAGGACTTACCCAGTCCTGCAATTCCTAGTATTATTCTCCACTGAGTCATAAGGTAGTGGCAGAAGTCCTCTCTGAGAAATGTCTGCTCTATGATATAGTCACATCTGTGTCGATGTGACTAAACATGTGTCACCTCATTTTCAAAATGCCAAGCAAGTGCCAAACTGTGTTCCCAAGGAATGTAAAGGGGAGTCAAAGAAGATTCCCAAGCATCATTTCAACACAGGACATGTATCACTAGATTTACAAATATATTTCAGAATCTTAAATGCAAAAACACGTCACTAATTTTTCCAGTGCTCACCGAAGCTGCCACTCATGCAGCACTGTCTGCAGAGAGCACTTGACCATAGTTCACTTGCCAAATTCACTAATTTAATCAGTATCAGAATCAGAATTAGCGGTTCCTAACTCTTGGTCTCATGTTCAATTCACAGTTTCATCTAATACAGCTGTATTTGGATTTCACAAATAAAAGTGTTTTTAAACTAGGAATTTTTTATCACAGCATATTCCCATTTCAAAAACCCCATGCAAACTCCTCCCCACCCCAGCAGCTCAGCAGTTCCAAAGCTCAGTGGTTCAATCCACATTTTCTCTTCTTAACAGGATATTGTAGCAATGCTGAAACAGTCTTCCCTCAAATGTCAAACTTTCACTCTCACACAAGAACTTTCTCCACTCCTGACATGACCTAATACTGCAAGGCACCACCCTCCTGGGAGCAGGTCTAGCTGAAAAGCACAGCTTTGATCCCCAGGGCAAGTGCACATACTACAGGTATCTATCACAGTTTTACAGTTGGATAAATGGGGAAAAAAAAAATAAAAGCTCCAAGTTCATTTGTTGTTTGAGATGCAAAATATGGATCACTCTTTCAATCAGTTCAAAAGGGAAAAGATTATGAAAAATCTTCCCGCTGAACATCAGGTACATTGCACAGGTCACAAACTGAGCACAGGAATCAGCCAGAACATCACTGCACAAAACAGGAAAAATTTCCTTCAATATACCTCAGCCTTCATTGCAGCTTTATAATGAACTTTAATTTATTATAGTAGTGAATAATACTGTGACTGAGTTTTTTGTTACGCATTTACACAGTGCTTAGCACAAAAGGGTCCTACCGTAACAGATTTAATAACACAATCATGCCACCCACAGATCCTCCAAACACATCTTTCCCCAAACCATGCCTATTATGTAACTGTACATGGTATTTCTGTGCACAGTTTTGAAAGTTCAAAGCCATAACTAACCCTCCACCTCTAAAAACTGCTATCCTTGTTGTAAATAACCTTTGAAATACATTTTTACATGACCGTGCTTCAAAAAGTTGGGCATAATATAGCTAAGCCTAGTTTGGGGAGTTGTCTTGTAACTCTGTTTTTTAATTACATTAACCTTTCTGCATATGGATAATGTTTTTACAATGTCCCGGTTTCCTCTCCTCAAATGCCTGACCATGGTAGTACCAACAAATTCAATATTTAAATTCTTCCAAGAATAGAATACGGATTCCCAAGTTCTCCCCTCACAGCAAACCCTACGAGCAACACCACAACATGTATCCAGAACACATTCCCCAGTAGAACTTGCCCTCCTCATTCCTTTTGAAAGGAACATTAGTGATTCAGTCACGTATTTGAAACCCCACTCAAAGAACTGCATCAGCAGGAATGAGCAACGATCCTGCTGTGGTTAACGGCATAATCCTGACAAAACTTGGGAAGCAGAGGAGCAGTGTCTAGCCCAGCCAAACAAATATAAACAAAGCTACAGCCAAGTAGTATCAGCCAGTTCAAACGACAAAACAAATGTCCTGCACCATTCCAAACGTGTGAGTGTCTCAAGATATGGCCAGAGCACAGTTACCTCAAAACCATTTGCACAAACAACTATAATCAAAAACATCACTGGAATAAAAGACCCACAGCACTGAGTTAGCACAGATTCTGAAGTATGCAAAAAAAAATTCCCCTTAATGACCTCTCGTTGTAGATAATGAGAGGAATACAACAAATTCTGGCTCCCAAGATAGCAGAGGAGTACATGCAAGGCAGCTATCATGGCTATTTGGGAATCCCAGCTGAGGGGAAATTTCATTGAGACCCATGAAGAAACATTACTTGGGAACAGAAGACAGCTGCCCATCCCTGTCCTCCCAAAATTACCCCAGGATAAAATTAAATTTTCAGTTTAAAAAAATAGAGATTACCCTACCATTAAGCGAAAAGATACATAGGGAAGAAGTGCTATTTTACACGCCACCAAAACCACAACGCTTTTCATTTGTGGCATTCTCCATTTATGATGTTCACAAAGATTTGTTACCTTCTAGGTTTGCTGAACCACTAAACAGTTTCCAGCAAATTAAACACTCATGCTGCACTACTAGCAACCAAGATTCTTGAAAACAGCTCACGTTACAGATTTCCCTCTTGCCAGTGAGGTCTGAAGGGCTATGAAAGACCTTTTAAGCATATTCAAGTATATTTAAGCACCATAATTTTTAGTGTTTTGATGAATACAGTATTTTTGCTATATGTAACTATGGGGGGAAAAAATCCCAGACTGTGAAATTCACAGACTGAAAGATCATTTCTAAGTAACACTTACCCTAACTACCATAAAACGAGCTCAGACGAGTCCACACAGTGCTCACGTTTCTATCCTTCACTTCCTGCCACTGCAACATTCAAAACTTCATACCAAACACAAACCTACTGTTCTTTTTCTTTCAGTATTTCATCATTACAGCTCCAAGAATCACTAGCCTTGCTACTGCTTACAAAAAGGAGCATGAAACTTATTTCCCCAAACCACACATAAGCCAAAGATTCAAAACATTCACTTCAGACACATCATTCTTCAGGCAAGTGATACTTCCCAGGACTAACAGCAACAAATGGCAAAATAGCTCCCAGTCACATCTCCTAAACACATCTCTAAAAGTTCTTGCTACCAGCTCAGCAGCACTGTGTATCCACTGCTTCTGGGAAAACCTGTATAGTTCAGTGCTATTAATGCTACATTACCTTCCTGCTAAGGTTCCAGCCTTCTAACATCTGACAAAGCCTCCATGCCACTCAGAAAATCTGATAGATTCTACTCATTGGGAAGTAGGATGGGGCCACAGTCACCCTCAAACTTTGTAGTCACAAAATGGAACCTCTCAGTGTAGTAAAATTACATTTGAGGAGGAAAAGATTGAAATCTATCATTTCTTATCTGGCTTTCCTGCAATAAGGCTGCAGTTTGGTATTATGGAGGACTCTGAGAAAAGACTGGATAAATAACTAGTCCATTTCTAACTTACAACAACGAATTTGCATATAAAATTATATAGGAATATTTGGGTATTACGTTATAGCCCCATCAAGTATCCTTTAACGTCAACTGGCAGTGCAATAGAAATGCAACAGAAGAACAAATTCTCACCCATGGGTAATTACAATCTCCCTGCTTAAATTCCCAATCCCTTCTTTTCCTACAGTAATATTCACTTTTCTGTGTTTCTCAGACATGAGGGATTGCTTCTGTTGGAAGCCTCATGTTGTAAACATTCATGTGAAAAGAAAAGCTCAGTAAGCAAGACTGTTTTGGAATAAGGAACCTGAGTCACATATCAGTGTCACCATAATGAAATTCCCAGAGGCTGGCCTGTTCCTGTGGAGCAGCCTCTGACCTTGCAGACTCCAAATTTTCCTGTCTATGAAGTTTAGTTATTTTCTCTCACCCCAAAACATTTGGGGAAAACAAAGGCTGATTTTCCCAGTCAATATCTCCAGAAGACCATGCATTCCTTCAGATTTTTTATAATTCCATGCCAATGCTGTGTGGAAACCTTTGAAAAACCAGTCTCCTAAAACATTCTCTCTTCCTTGTTGAAAAAGAATGGCAACCACAGAAGTTTGCACAAAGGGGAGGAAGAAATCCAACATATAAAGCACCATGCCTTTAAATATATGTCATTGATACATACAAACACAAGTGCTGTCTTGCTGCCAAAGGCCACGAAAGAGACAGCAAGACAAACAAAAACAAAAAAGGAAGGTCTTGTTTGTTCTGAAAATCTAACTCACAATCCTTCCATTTATGGAGGAAAAATTACACGTACCACATAGTGAAAATGAGATTTTGCCACAGCATCTCAGCAAAAGAAGTGAGAAAGGATTCAACTGCTGCAATATGAGCAGGAGGGAGGGCTGGGATTACAAAATTGGGAATTTTCCCCCCCATGATGAGCCCCTGGCAGCACTGCACAGATAAGAACATTGGGGATCTGCCTCCTTCCAGGAAGAAGGCTTCAGCAATGCCAGGAGAAACGTCAGGACAGCGTCGAGGCTCGCTGGGATTCTTGGCCTACTGATCCCCCAGGCAGGGGAATTCCAGCTGTCCAACCACTCTATCCCTAAGCCAGAGCAGTGTCACACCATCCTTCCTTCTCCTGCTCCAAGCCAGCTCCCACAACTTTCCCCAGCTACTCAGCCTGTACACAGGGGATGGATTTAAATTAATTCCAAAGACCTTTTTAATTTAGATTTCACTCCAGCTACCAGACCTGTGAGGTCCCACTGACTTCAGGAGGGGATGCCACTGAGGTGAGAGAGTCAAGGGCTTTAATAACCTGAATTGCTCCAGCAATCATTTCTGCCATTACTAAAATGAAAACACCAAGAATACTGTTCAGCAGCAAATATAAAATGGTAGCAAATAACAAATAAGAAAAACAAACCAACATAATGAGAGTCAGAAAGAATATCCAGCTATAAATGCAAAGGGGATTTTACTAAAAAAAAAAAAATTATTGCCAACAATGGAGAAAATATTTCATCAGACTATTAAATTAACAGAGTTGGAAAACATCAGTAATATTATTGTCCAGCTCCTACATGGGCTCTTTCATCCACAGGCATCAGGACTCCTTAGAAGGCAGTAAGATCCACTATCCCTACTTAAAATTCCTTCAAAAGGAAGCACAAACAGGTGAAGTGATTTGCATCAGTCTCTCCACATCTCTCAAGCACTAGGCCTGTACCTTACCCACCTGGGAATATCCCCTTTTCAAGCCTTCCAGACACTCTCACTTACATCTTTTGAGATGAGAATTTCTCTATCAATCTGGCCTTTGAGCAGAAGTTCTCTCCAAACCACAGCCCTTCTTCTACAACCAGATCTCCTCACACTGAACCCAAAGCCAGGAGGAACTTCTCTGAAACCAGGGAGATTTCACAAAGGAAAAGGATCCTCCATGACACATCAAGAAGAAGAACTGGGATAAATTAGAGAATAAGATGCTGCTTCCACATCTCCCTTTAAGTTTTAGTCTGATGGGAAGAGGTAAAAACAAGCCCCTAAACAGGCAAACAAAAAAAAATCCAAAAATAGACCAAAAAACCCCAACAAAATCAGCTATTTTAACTTTTCAAGTCTTTAAGCCATGACTTTAACAAGCCTCTACCACAGAAAAATTCATCTGGCTCACCTAAAAAGGCATAGTGCCTGTATGAATTAAAAGAAGGAAAATACACACTGTACATTTCATAAATCAAGAAAAATCACAGAGGTGAAGAGTGATAAAGGAAATGTCATTTCAGCTAGGAAAAATAAAGAAGTAATTTCTGCTTTCAGAACAAATTACAAAGAGAACTCAATTTATCAGTAATAACATAAAATGTTCCTTCACTTACCAATAAAGAAAAATTGCTCAGCTAATTAAAGTTGAACAAAAAAAAGCTCAACTCAGCTTCTGCCACTCACAATTTCTGCACCGTAAAAGCCAAGCCTACCAAAGTCTGATTCCCTGGGTTTGCACCCCAAGGAGGTGGAGGGAATGTGATGGCCCCTCATACACTTTCCCCTCCTCTGAGTTTGAACTGAATGTTCAAAAATCAGTTCCTCCCTATAGACCTGCCCAGCACTCCCAGACTGTCCCCATCACAAAAGCTTTGCCATTAAAAAAAAAAAAAAAAAACAAAAAAAAAACAAAAAAGAGTTTTCATTCACAATCTGCTATGGCTCAAAAGTACTGAAACAATAAAATTCAACATATTACTTTAAAGCCACCCTGTTCTACCTATCAGTCTTGGAAAATAATGCAAACTTGCCATGTATCACCAAGCATCGTCTTATTTTTGTATTTTTTTATAAAGGAACATGTCTTTTCTTACATAAAGAAAGGCAGGTGATGTATTTTATCCTTTGCCTTGCTTCAATTACACTAATTATTATGAAGAACAACATTAGACGATGTCAACAATCCAAACCATCCCAATAGGACCAGCCATGGTGATACACTCAATCTGTCAATGGGGATATCCATTTTCAGGGTATGTTTCTGTCTCACAATTGAATTCTTTTATTTTTTTCAATGAAAAGTAAAATGTGCTATTTTAAAACTTCCTCTCAAGCTCGCTGTACTTTAGATAATGCAAAAATCCTATTACCTTGTTAACTCTTACTCATTTTGTCATTAATTGGGAAGCAGCCTTGCAACTGCTTCCCTGCAGTTACTTCTTACTTTCCATCAATGATATGTTTAATCATGTTACTCTAATCAAACAATTGCCTAACAAAGCGCTGAAGCCAAAACAACCGCACTCCTTTGGAAGTTAACAAAAGGACACGTCTCACTGCAGGAGGGGTAACGCAGATCTTTCTCCTGCCTGGGGATTTACCCTAAAAATATACATATAAGTGTCTGCTGGAAGGGCTGTGTTGCAAAGTGCAGTGGAAACTCTCCTGATTTCAGTTTCAGAGCTGATTGGGGGTTTAAAAGCTGCTCTCAGGACCTGTGTTAAACCTCCCAACTTCACTCCACTCTCCCTGCCAAAGCCTCCTGCAGAAAACAAAAACATAAGCTCATCTGCCCACCCCTCAACCGCTCCGAGGGGGTAATTTTACAACAGCTGTTAAATTCTTCCAATTTATTTTTCCATCCCTCCACAAACCCTACCTACCCCATTTTTTTTTTTTTCACTTCTATTTCACCACTGTTATTTCCCGGCCGTCTCTCCCGTCCCCTCCCGCCCCGCCCGGTACAAAAACAAAGCTGCCTCCCACCCCCCCTGCATCCCCCCCCGGAGCACCCCCGGTTCGTGCGAGGCATCCCCGGCTGTCCGGCCCGACTCCTGGGCCCGGCCGGGCGCGGGGCCGCTCCGCCCGCCCGGGGGCCCCGGGGAGCGCGGCGGCGCCGGGGTCCGGCCGAGCGCCCCGTAAACACCCCGCGAGCGGCGGCCGCCGCAGGCCCTCCGCGGACACAGGGCCCGCTCCCGCCGGCACCGCGCGGCCCCCGCGCCCCGCACCGCGCACCCCGCCGGCCGCGGAGCCCCGCGGGTCCCCCGAGGGCACGGCGGGACCGCGGGCGGCCGGTGCGGGCCGCGCTCGGTGCCCGCGGGGGCGGTCGGGGAAGTCCCGACTTACCTGTCATTACTTTCTACGCCATCTTGGATCCACTTGTCAACGTCCCACAAAGCATTGTGGGAAAGGCCGGCCCTCCCCTCGGCCCGGAAGGCGGAGGGCGGCGGTGTGAGGGGACGGGACGGGGGCGAGAACGGCGGCGGTGTGGGGATTGGGACGGGAATGGGGTCCGGGTGGGGCCCGGGACCGGGACCGGGACGGAACGGCCATGGGGATAGGGTGGCGGTCCGGTATAGGGGATGAGGATGGGGAGCGGGACCCGCTGTCCCCTCAGCCCGGCGGCCGCTGAAGCGCAGCCCGGGGCTCCCTCACGGGACAGCGTCCGGGGCCACGTCCGCGCTGCCCGCGCTGGAAACCGGCAATTTCGGGGGGTTTTCCGCGTATTCTTTGTATTTTCTCTCTTTTTTTCCCTCCCCTTCCCTGGGTTCGGAGCGCAGCTGCGGAGCCCGAGGGTCGCGGGCGGGGCCGGTACCGGCAGGCGGGGGGGCCGGCCAGGGCCGGACATGGAGCCCACCCGTGACAAAACGGGAAAATACTTGGAAATTACTTTTTCTCATGGTTTTTCTACGGCGTGAGTTGGATTTGTGTGTGTGTGCGAATGTTTGGTTTGGGGTTTTGTGTTGCTTTTTTCTCTTTTTTTAAACTCTTTTCCTGTGGCTTTTTAAAGTTAATTCTCTGAAAGAACCTTGCGGGAGGCCGGCTGCGGGTTCCGAGGCTGCCGCAGGTGCCGGAGCGGCTCTCGCTGTCACCGTGTTGTCCAAACCCACCCGCCCGTGCTGAAGGACTGCTGGTAACGCGTTGCTGGCTGCTCATGACTCCCAGAAACTGCTTTGCATAACAGTTTTATTTTCATGGAGTAATCTTCCCTGTTAGCTGTGTTTTCAGACTCTTTGGCAATCAGTTCTTAATACCTACGCTGTTTTGAAAACTGGCTTTTTCAAGACGTTACCGGTTTAGCTGCCGTGGATGGGTGCCCTGTGCTCTGCAGAGGCCGCTATGCTTTAGGGCAAAGTGGACAAGAAATTGGGGAAAAGCAGCTTACTTCAGGATCTTACAAAAGTTTATCACTGAAACAGTCTAGTGTTTTTTTTAAAAAAATTCCTTCCCCTTTAATTGAAATAAGATTCAGATAATTTTAGTATTGGATCTTCCTGTAAAATGTATTTATATTTAAATTTACGTCTAATGCCTTGTAACTCTTTGAAGAAAAACCACCAGCCAAGCCTCTGATGCACTGCCACTGCAAGAAGATACTTGTGCCCAAGCAGTTTTCAATATTCATCAGTAATGCATTTATAAAGAGAAAGCTCCTTACAACAATGTAAATACAGGAGGAAATAAAACTAAACAAATCCTTTACATTTGCCACCCTAGTCTTAAATCAGTCTACTTTTTAATTCACTTCGTAAACAGTTGGGAGTGTAGTTGTGCTGTCGCAGAGCAGAGTGTGGGTGGTCCCAGCCTCAATGCAGAAGATGCCATTTCAGGATAAAACCCTCCTGTGAACTTGCCATAGGCCACCTCTGCTGTCCCTGCTGCCAGCCTGACACCTTTCCCAGTGCTGTGACTGGTGTTTTCTGAGGGCACTGTGCAAGGAACAGGGATCAAAGAAAGCTGAAACCATGTTTAAGATCCAACTAAGTGTGTCACTCAGTCCAGGTTGTTGAAATGGAGTTAGTCCTTTTACTTTTGAGGCTGGTTGTCTTTGGTTCCTGGTGAGCTTTAGCTTACTGGTCATTTTTTTCTGTTAAAAAATTCAAAGGTTTTCTTCAAAATAAATTATAATTAGAAAAAGCAGTGGAAGATAGAATTATCAATGCATGCATATTTTTAGATATAAGCACATACAGCCTCTGAAGTTCAATTTGGAGAAGACAGAAATTTAGTTTGGTTTATTTTTCACTTAAGCTTTTTTTAAGTCCATTTGTTCTGACAGTATTTTTTTCATAAGGTGGTAAGAAAAAGATTGTGTGGCAGTGACTTGAGTTATTGGAGGATCTGTTCAGTGACAGACCCCATTCTTTTCACCCTCTCTCTCTGCTAATTTAAAGTTCCAGATTGGATGTACCAAGAGGCACAGGCTGCTGTGAAAAGGTGGCAACTCTGCCCTGTAGGACCAGGGGAGCAGGGGAATCCCAATGTATAAAACAGTACATGGAGATGTGCCCTTGCACCCACTGCTTTTAGAGATCTTGGTACTTTAACCCTTTTAACTTCCATAATGAAGGAGGTTTTAGCCTATTTTGTATTGCATAAAGCCTCAGTGGAGGTGCTAGAGGCTGGACAGGGAGCCAGCAGCTCTGGGATGGGGGTGGCTGCCAAGAACTGCCCTGTTCAAGCAGAGCCTGCAAGCTTGGAACAACTCTCCTGTTTTCGTGTGCTGCCCCCTCCAAGCTCTTTCAAGGTCCTTGTTACCAGATAGATGAAGACTGTTGGTCCAAAACAAATGGGGCTCTGAGGGCTCATTAACCCTGGAAATTCTGCTCAAAGTGAGAAGCATAGCAACTAATGGGATGAGATCCCAAATCCAGAGGGCCTAAAAAACTAAATTTGTCTTTAGAGCTACTTCTGTAGTCACATCTCAGGAAACAGAGAATGGTCCAGGAACTGGTTACAGATTACCTGGGAAGAAAGACACTTCTTGTAGCTTTGATGTTTCAATACAGTATTAAAGGAAATTTAACGAAGTAAGATTATAATATATAAGATTATTATATCCCTACTACTGTGAGAAGAACTCAATATCTATCTAAATGAGACATCTCTTTCTCTTTCCTTGAAATGCATTACCCCAGTGGAAACTGCAATTTTGCCTTCCAACCTCTGCTCTCCAACACATCATTCACAACCCCCAGGCTGTCACTGAGCACTGGGCAAAGCTCAGAACCAGATGTGTTACATGCTGACTACTGCCTTGCATTTCCAGAATTGTCCAGACTTCCTAAATTCCTGGAATCCAATGGGGTTTCATGGCAAGAGGAGAGCTTACAGTGTTAGACTTCTGTTCAAAGAGACCGGGAGCAGGGGGTGACACAGAGTCTGGGGGGAGAAAAAAAAACAACAGTGGAGGTTGGAAATGTAAGAAATACCAAAGGCATAATGGGGAAGCATGAGAGTAACAAAGACAAGGAATTTCCACTCAGCATCATGAGACTTGACAGAATTCAGATGCTCAAAAGTCTAACAGTGATGGTCAAATTTTTTAAAACCCTCCAGTGAATGCAGTAATATCAAACTCAATTCCACTTGTACATTTTTTAGGATTTTGAAATCTTTAAAATCTGAAAATAGCAATTTCTTACTGGATGTTTAGAAAGCCCACCCTGCAAGGGACCATGTGTGCAAGGAATCCCTGTACAGATGCCCTAACACATCCTGTCTCCCTACTCTTCAGTCAGGATTCTGTATATGATGCTGGCTCACAGGGCTTCCCCCTATTCTGTGAAGCTACAACCCATGCCCTGGTCCTCAGAGAATCCAGGCTCCTTGCCGAACACCAGGGGTTTGAAAACCTGGGGCCACTCAGGGCTGCTAGGCTCCCTGCCATGAAGCAGAGATCTGAGCAGAGCACTGAAAGGTGTGGCACAGATTCTGGCAGAGTTGGGAACTCTCAAACCCTCACTTGCTCCAGGCCTAATGGAGACTCGGTAGCCAAAAAGCCCTGGAGTCCTGGCTCACCCATGAGCTGCACACTTGGAATCACAACTGCAGCTTGGTTTCAACATTTTCAAAACAAACCTATTCTAATTATTTGAAACTTATACTGCTTATACTTTTTTCTTTCTCTTCTGCTTTCACAGGAAATTCAGAAAATCAATTTCCATTCTATGTTCAAGTTCACTCCCAGTTCTGGGAAGTGGTATTACGTGAATACAGAAAGCTCCATTTTCAATCAGCCCCGCTCATGATGTCTAACCAGAATCCAGGAAAAACCATCACAATTAACATGTAAGAGTAGTAAGGACATAATAGAATACATTCAGCAGGGAATTGCCTCCCTGACCCTGCAGCCCAACATCCCAGCAGGCTTCTCCAACAGATTGTTCACCCCTGAGCAACAAAACAACAGGAGGCCTTTCTCAATGGAAGTGCCAGACAGATTGCAGCAACAGGAGCAATGTTTTTATTGTCTTAGCACACTGGACCTTTATAAATTTTTGAACTCCCTCAGAAGCAGCAATCATGGGAAAGTAACAGAAGTTAAGTGGTTTAGTCTCTGCCACAAACAAGGCAGTGGTAGACCTAGGATTAGATAGCAACAGTAGTTCTTAGTCTTGGTAAACAATAAAGCAAACTCTTTCTAGGCAGCCATTAATGTCTGGTTATTAGGCTGAAGAGTAGCAAGTTTTGATTTTCCAGCATGAAAATTCCCCTGGAATTCCTCCAGAGTCCTCTAATGAACAGATGATCTCAACTTTAATCTTTCTTCATAATTATCCAAGGGTAACATTTCAATGTTGACTGCTTAAGCACATGTAATTTCTAGAGCAAGTAATATTCAAACTAATTCATTTCTCCTTTGATTCACAAAATGAGAGCATTGAGAAGCAACCAGCAACAAGGGGATGTTGAGGGTACACTAAGGAAATAGAAACTACAAAGGTCAGAGTAATGTGATGGTTTGATCCCACACTGTCAAGATCAAAGATCTTCAGTCTTTGTACACTTTTTAAGAAGCTGGCATGTCTTCATGCTGACCTTTGAATTGCTCATGGAGGAGTTATATCTGACATATATCTGCATTCTTGAGATGAACTGGTACCAAAAATTTAGAGCTTTTTTCCTAGCATCCTGAATGTGACAACTATACACTCCCATTTTAGTAGTCTGCAAGCAAAAAAAAAAAAAAAAAAAAAATTTCAGGCTCACTTGGAATTAGCCTGGAGCCTAATAATTCCAGAGTTTTCTTTTAGAACTTCTATTTTACCTCTGTGATGTATGGGGAGGGAAACCCTGAGGGATTCTAGCTTCTGGCAACAAGTACTCAGAACACAGCAGAAGTGTCACTCTGAGGACAGGGAGGGAGTCTGCCTTGGGCAGTATGTTCCAAATCAAGACTCAGGTGTTCCAAGTGCAAACAAAATCTCTTTCAGATTAAAAGGCACAGATCATCGTGGATCTTTGGCACAAATACAGACCATGAAAGTGAACCTTCGCAATCCTTCCAAACTGACTTTTAAGGAGATACCTGAGCTGTTGAAAGATAAGAGTTCTTCCACATTCTTTCTAATGCTGGCAGCAAAAGGTGGTTGTGAGGGGAGAGAAACCACTTCCTCTCCAACAAACTCGTGCTCTAAATCCAGCAAAAGGCAGCAGAGGGACAGAGCCCAGAGAAGGAGATCTGCAAGAAATCCAGAAAGAAGAGCCAGGGGAACCACTGAAACATTCCACTCTAGGATTAAAATGAAAAGAGGGTTGGCTGGGGAAACAAGTCCAACATATCTGGTAGAAGCATCAGAGGCTTAAATGCTTGGGGTTGAAGATTTCAGACCAGACTGCAACTGGAAGGAAAATGTTTATGATAAGAACAGGGAGAGGCACGTTCCCACTTCCCCTGATGACCCATTGTTCCTCTCTCTGATAGCTCTTGCCTCAGGTTCCAAATGATATATTGTTTTTTAAGACACTTTGTCCATTGTTCTGGCAGTAGCCTCCCAATGGCCAGAACATCCCATGCTCAGAAAGGGTCATGACAAGATTTTAAACAATTTGTACAACTGGGATTATAGTTCAGTTTAGGAAGTCAAATGGTAAACATTGTGTGCATTCTGAATACCTGCTCCTCTTCCTTCCCTTACTAACAGTTCAGCTGCCTTTTTGTTGTTTAAATGCAGTGAACTGGATTGGTAATGCTTTGAAAGTAACAAGCCTTCCAAACCACATTCCCAAGTCTCCCAAAGTCTGCATTTCAAATGCAAATCACTGTTCACAAGTTT
The DNA here is from genome assembly GCF_963662255.1 of Cinclus cinclus. Taxonomy (NCBI): domain Eukaryota; kingdom Metazoa; phylum Chordata; class Aves; order Passeriformes; family Cinclidae; genus Cinclus; species Cinclus cinclus. Next base: position 9,398,713 of record NC_085065.1, on the reverse strand, counting down.
CCATCCTTTCCTGTCCCTTCAGACTTCCCTCACTCAAAAATCCCTGTTTGGAGTTTCCCAATTTATGTTTACTCAGACAAAAAGAGCATTAGTCTGAATGAGCTCAGTGTGCTTGTTTATATACATCTCAATATATCATTTACAATGGTAGTCTCTACTTAATTAATTATGAACAGAATGGTTATGGCTAGCATTAAAAATCATTCCAAAGCAGAGCAAATTCAATAGAAGTTCCATTGATTCTTACTACACTATTTGTTCTACTATTTTACTTCCTTAAAAAAACAGACCAGGGGGAAAAGTCCACGACTTCCCTCCAATACAAGGAGGTTAAAGTAAATAACAGGGCCTTATCTGCTCAGAATATAACACACTCATGATGAGAAGCAGCAGCTTCCAAGTACCAGCTTAGCTACTTGATTAATTGCCACTGGATCCCTTAAAAACTGTAACAACAAAACAGGCAAAATTAGTGACTTGCACCAAGCAGACAAAGGCTTAGGTACTTACTCATGTATTGATTGCTCTGGCAGTTCAAAATTAATTAATGAATTCTAACTGTAGTACCAAATTATAAGAAATAGCACTATTCTTAAGCATAAACATACAGAATTTTGTTCAGAGTGTCTTGACATAACTTTGCACTATTATCATTTTAAGTTACATCTTTGTAAAACCCTAGGATTTTATTATTTACAGTATATGCTCTCAATCACAGCCTCAAAAATAGTCCTGTAATGAAACAACCACAGAATCATATGTTGAACAGATAAGAGTACACACTGAAAAAAATACATCACGAGACTATTATTATACAGGCAATACAGTTTTATTCTGTTCTTTCACCAATTGTAGCAAAAACATTTAACAACTGAATGAATAATCAAGGGAATTTAATTGTCAACAGGAATTTCAGAATTATGTTCTAAATTTTAGACCAGGAAGGCTTGGCAGGGAGAAAACAAACCATATACACACTTGTAATAATAGTCTCTATTATGAAGATTTAATGCCTTCTTTAAAAGCACTGAGATTATTGAGGCACCTTACTGCAGGTTATGGATCATCTCTTCTTTGGCAATGAGATGTGTGGTTTTGTTAACTAGGGCCATGAGGGAGTTGAGCTTGTGAGACCAGTCATTGAGTATATTGTTTGGGTCCTTAGGCCTCTGGAAATTGATAATTCCTGCCAGCCTGTCTACTTTAGCAAAGATGGTTTTATTAACTACTAGGTTAGACAAGAACTCCTCCGATTCCTGTAAAGACAAACAGCACTAAGTCAAGAAAATAGCATGTTTACCTACAAAGCACCAAAATTCCTCCCAGCAGCACGAAAGCACCAGGAACAAGATTTTCTTTATATGCAAGTATAACTGTAACAATACTGTGCTTCAAAAAATGCAGGATACTTTAATATTACACATGCTGGCAATGCAAGGTACTAGCACAAGCTATTAAAAAATAAAACCTTTTTTCGTTATCAATTGACCTATATCTGACTATCTTTCATTAAATTAATGTTTAATATATGACCCCAATAGACTTTTACACTTTGGAGCACTTGGCTACACAGATACCAGAGCAAGTCGTGTGGCAAGCAAGGCTTGGGAAAATCCCAGTGAATTACTGACCACTGTCACAAAGGGTTATTTCTGAGTTTGTGGGAAAAGCAGATTTCATGAAATGGGTAATGTTTTTAATTTGCACTCAAAATACCAGGATGTGTCATTCTATTTGGAAAGCTCTAGAAAATACAAAGGGGGGTGGCAGAAGACCCCTCCACCCCATGTTCCTTAAGTGCCACCACCTATGAACAGGGACACTTACAGGTGAAGGACCCTCTGTTCAGTTGGTTTTCATCACTCATTGACAAGAACTTTCTAACACTGAAACACCAGACAAGAAGCTCCAGCATTTACACAAGGCCTTGAACATAAACAAACTTCTAAGAGCAGCTTTTGCCTTATGGGCATGTGCATCATGAAACTGAGTTCAAGGTTTAATGAATAGTTTTCTAACTCCCATATAGGCAGAAAATTAAATCAAACAAGAACATTATTCTGCTGAATACTCACATCTCTGCCACAAACACACTCCCCTTATAGACAAAGGATAAACAAAGCAAGACTTACATCAATGGACAGATCCAGGAGTTGTGCCATTCTCTTCATTGTAATTCTGGTATAATATTTAGCCATTATTCTAATATTCTGGAATAAAAGTGTTCAGAGTAGAGGGTTATGTGCAAAAAATAATTGAAGCAGGCTGCAAAAATATAAAAGTCCATGTTAAAAGCAGATTAGGAACTGTAGTGCTCTAATGGCAGTCCAGCATGGGGGATGTGAGGGGTTGTGAACAAACAGCTCTTTTGCTGGTGAACGCTATAAAAGTCTCTACATGATACGTTATTAAGAAAAGATATCAACCAATTAGGAATTTGATACAAACCAGACTTTCAGATTTATGTTTTATTGAAACATGAATGCTAAATCTCATTTGAGTGCAATATGCCCTTTTTGATGGCAACTATGTCAAATATAAATATACAGTAACGATGCATAAACAAAATCCTGAAATACAACACAACAGAAAAGACACTTTACCTGCTGTTTATTAGCTACTTTTTAATCTTCTTTGTGATTAAAATACAGCAAGCAAAAGGCATTTTTAGCTGAGGCACTGAGTAAACAGGTACTGTTTACAGACACTGATACTTACATGTTCCACAACTCTGTTCTTTAAATCTTTCCATCTCTTTTCACCTTCCTCTGTACAGCCAAAAACATCTGTTGCAGGACTGTCAAGGGATCCTTCTCTCAACTCCTTCCCATATTCTTCAACTAGGGCACTCCACCTCATCAGTTCCATGGTGGTAAATAGTTTTAGGAGATCTCTAAATGGTTTAGTACAGTTGGATTACAATCCTGTATTAATAAGGCCTGTTTCATACTTAAAATAGATCAAAGGAATAATTTTAAATGTTTTATTCTTATTACCATAAATAATGGGGGCAGATCAAGTCAGACTGTTTTTCTAACAAAGATCTTTCTCTTACAAGAGACATTTATTTTCACATAGAACAACCATGGCATTTTTGCAGCATTCATAATGCAGCATTAAATTCAGAGTTGCTTACAGCAGACTCAGCACAAAGAGATTTACTTGCACTGTTAGGGAGAGACACTTTCTAATCTAAGAATTGGTTATTAGGAAGGATACTTACTTATACTTGGGAATTTCTTCTAGCTTTTTGTCACTACTAATTCTGTGCACCAAATCAGACTGTTCATTGTCATAAGGTGAAAGAATAACATAAAGAACAACGCTCTTCAGTGCCTGTTCAAGAGGAAAGAGTGTGGTTTATTCCCATAATTAAACAGAGGAATTGTCAAAACTGATACAGACCTTAGAGTTTAATATGTGGAAGATTTAAGCTCAGTGTATTAACAAATTAAGGTGAAACTGATGTCATCTTTCTGAAATTAACTGTGGTACTTTTAAATTGACAGAGGTTAACCAAAATTCTAGTATTTCAAATAAATACATAAAGAAAATAAACTTTTCAAACATGAAAGACATCTGTACTACACACACAACAGCACCACTTGCACAGCTGTTTGTAATCTCTACACTTGTATGAAACAATTGAGATATTCTCAGTTTCAAAGGTAATATATAATGAAGATGTTGGTTATAAACGTTCTTTTGCAATCAATTGTATGAGATCTGTTTTCAACTAACCAATTTATTAATACAGTCATTTGAATAAAAACAGACTGATGAGCTATTTCATCCACTGTACACTGATGAGGTAAAAAATGGGTATTGGCCACATGGAAATACAGACATTTTGTATGGAAAGTTTGTTTACCTGTTGCCACTTTTCACTTTCAGCTTGGATACAGGGAGTGTCATAAATGGCTCTGTAGTGCTTACAGATCGAGAGGTAGGAGCCTTCATGTTGATCCAGCTGGATCATTAAGTTGTAGTATTTCAACTTTAGTTTCTGAAACAGTATCAAAAAGTCAAATGAACATAGCTCCATGAGAGGTAAATGAAATTCAGCTGAAGCCCAGAAAACAGAGGGATTTAAATAAATACACCTGGACCTGAAGAGAGGCAAGTCAAATTAAAATTTGTGTGAGGGGAGGGAGAAAGAGGGAGAAATCCTCCAATTACTTACTTCTGTGTTTTCTTCTTGAAAAAATTTTGTATTAATTTTTTTGCTGATAATTTGAGTCCGAATATAGTCTTTCACAGCTAGACAGAGTCTCATCTGCTCCAAGATAAATTCTACACGTTCTTTCTTTTCCATTGAACCGTAGGTTTCCACCTGAAATGAAATTATAACTATTTAATGTTGTCAAAGCCGAAACAAGTGAAGGCTTAACTGTGCCAGAAGAGTGGGAGGTTGTCTGGAGGGGGAACACACTAGAACAAATCAACAGAAGAAAAGCTATTACAGAGCAAGTGAAAATGGAACAAAGGTTATTCCATTTTAATTATCACCCCACTTACACCAAAGAATCCACCAACACTAAAATCAATGCATTAGGTAGAGAACTGAAATCTACCCTCGAAGCAGAAATTATTCTACATAACCCAGCCATGAAATTAACAAAAGCAGTTAAAACTGAACTGCACTTTCATTAATAACAATTCATCTAATTCCAGGCATTTCTGCAAACATACCAAATTCAATTTGTAAACAATCTCTTAACAGTCAGAATTGATATTGCTGATGCAATTCTGAGTTCCAAGGCATTACCTGTAGCTCCTGCAGAATCGAGGCAGCCTCCTTCACCTCCCCGTTCTGCTCCTTTATTGTTGCAAGTGTCTTTGTCAGGCGAGCACGTTCGATTTCCACGTAGATCTGAGGGCAGAAGGAAGAGTTTAAACATCAGAATTTTCTAAAGAGGACTGCAAACTCTGAGACTGCAACCCCACTGTAGTCTCATTGGTGCTGTCATCATAAAATCACTTCATTTGCTGTGTATCCATCCACTACACTGGCACTCTCCACAAGGTACATTGATGAAATACAATGGATAACTGACACTTTTTTGGCCCAAATTAATCTGAAAATCAATGCCTACACTGAGCTGTGACTCTAAGCAAACACAAAGGGATATACACTGTGAATATAGTATTGCATATTTTGTCTGCTAGAATATATTGGAACAGATGGGAAGTTAACTTTAATCGTTAATGTACAGTAAGCACTACCCTTTGAACTATTTCACTTACTCCTAACCAGCCATTAATCAATCAGACTCAATTACTACTAATTTAGACTAACAGACAGAAGTCATAACATTGACTCAAATTTGCACAGTTCAGAATTCCTTCTTTTCTTAAAGCAGAAGGAACACAATATAAGTAACTCAGTTGTTATTACCTTCTGGTTATCATAACTGTATGTAATACCTTGCTAAGTGCAGGAGAAATTAAATTAAACTTGCCCATTTCCCTAACAAACTCAAATACATAACATTTTAAAAAGTGGAAAGGAAATGGCATTTTAAAATTTTGAAATGTATTAATAACACAACTGTATTAATAACACAGCCAGCATACATCATAGGAACATGGCCAGTGTTTCAGCATATGATTTAAATATGGAAAATATTTGCAGTCTTTTGGAAGGAAATAAACTACTTGGCTTCTCAGGGTCATTTAAAAATTAGTTTTAGTGTTACTTCCACAAGATTTAAAAAAAAGCTAAGAAACTATGCTTTTAAAGAAGGCAAGCATTTTTATTCTACCTTTTAGAGACAGAGTCTTAAAAAAAAAACCCTTACTTTTCCTTCTGTAACCATACGCAATGTGTCGATTAAGCGCAGCTTGACTGGTAAATCTGTAATTTCTTCAACGTAAGTGCAGCACTGCTGGACCATTTTAGCAACTGCCTAGTATGAAAACAGAGGGGAAAAACATACTGTGGTTTTAGATTTCCATAATGAATTCAAGGTGTAACACTCAGAGGTAAATAATAATTTCACATCACACTAAAGAGACTCAATTCAGCAAAAAGCACACAAGACACATCTCTCTTTGATTCCTAAAGATGTGTACACTGATGCTATCGACTGATGCTGTAAGGCAAGCATGATGCTGTTCTGGCATTTCTTTCATCTCAGTTTTTCCAGTATTGAAAATAATCCATGCCATACAGTTCTATTCTGAAAAGCAACTCCTCTTCTGCCAAATCCACAGGACTCACATGAACTGGCAGAACTTCTCTGCCTGCCCTAAGATCTCCATGGCTGAGGAGACCTGTAGCTTCTCTTAACTGTATGCACTACCCTGTCTCCTTGGAATAGCTGTAGATTCCTCAGGAAGGGAAGGAAGAGGAAGGATTTGTTCCCTCAGCAGCAAGTACAAGTGTGGAAACGTGCACTTCTGCTAACAATGCTGACAAAGCTGGTAAAATACCTGCTTCTAAAAAAGCCCCGGAATTAAAACTTCTAGAAATGTCTTTCTCAAGAAGTTCCTCAAAATTCAGCTGGAATGATCCACATCTTCAGCTACAGTCTGTCCAGGTCAGAGAACTGTACAGTAAACTGCACTCCTACTTTTACACACACTAGTGATGATTCTGCACATTAAACGATAGGCAACCTTTTCCTTCCTAAAGCAGGGATGCCACTAAAAATACCTGTTGCTCAAACTGAACACACAGAGTACAATAAACTCCACGCTTCCTTAAATCCAAGTGCTTTTTACCAAAGTATGCCTGTTTCAACAGCAAGCATGCAAAGCACACATTTCATATGAGCACAATAAAATGTAGTAATTGTGTTTAACATACATCTGAACATGAGTATGTCTACAATACACACTGCAGAAGGGTGCAAAGATGAACCACCATCTTTACACAGAAAGTCCCTATACATGGGGGAACCAGATACGTAATACAACTCCAAAATAGTTTTATTTTTTGTTTCAAAAGATTAAATTCACCTGTTTTAACTGACTTCTTCTCTTTGATAGAAGAATAATATTTTCATTAAGAGCATCCCAGTCTTTAGCTTCATAACACATTTTCACTATGGCAACTAAGATTCGGGATGTGGAGACCATGTCAGAAGCCTGTAACAAACCAAGAGTGTGTTAAGAGATGGGATAAACAACCTGCAGCCTTCCAACACAAAGGGGACAAAATCAGTGTCTGGTCTCACTGATTTGCTTTTTAAAGAAGAGGAAGAGTGATAATCCAAGTCCCTTCACTTTAATCCAGTGGAACATGACGTGTGTAGCACATCCCAGCATCACCATGCACCACTCACCGTCCGTGTTTGTTTTTCCAGGGAGAGAAGGTTTTCAATGACTTCTTGCAATCTTCCTTCCTAATAAGACAGGAAAACAATTATCTCCATGAGTTAAGAACACAATTCAGTTTAAACTGGGAGTAGCTCAAATTCCCACATAAATAAAACCACAGACCAGCCCATACACTAATTTTTAACATTTTCTCCTTAAAAAAACATATGCATAGCACTTACTTTAAACACATGGCTCTACACAGAGCTAAAACTGGAGAGGAACTAGTTTCATTTTCACACCACACATGCTCTAAGTTGTCTGCCTCAGAAGAGAAACCTGGCAAGTTTCAGACAGGTTTGGTGAGCTCACATTCACTGAGCTGAATGGAAGACTCCTTTCTTCTCTGTCCAAAACAGAGTTTTTAGTGAGACCAGATATACAGTTAAATACCTTGGCAAAAAAAAATTTCTTCTCCTATTACTTTCACCCATATTCATATCTTAATTACAGTGTATTATACAAAGCATTAACTACAAGCTTTACATGCTAAGCGTGGAATTATAATAGTTATGTTTTGAGAACCACATTTGCCTTTGTTTAAAGGAGTGTAAGATACTACAATGTACTTTTAGTCCTCAGCTGCAAATGCTAGCAAATATCTAGTTTAAAAAAAATGTTAACATGGGTGGATTTGTAACAGCCCATGGCAACGGTGGGGCTGCAAAAAACACTTAGAAACTAGAAACAAGAAATGGTTAGAAAATTAGTGACAAACCAAAGAAAATGAAATTTGTTTCTAAGACATCCCAGCTGAAACTACATACAATGGTTTGTCAAGGATGTGCTCTTACTGCCACAGAGTTCATGTTTTGCAGAATGAAACATGGCCATGGTGTCCACTCCTCAGAGCTGTGCCTGTGGGATAAAATCCCTGAGCCTGCTCTCCATACAACAGTCTTAAAATAATATAAGATGCAATTTATTTATCTTAAGGCTACTGCCTTCAGAACTGTTCAACATGTATGTCTTGCACAATGTGGAACTAGCAGAGAATTTGCAGCATGTAAAGAGTCAGATGCCATCCTACTGGGACAACAAACGACGGCAACAACAGAGAACCTGTGGTTGCCCCATCCTTGGAAAAGTTCAAGGCCAATCTGGACTAGCGAAGGCATCCCTGGCTACGGCAGGGGGTGGAAGGAGATGAGCTTAAGGCCTCTTCCAACCCAAAGCATTCTGCGATTCTATGGCTCTGGCTTTTCTGAGACCTGAGATGCACAAGAATCTCCAGGCCACAGAACTTTTTTAAACACCGATACTCCAGCACTCTGACCCCATGTGGAACATATCCTGCGGTCACCCAGGGCGTGTACACAGACGTTGTTTACTGAGCCGAAGGAGGCAGAGACAGCCCTAGAGCCTGTCCTGGCTCTGTCCCTCCAATCCAGCTCCCTGGGGCTCGCATGTAAGCAAGTTAAAGGATGCCCAGCGCTGCCTGGCCAACCTGACCCGCGACCTGTTGAACGAAGGCAGCTCCGGCCCCGGAATGAACAAGTAACTCCGCGTTGCAAGGCCAGCAGGGAAGAGCCACGGGCCTTGTGGTGGACTGGGGCCCTCTGGCTCCCGCACCCGCCAGGCTGCGCCCCGAAACCTCGTCCCGTCTCAAAATCACGGAACAGGCTCTGTTGGACGGAACCCATAAGGATCACCGAGTCCATCTCTTGGCCTTGGTTCTGCATAGAACATCCCTAAGAATCCATGTATCTGAGAGCGTTATGAGAACACTCCATGAACTCTGGCAGGGCTGGGGCCGTGACCACTGCTTGGAGAGCAGTTTCAGTGGTCGGCCACCAACCTCCCTCCCGCCCACCCTTCCACAGTCCTGAAACAGCGGAGCCGTCCACTCCTTCCCTTCCCTAGCACGGTACCGAGAGCCCGCAACCAGACCCCTCAACACCGCATCGTGGGGTAGGATGCGGCCGCGGGTCGCTCCGCGCCGCCTCCACGCGCGGCCTAGCGCGCCATGACTCAGCCCGTCCGCCCCGCCAGGCTTCTCTCCCGCCTCACCTGCGCCAGCCGCTCGCACTCGGGCAACCTCTGGTCCACGGTCGCGCTGTAATCCACCTCCATTTTGACGATGCGGCCATCGGCCCGCTCCGCGCCGCCCTCCGCCATGTCCGCCCGCTCCGCTGCCTCAGCGCTCACCGGAACCGGCCGGGCCCGCGCGCAGGCGCGCCGGGGGCAGCCCGGCCGAAGGGCCCCGCGCCGCGGCGAGCAGGCACTGCCGGCGCCACCCCCGGCAGCCTCAGGACCCGCAGGGGGGCGGTGCCACCTCTGAGGGGACCCGCCCCGACCTCGGCCCCTGCGAGGGGACCGAGACCCCGGTCCGCGCTCGTGAGGGGGTGTGCCCCTCAGTCCGCACCTCTGGGCCCCGGCCTGGCCGGGGGACTCCCCGGCACCCTGGAAGGGCAGCTGTAAGTTGGTGCCAGATGTGACGGTGACATCCCCCAGTGACATCTCCCGGAGTTCAGCTACGGCCCCCAGTGCCCCTGTTGCCACAGCCCCGGTGTTGCTCGGAGCTGGGCGGTGGTGAGGCCGGAGGATGATGGCTTTGTGTTGTTCTCCCGCATCTGCGGACAGCCTGGCCGTGTAGACACGTCAGGCGTTGCCACAGTGGAGCGCTCTGGGTTCTGTATCTGCTGATTTCACCTTGGTGATTTCACTGTGTCTCATTCCAGCCTTGAGTCTTTTAGTCACCTAGCCTTGCTGGAGAGGTGGGGGAACACCACGGTTTTTAAGAGCACAAGAATCCTGATCTAGAAAGTGCTGCACTACCAATGTGTTTGCTAAGTTGTGAGATGCTCGCGCAACGCCTTGCGTGCAGGTTGCCGTCATATCCCAACACAGTTTCAGACACTGCAGAAGTTTCATTCACTGGGGGAATTCAGAAAAACTCCCTCGTGTGTGCAAGCAAACACCTCAAATACTCAGAGAACACCCTGAATCAGAATCACAGAATGGTTTAGGTTGGAAGGGACTTTAGGATCACCTAGTTCCAACCACCTGACATGGGAATCTTTAGATGTTATTTAGGATTTCCAGAAAGAAGAAGTTAGTATGAAATTACATTTTGTGTTATGTTACTTTCAGACCATACTGTAACAGACCAACATGTTAACATGGCAAAGGGGTATTTGAGATATCTGGTTGAAATCTTCTGTTGGCAGAATTAAGACTGAGTTCCTACATCTGCTGCACTGATGTAAATTCAGAGTAATTCAACTATGTGGGTTAGGAGTTCCAACACTGTATTTTGCAACTGTATCTGATACATGCCTTCCAATTAATACAGCACAGACCATGGGCTTTGAATCACTTTCTGTTTGAACACAAACTTGATTTGAAAAGACTGTTGCCAGAATTTATCCATGACCCTTAATCATTTTTACTTTAATTTCAGCTGATCTAAGTATTGAAAATACATGCATGTATCACACAGAGTGTATCAGATGTTCTTCCCTAACTCTGGCCATTTAAAAATTTTTACAGAGCTTTTATTTTTAAAATCTCATTCTTCTAGTTCATGGTAATATTAGTATATTTTTACAGGTGGTGGATTGGGAATGAGGGCTTCCAGGGAGGTTAAAAGTCACATGCTAATCTATTTAAACATAGTCCTATACACAGCAATTTGTTTCAGACTTGTGAGTGAAAGAAAATAAATGCCTTCTGCAATTGTTATTTTCCTTTACCTGCATGGGTACACTGGGAAATGAGGAGACGGTTGTTGCCTCCAACACAGAATCCCTGAGTGGCTAAAAAAGAAACTAAATTCTTATTCAAAAGTCCTTAGTGAAACACCCAAAGAAACAGCTTGGCTCTTACTGTTTCTTACTGTGAAGTGACACTTTGCTGACACAAGTCCATCTGGAGTTCATCCTCAGCATAATTTAACATATGGGCTTTTTTCCCCCAGGTCAAAAATGAAAATGTCTCATTTTCACAACAGAGCATCGTGAGCATGTTGCAGAGGTAAGAATAAAAATTTCTGCCAATTCATGGAAATCAAAACCCCAAACTGAGGCAGGCATGCTTGGCAGGCACTGCCTGGCTCATGGGAGCTGGAAGTTTTCTGTCTCAGCATGCCCCCTGGGAAGCATCTGGGAAGTGTGCTTTGGAAAGAGTCTAGGCACTCCCAGTGGGGAGTTATAAGGGATATCCTTGGAGCCACTGCTTTCCCCATGTGCAGTCAGCACAAGACAGACCTGAGGTTTGGGGTGACGGGAGAATGATTTGCTGCAGGTATGGGAATTAGTAATTTTTTTTCCATTTTAAGCAGCTTCTGTATTTAACACACTACTTTCTGTAGATCTGCTTTACTAATATACACAGAGCTGTAAGGTTTGCTTTATATTGATACTATGTGATAGGTGAGAAACTAAGTCTTTCTCCTGTTTTTTTAAAAATTCAAGGCCCTGTGCCAATAAGTTCAGGTTCTTTTACAGTGCGTTTCAGCAGAAACCAGAGACATGGTTGCCAGTGGAAGAAAGCACTAGAAAAACACTTAAAACTGAAGGATGTTTTAGGTCTGAATTTGGATTGTCTCTAATCTGTGGGTAATACCACAGAATCACAGAATCATTATGGTTGAAAAGACTTTTAAGCTCATTAAGTGCAACTGTCAGCCCAGCACCGCCACTATGTTCACCACTAAACCATGCCCCCAAATGCCACATTCAAACATCTTCTGACCACTTCTGGGGATGGTGACTCCACCACCTCCCTAGACAGGATATTCTAATGCCTCACAACCTTGTGAAGAAATTTTTTACAATATCCGGTCTATACCTCCCTCCCCTGGCATTGCTTGAGGCCATTTCCTCTCATCACTTGTTCCCTGGGAGCAGAGCCCGACTCCCCCACCCCCGGCTGCCCTCTCCTGTCAGGGAGTTGTGGAGAGTCAAAAGGTTCCCCCTGGAGCCTTCTTTTTTCCAGGCTCCAGCTCCCTCAGGGACCCCTGGTGCTCCAGACTTCCCCAGCTCCGTTCCCTTCCCTGGACACACTCCAGCATCTCAATGTCCTTCCTGCAGTGACATATCACAAGGTATTGCCTCGGTTTTACTAGTTTGCTTGGAATTCCAGGAACATGCAGTACTAACATTATGAATTACAGCCACAGTTTCCCTATTTATAAATGGCTGTGTCAGATTTGAGACAGAAGTCTCATTAAACATATTGTTCATACCTCAGTTGAAAATCCAGACTGTTAGTAGAGCTCTCAGATGTTTTATTTCTTTGTGTAGGTGTTTGCTCCTCCCTGGGAAGGCAGGGATGTGAAATATTGTGCCATTATTGCAAGGGGCTGGCAAACAGACATTGTTGGCTCCAGGAGATGGCACTATGTCCTCTGGGCTGAGAATTATACCGACAGCTCTGAAATGTACCTCCAGATCCAATGAAATTCTGAGGGGCTTTTGCTCTTTCTTGTTATGAAACACATTTCATTGTAGAACTAAATTCCTCTTTAACTGTCCCAAATATGGTATTTCATTGTTTTTATTTTTTTGAAAATAACTGGTATGTCAGTGAAGATGTATATGATCTGTGCAGTGCCTTGCGATTTGCTCTTGCAGTGCTTCTCTGCAATCCAGTGAGTGGCTTTATAGCCACTGGGAGCACAGAAGCAGCAGGATGAGCATTTAAAACATTAAATGCTGAGGTTGTATAACAGTTCAGGGTTCCCAGGTAGTTTCAGAACTGGGTTCCTGTGAATTTCAAGCTGTAACTTAATGATGGATAAATTTCTCTGAATAACACAACCCCCAAGCATATTAAAAAACGATTTCACTAACAAATTCCTCACTAAAGGAGGGGGGAGACCTCCTAAAACGGTTCTGGTTTTATAATTCAGCTAGGAAGGAGGCGTTTTTTCCTAAATTGAACTTTCTGTGTATCACTTGAAAAAAAAAAACCCTATATGAAAAAAGGGGTTTATTTGTGTTACAAAATGTGCTGGCTGATAGCGGAGGGCTGAGCAGAAGGGAAATGGGTGAGGCCTCCACATCCTGTGTATGTCCGCACCGAGCGCACGCTGTCCTTTCCTTTCCCTTTGTACCAAGGAGGCGGGTGCGAGCCCGAGGCTCACGGGCTCTCTGCTCCCGCACCGGGGTGGAAATGCTTCGCGAGGTGCCTTGTCACACGTAGGGCAATAAACTTCCAAAACCCGAGAAGTCTTCACGGCAGAATAACAGAAATCGCGAATTCTCGGGGCTCAGCGCTGCCGGTGTCCCCTCGCCGGGAGGCGCGGGCGGGCTCTGCCCGGAGCCCCGCGGCCCGGCCCCGTTGAACCCGCCCGAGCGGCAGCGGCCGCTGCCCCCCCGCCGGCCCCCTCCCTCCTTCCTGCCGTCCCGCTGATGTCAGCCGAGCCCCGCCGGGGCCGCCGCTGCTGCAGCCGCTTCGCGCCCGCGGAGTCCGCCCGCCCGTGAGCACCCCCGGCCGCGGCTGCGCCGGGGAAGCCGTGGCCGCCCGCCCGAGCGCCGCGCTGCCCCCCCCGTACCCTCCCCCGAGCCCGGTGGGAACCGCGGCGGCCGCAGCCGCGTTGCGGCGGGGAGGTGGGAGCCGCGTTTGGCAGCCGGGGAAGGCAACGTTATAAAAAGCCTTTGTCTTGGGAATCAGCATCGCATCTCTCCTGCCGGCCGACGTGCTGCCGGCGGGGGCGAAAGCCACATTTTCGGCTCGTTTGTTCTTTTCGCCGCCCCAGGCATGTCTTGACACTGCCGCGAGAGAGCCCGGCGTTTCCATGCACTTCCGACGGATGTCTTTGGCTGGGGCGAGAGCGGTGGGGGTTTGAGACTTTGTAGTGTATCTCGGTGCGAGCGTCTGTGAGATTCCCATGATCGCAGTGTGAAGGAGGAAGAACTGGGAGAAAGAAGCGGTTGTAGTGGTTTCTCGCTGGGTCAGCCTTCCTGGATGGTTGCATTACTGTCTTGTGGACACATTGTCAAGCGCGCACAGAGAAAGAGGCTTGGTTATTTCCCCTCTTGTTTGGTTTCCGTCGTGATCTCTGTGCAGAAATCACCACTTTTCTCCCAGTTCGCCAGTCCGCACTGAGGAGCAGGAATATGCTCATGAAGGAGTACCGGATCTGTATGCCTCTGACAGTTGAAGAGGTAAGATCCGCGCTCGTACCGGAGAAGCTGTTCCTTACCGAGGCTTTTCTCTTGCAAGGCGAATTGAGGTTATATTTGTTTTGCTGAATATTTTTTCTTCGTGTAATGAACTTAGTCGGAGATGACTGGTTAGAGAGGAATGTTTTCATTGGAAAATATAGGAATCTTGCAGGAACGAAGGTAACGTAAGTGTATCAAAAGCATTGTGTCGTCAAAATATTGTTTATAAAGATTTTCCAACCAGACTTTTCAGGGGAATTTTGTGCGTATTTGCAAGGGAATGCTTTGTGCTGAAATTTCTACCTCATAAAGCATTTGTCCAAAACCCAGATTCTAAACATGTTTCACCTTTGCTTAAAATACCCTCGCAGCTGGACATGGCCTTAAACTCCAGCACAGGTAGGGAAGAGAGGTGATAATTTATTAGTAAAACTTTGTTGTCATGTAAAGAAGTGATTGAAAGTCAAACAGCTCTTTGTCGGTGTTCTGAACTCTGTGTTAGGAACATTAAGTTTTTATTAACATCCCACCCGCTCACTGTTTTAATTAAGACATTAATACCTACGAGGAGTACACGTGCTCTGGAGTTACGGGTGTTCATGGTGTGTTTGTGGGCGCAATTAGGTGCCCAAAGGCCTGATGGCGTTTGGAAAGGAGATGGTGCTTTATGGTTTAGTGTCTTGCAAGTACAAAAAAAACCCTCGGTGTGGTCTTATTTGGCCATTTCTGCTGCCGACTGGGCATCGCGGAGGGGAGCGAGCCCGCTCTGAGCGCGCAGTCTGCGCCGAGGGGCGCGCAAAGTTCCGCTGGTCCCGCGGACGGCGGCGGGGCCGCCAGGGGGCGCCCCGCTCCGGCCCCTTCGGGGCCCCTCCACGGCCCCGCTCCGCTCATTCCACGGCCCCTCCACGGCCCCGCTCCGCTCATTCCACGGCCCCTCCACGGCCCCGCTCCGCTCATTCCACGGCCCCTCCACGGCCCCGCTCCGCTCATTCCATGGCCCCGCTCCGCTCATTCCACGGCCCCGCTCCGCTCATTCCTTGGCCCCTCTACGGCCCCGCTCCGCTCATTCCATGGCCCCGTTCCGCTCATTCCACGGCCCCGCCAGAGGGTCCCGGCCGAGGGTCCCAGGCGGAGCTCGCCAGTTAGCTCATTAGTCTGCTAATTAATGTACGCATTTGTTCTTTGGCTTCATCCAGGAGTGTTTTGCCGCACAGTTTTATTTTTACAATATGTGTGCAAAAGTCCTCGCGGCTGAGACAGAGCGGTCGTCTCAATGGTCGTTTTGTCCGTGTCTTCAGATTTAGCAAATTAACAGTTCTCTAAAACTCAGAATTGGAACTGCCAAATATTCAGATTGCTCAGGAAGTTCCTTCTGCTGGGAGTAGAAGCTAAAACCAGCATATACATGAAGTTAAATAGACATAGGTTTAATTCTAGCATGTTTCCATCCAAGTTGTATCATATGCCGTGATATTGGATGGTATTATTCTTTCAATACATAATTTTCTTTGTTTATTGCATCACTCTAATGAAGACAACATTTTATCCAAGACAGTTCCTGATGTTTTTAGACTATCATACTTAGTTAATAACAGTTCATTACATCATCAGAAGGGAGCAGATCTAATTTATTTTGAAACATTATTGTTAAACAAGATTTCCAAATGCAGAAAAGTTTAAAAATCTTCCAAAACAGGAATGGTTGATTCATGATGAGGCAGAAGGCAAGGCTGGGTGTCATTTATGCTCTGGAATGTTAACAGAATTAGTAAAGATACTCAATTTTGTCATTTCTCTCATGTTGAATCATCCATTATTTAATCTAAGCACTGTAGCTGAGATGCTTGAATAAGGAACCTAGAACATGTCTCATGTTTAGCATCAATTTAATTATTAATTATAAAATGAACCAGGACAAAATTTTGAAATTAGCAAATAACCTTCTTTTTCTTATAGTATTTTTATGCTAAAGAAGTTCCACAATTTCTCATAGTTCATCTTTGTGACATTTCTTAAAGCCTTAGGAAGATGGTGTTATCTTATTTTTACCCTTAGTTGCACATTAACTCCAACACAGTGGTATTTTTTGCCGTCTGTGTAGAGCAAGGTGCTGCATTGCGCAGTCTTCAGGAGAACATCAGGGGTTAATGCTGACCCTTCAAAAGCCAAGGGCATTTTGGTTCTAAGAGGCCCAAACTGCCTTCTGCAGGGTGCAAAGTCCCTCTGAAGTTCAGTGGGCTTTGAGGGAAAGGCATTTTCCACAGGAGCTGCAATTTCCCACAGGGTTGGGATGTTGGGCTCTGATGTGCAGTGGCACGTGGGTACCTGAATCACACTGACACCACTGGCAAGAAGTTTTGAGGTCCTGTCTCAACAGGTGTGGGGAAAATGTAGTTTTTTCTTATGCAATAGCATGGATTCCCTTTCTGTGCTGTTTTTCTTATGTGGACTTAATAGACTCTGTTTTTTCTGTCGTTTGGATGTTCTGCCTTTCAGCCTGTGTGCTTTACACATACATCCAAAAGCGCTTCCTTGAGCATCTTTCTTTTTTTAGCACTGCCTTGCCAGTTATCCATCCACAGAAGTCTCACAACATGAATGAAAAAGAACTATGTCCTTAATTTGTAGTGTTGTCACCAAGACCAGAGTGGTTTCCTTATCATTCCTGTAAAAATAATCTGGCACAGGCGGGAAGATGAAGTGTTAGCTCTGTAAGCCAAGCACCTGTATCCAATCTTCTGTAGTCAGATTTTGTGTGTAATGTGAAAAAAATGTCCAGTAAAGTGTTGTGTAATGTCCAGGCCAGTAATTGGAAGTCATGACCTCACATGTAAATACCTGTGCACACAGCAGTGTAGGAGTTCATGCTGCTCTGACTGACTATTATGACCTAAATTTATCTCTAGAGAAGACTGAAAAACTGATAGATGTCAGTGTAACAGCAGCCCTGTCTCCAGGTTTAAAGAGTTTCTGGCACTGTTGTGGATAGGAAATTCCTTCATTAGCTACTGCAGATCCTGTTCCTGAGGCGTTCTTTCCTTGATGCCCTTATTAGATTAGATACCCAAATATTTATAGGAGGTTTGTTTATCTACCTGTCTGCTTGGAGACCAAATGCTTTCTTGCAAAGAAAACATCTCCTAAGAAATGCTGTTTGCTACAGACTGAACTGTTGTGGTGTATTTTGAGCCAGGATCCAGGAGCTGGAGATGCATATTCGTTGCTTGTTCGTAAGCACCAGGAAAGATGGGTTGTTTCAAGAGTCCTTGCTGAGGTGCAGTGGCACCACACTACAGTTCTTATTCAAGGCTGAGTCTTCCTCAGTAAACTGAATTTTTGACAGCTGTTTAGGTCTGTTACGTGTGCATAGTCACAAGCTGCCTGATCAGCTTTAAAATAATTTAAGAAAGAAAGCACCATTTTAACTGCTAAGCAAAGCAGTAACATCTGCTGTAAGAACTTTGGAAGTAAGGTCAGGATGGAACTGTTGGTTGACAAAACCAATATGATTGCCAATTCATTCTTTACCTCATTTGTGGTACTTCTGGCAAATTCAATCCATTTGTTAACAGTGAGACCTTATAAATTAGAAAAAGCCATTTCTTTACATTAGTATATAAGGCGAGTAAAATCTGTTCCAGTAATTCCATAGGATATGTTACCAGTCTTCATTCCAGCTGCAATTAATAAATGAGCCTGCTACTTGGTTGTTTTTCCCCTTGCATTTTCATGTGTTAGTTCATTCTTACAAATAGCTTGTTACATCATATCAAAGAATATTATAATAGGCTGCATTGTGGGTTTTAAATATCATCAGTTAAAAAAACACATTCTTAAGCAAGTGAAAAGAGCTCCAAACAGTTGAAATGAGCAGAGATGCTAAAAAATTCTCAGGGTTGGAGCTCATTGCAATGAGAATTCCACAATTTTTCACAGGAAGGATTACATGGGTTTGTACTTTAGAGATACCTTTATCTGAAAATGTAAACCAAATGTGATAGGTTAGTGTGGTACTGAACTCTTCTGGAAGTGGCAAAATATAGTGAAATTCTTCATTTGTGAGGAAAGTGATTATTCTTTAGGAAAATAGATGGAAAAACATTTTTGCTAGATCCTGTTGCAAATTGAGTTGTTGCTGCTGTAAAATGCTGAGTGATGTGAAGCTGGGTTATGTAAATTTGAAAGCTGAACATCAAATAAACTACAGGAGTCATAGGGATTTTTCCTTGGAAATAGGGATGGCCATTAAGGTTTCTGTTAGTTTCAACGGTAGGTACATGGCCAGTACCTAAAGTCCTGACAGGTTTTTCTTTCCTTTGTGCTTTATTCCAACCAAGATCATCTCTGCTGAGGCTGCTGGAATCGCTGCCACTCTGTGTTTTAAATAAAGGCCAAGTTGGACCTGTGGGGAGCACGCCTGCATGAGGTGTGGAGGATCAGCTGTATAGTCATGAATACAAACAAGCAGAGACCTGCAAAATGTCTGTAAATGCACATCATGGTTTTTCAACAAAAAGTCCTTTCAGCATTAACAAATTCTGGTTCTAGAGGTGTTATCCTTGCTTCTTTATAAAAATATCCATTGTTTAGTTCTTGTTTCAAGCATTAAGAATTCTCCCAGTGTGGATTATTTATGTAAAATTATTTCAACATCTGTGTAAACAGTATTTGTATTCTCTGAATCTTGTATACACTTCTTCTTTAAAAGATTTCATAGTCTCCCATTTTGTGTACAAAGGGTATATGTTATAACATGTTTTATTCAGACAGATTTAAAGCTCATTGAAAGCATTTGAGAAAGGGTTGTTATGCCCCGAGAGTCAGCAGGTGTTACAATATTTGGACATAACTATATATATGTAGTACAGCAAAGCCTTTAGTAGGGTATAAAGTGTAAAATATTTTTTTTCTGAAGTTCAGTGTGCTGCTGCAGGGCAAACTACATCTACTCATCCTGCAAACAGATAGATTAAGTAATGGTCTACTGTGTCCATTTCCTTCATTTCCCAACTATAGCCAGAGAACATATTTTCAGGAATATATAAATGTGTGGAACATTTCTAAAAGCAGTTTGTTGGTCATAAGAAGAGTACTATAAAAAAACTTAAGCTGAAGTCATCTTATTGAATTTAATTTATTTTAATTACTTGTAAATGAAATTAGAGTTGGACTATGTCACGTCCATGACCTCTGCGGAAAACATTTATCTGGCTTTTTTGAGCTAAGGTTGTCCAGCAAAAATAGAGACTTATTGTGCAATTTTAATTTAAGATATCAACAGTTCTATTGCATCTCACACCAATTCCTTTGCAGTATACTGAGTTGCTGTGAAACTTTAAGGACCTTTTGCTGTAGTTGATCATTCTGCCAGAAGATGCCTTTCGAGAACATCAGCTGCCTCACCTGCCTTTTGCAGTTAATACAGTGGACACACTGACACATTGGTCTGAGGAGGATTCAGAGTTAATTGTTGAGCTAGAAAACTGCTTTACACCATTCTGAGCCTCTTTTTACCCTTTAAAAGAATTCCTAGTGTATTGTAATTCCTTGTCTCTTGTCAGCAAAGGGGTTGGATGTGGTCTTTGGTGGGTGGTCATGTCTACTCTCCTTCCGAGGCCTTTGCTACATACATGTGACCTTAAATTCACCTTAAATCTTATAGCCTGGAAAGAATCATTGTAACAGATAAAACCTACCAGAGAAAGCACCAGAAGTTAGCTATTAGCATCAAGGAAGAATACCTATTCAATTTTCTTTTACTGCACGGTCTAGTTGCAAGATGGAACAGACAAAACTGAAAGCTGTTTTTTTAGCATGAGAGAAAATAAACACCTTGCTTTGGTTTGGCCTTACGTTAGTTGTGGTCAGCTGTAAAAGAACAGCAGTGCAGAGCAGATGTCAAACCTTCACTGATTTCCACTGCAAAGAGAAAACCAAAAATATGCAGTTTTCTGCCTTACTCGTGTTTGCATATTTCAGTATAATTCTGTGAAAGAAACAACACAATCTTTGTTCTGCAGACTTCAGTATAAATCATTTAAAAATCTTTCCGTGGACAGGATGAGGTATTATCCAAGGAACACCAGACTCTGCTTGGACATCCATCTCTCTTTATCTCCATTGTCCTGTCTTCCTGTCTTTCCCTGTCAACACTTGTTTTCTCCAAGGTGTATATATTGGACAATACCATACATTTGAATTGAGGGTTTTGTTAGCGAAGTACAGGCCCAGTTTTGCATTTCCCATAAAAGAAAATGCAGCCTGTTGGTGGTTTAGGACATTTTCTAGCTAAAGCACTCTACAGAGCCTTGATGCTTTCAAAAACTCCATGAGCTGTGTTTGGTTTTGAAGCATAATGTAAGTTTGGAAGCAAAGGAACAGGGAGAGAAAAACACAGAATGTCAATACTGGCTTTTAAAACTTAGAGTTTTTTGTTTTGTTTTGTTTTATTTTGGGGTGAACTTTGTCTTGCTGAGAACATGAAGTTCTTGTAAGAGTTAATGTTAATGCCAAGTGATCAGCACGTCTGAAATTCTGACTTCTGTTTATGTACCTAATTATGAATGTAGGTGTCTATATTGGCATCTTGAAGTTTGATAGCTCTGATATGTCAAATACATTTTCCCACAGTCCAGTCTGTTTGATTTCTTCATTCTTCATACTTTTAAGGTTAGAAATAATATAACTATACCAATTTTCATGTGCTCAACCGCATAAATTATAAAAAAGTTGGGTGTTTAATAGCTCTTAAAGTCTCTAAAGCCCTTTAGATTAGAGCAAGACAAAGATTTCTGTACTAACTAGGAAAGGTTACAAATTATATTTTCCTTCACGAGCATTCATTTTAGTCTGATAGGCATTTGCATTGTTAAAATCTGTTAGAGATCATGTTCTTGGGTACAAAAGGCTGCCTAGTCAGATAATGGAAAACCTATCATTTCTAACAATGATTCATTCACTAAATTCTTCTGAGTGACTGGTGAGCTGACAATGTGTTCCTCAGGCTGTCCTTATAGAAGTGAGTTGGTTGTGGATGCTAAAATCTACACGGGCTTTCCATTTTGGCTGTCCAACCTAATACACAAGCAACCATTATATACTCTGAGGATGGGGATGGATAACACACACATGCAAACCCTTGAATATTCTCAGTCATTGTGGGTAAGGAATAATAATCTGTATCTTTATTAATGGAAAATTTACTTGGATTTTTTTTTCACGGAGTTATAATTTTCCTTATATTTGTCTTTATCTTTTTTTGTTCATAAAGTATCTATCATGACCAGCAGTAGATTTTGTGAAATTTTATACCAAAATAAAGTAAATAATGGCTTCTCATGCAAATTTGCTGTGAGGCCCTCCTGAAGTGCCTGTAGGAATATTGTGCACATATTTAAGTGCAATTCCCAATGTCTGCAGGCATCTAAAAAGCAAGGAGAAAGGTGCTCCCCAGGATTATTGACTGTGTTTAAAAAAGAGTGAAGTAAAGGTAATTTAGATTTCAAGTTGGGTTAACAGATGGATTTACAGTCTGTAGGTGGGAGAAACCAGACTTGAACTTCACCTGTGTTTATATATAATGCTTTTAGTCTGGGCTTAGTCTTGTTTATCTCCTTCTAAGTTCAGCATTTCTTCCAATTTTGGTTATAAGTGATCAGCCAATTTTGAATCCTTGGACATGTATCAAAATGTTATTTAATTTTCTGAAGCACAATGCAGGGTGCTAAATTGTAGGAATGACATTTTAATGGCTCTTCTTGGGGAAAAAAAATGCGTCTTGCATCTTTTCTTGTTTGTGGTTAGAAAATGCTGAAGCAGTTTTGGGTTCTATTGGTTTTGTACTTTTGCAGTTCCAAAGCTGGTTTTGCTGTGCACCCTCCAAGCTCCAGCACATCCATAACTTGCACACACACTTCATTTAAAGCACACTTAATTTAAAGGAGTCACGTGAGACACAGGACATGAATGTTTGTGGATTTAGTAAAAGACTTGTTCATATGCTCTCCAGAAAAATCATGGTCTTTATTTAGGAGTTTTTACGTGTCTGTTCTAAGATTAGTTCTTGCCCAAATGATTTAGGAATACTTAGGCTCTGTGGGAATTGTTTTCTGTGAGTGTGCTGAGAATGCCTTATTTTCCTTTCATCACACTAAACGTCATCTTAGGTTTAATGTGTTCACCAATTAATAACCGTGTTCAGGGTTTTTTCTGTAAAAATATTATTACAATGCATGACAAAATAATTGTGTGATAATGACACTCCAGTGTGACACACATTGTTGCTCAAGTGCTTAATTAACAATCAGCTGCTGATGACAAACACAACTCATTTTTTAATATATTTTCAGGTTTTTGCTCTCATTTTATATAAAAGTTATTATAATAACCTTTTGTGCTAGTGGCACCATCTTGCTTGAAAGGTTCCCAAAATACAGAAGTCTACCATGAACCAAAAAAATTATCTTTATCAGAAAGGTGAAGACAGTGATAATTCTATTGAAGTTTTTTACCCATGCCAAGCTTGGATTTCTCCTGGTCATACGTAGACATTTTTAAATAGTATCACTTGTTAGGTCCATTTGAACACTGGTCCTAGCATCCTATCTTCTGAAAGAGGCCCGACAAATTTATTCTTCTACTTCTCTGATTTTGTCAGGTTTTCTTTGAAAGTGCAAATTAGCTGACCTCTAAGTAATATTTTAATTTGATAAATTATTTGTACAATGACTTGCAATAAGCCAAATGAAGCACATTAAATACACACATGATTACAGTCTTTAATAACCTACCTGCTTCTTTTATCCCATAGTCTTGATATAAAATTGATTTAAATCTTTCCACTCCATGGAAATTAGACCATAGTAATACCAATGAGTGCTGTCACTGATGTCAGAGAGACCAGGATTTCACCAAATATGTGTTAATAAAACACAGCATATTTTTTGAACAGAAATGTTGAGAATTTAAATTCCATTTTATTGCATGGTGTAAATCTGAAGTCCATTGACCTCAGGAGATCCATTACAGATTTTTATCAGTCTGATCAAAACTGGACTTTAACCAGTGGCTGTAAACTAAAAGAAAATGTAAATTTCTAAAGTTTATCGTTCTGAACAAGAAAGAGACCAAGCTGATGTCTTCAAATCTTTATTATTCTTGCCTAAACTAAATAACATTATCACATGTTTAGATTAAGGCCCCAGATTTGTGTCAAACCTCTGTGATGTCTGTGAGCCTACATTAAGTGAAGTTCTTGCTGTCCTCACACCACAGACTTCTGAGTTAGAAGTTAGACCTCTTTGCTCTCAATGTTCAGTCCAAGTTTTATAGAGCCTTTGATTTCCTTTCCTTTCTCCCATTTTTGAGCCCTTGGTCACTCTGAAGTGACGAAGCCTCTCCAGCCCCAGCAGGCGTGTGGCCAGCTGGCAGAAAGCTGCCACTCTTGCTTGGCCTGAGCTTTGCAGGGAATAAGGAACTGCACAGCAGACTGGAACAATTGATAATTCAGCTCCCTCTTGAGTACTCGGCTCGGGTTGAATCCCTGTATTCCTGCAGTTACCATGGATCTTTCTCCCAGAATGAAGCCAAAGAGAGCAACAAGTTCCAAAATTTCTCCAATGTCTTAGAGGGTTGCTAAGTTTATTTGCATTTCTAAACTGTTTGCTACTCAGTTAAACCCAGTTTTTTTGTTTCTTTTTCTTTTTTTCTTTTTTCTTTTTTTTCTCCTCAGGGATGATTCAGTATAAAAACATGTTTGTCTGTATTAAGGGGAGTCTGTTATACATTTGGGGTATGTTGGGATTTTTTTCCCCATTAACTTCAGTAGAAACAGAATAAAGCCTGTTGTTGTTGTTGTTGTTAATTTGTTCTCCACTGTTCTGCTACAGCTTATTTTCTCCACTATCTCTGCTTTTTTTCATGCCTTAACTTGAACTCACTTGGAGTCAAGTGATGCCCAACTTCTAAATCTGTTCTGAGGGAGTTTGAGATGAGGCAAACAGCATTTGAGTGGAAATGTTATGTCATAGTAACAAATGCCTATGGATTAGTTAGTTTATTTCCAGGACCTCATGGGCTATACATTGCTATTTATAATTTAACTTTCTCAAGCAGCCACGACTGTGTTTATGTTGCCATGGTGTTCCTTGCCATACTTGAGGGTGGATAGTAAATGCTATAATTGAAAATAGATACTCCCACTGAATTAAGGGTAACAGGTGGTTATGTTTTTATTTAATCATGCTGCAAGCATATTATAAGTTAAATGTAGCTACCTCTACTCCTGCCTCTTTGCCAAGACATTTTCAGACATGCCAGTTTGTCTTCAGTGGCCAGGACTGGAGTAAACAACATGAGTGATTTGTCTTGTGACAGGCCAAGGAATGTCAGTGGCCATCAATGAGCATCCTCCACTTCAGACTTCAGAAGCAAATGTTCTTCTGCAGCAGGGAAGGAGCTGCTGTGATGCACAGGGACAGGTCTCTGTCTCATCCTCCCCCTGGGGACTGAACTCTGGGTAAAGCTCTCATTCCTGAGGAGCAGCGATTGCTGTTTGCTCATGATGTTCACACATTAGCCCTTAACCTCATCTCAACTCTTCATTTCCTGAAGTTTTCCACTGAAGTTCTCCAGATTTTCCATGTGGGCAAGACACATCCTACTATCACAACTATTCAAAGCATCCCCCTTTCATGACCACAAGGATAGCTTTTGATTAAATTTTGCCAACTCCAATAGAATCAGTTAAACAGTATATAATACATCATACATGAATCGCATAATATATAAATATATGTTTTCATTTGTGAATACATGTATCATTTCCCATTCTTCAGAGTAAAAAGACAGAAACACACAGATACTGTCCTAAATTATTCTTAACATTTAGGTGGGAGGAAACAAGGTGTTGCAGATTTTTCTCCCCAAAATATTCAAAGATGTGAAAATTAAATAATTCCATGCTCTGTATTTACTGCAAAGAAGCCATGTGCCTAGGAGTATAAAGTAACCAGGTGCAAATACTTCAGTCGGGATAGTGTGGTTATTATCAAAGGCATTTATAAAACACATGTTAATAGAACCATACCAAGGATGCCTAATTGGTGCAGTTTTGTGAGCAGTGAAGTGCAGAGTGGAGTTTGCTGCCTGAGTTCTGCACAGCGGTCTCCTGTTGAGAATTTTTGTACAGTTTTTAGAAACAGCTGTCAGACTTTGGTCTTCATTAAGTTTGGTTAATTGGGTCCTCCAGTTTTTCCTATAGCTATAGCATATAAAATGAATTTTCAGGAGCAGGAGATATGTGCATACACAGAGTTTTCTCTTTAACTCAGTTCAGGGTTGTTTCTTGTTTTTTTTTTCACATTTTACCATTTTGTAAAGCAAAGCCAAACAAAATAGTGTTTCGTGGATGGTATGTTTTGTCATCGTTTGGGTTTTAAACTGGTTTACATTGGCTGGAAATGTTCATGTTATTTAAACCAGTGTCACTTGCTTTGTACACAAAACCAAGAGTCAGAGAATGTCTTCAAGCTTTGCAAGGAGGTCCTTAAGGCCTTTTACAAGCTCCCAGCAATTGCATTCCTTTCCACAGGTTGTTATATTTAACATCTTTGTTTGCAGGCCTTTTCCACTATTTTGGAAGTTAGACTTGCAAATTAAGTGAGCTGGTTTAGGCTTATGTTATAGGTAGCACTTGATTGAGTTTATTGTCACAGAAAAGCTGAGGACATTCCCTAGGGCCACTCACAAACTTCCATGTAACAGTAAGTGTGCAGTAAAGCATTAGGCTTTGAAGTATTCATGCATATTTAATGGTAAGGGAAGGAGAGAGCTCTGCATTGTAGCCAGTCCAAACCTTTGACAAGAACAGTGAGTTAAGGAAAAAAAATGAGTTTGCAAGATGTTTTTGATCAAAGGAAATTTAAAAAAATCGCTGAAGGTGATTAATGTAGATTAGTAGATCATGTGTTTTAAGGACAATGTCTTGGATCCAGAGCTCTAATGGAAATTCAGTCTCCAGCCTGGGTTTTTCTTGGCCTTTCTGAGTTTTCCCAGCTCAGCTGTCCCTTCACCTGGTCTTTTTGGAGGTGTAGGATCTCTGCTTTGTTTCGGTGCTACTGCTAAGTTTGAAAGTCATGGAGTCCTTGTGTAAACCTGTCTGTTGGAGCTGCCTAAATCTCATCTAAATAGATATTGACCTGGGAATAACTATCTCAGTCTTCTAGCCAGTGTTACCTGTGTGGGCACAAGAGCAGGAGTCTGGAGTCAAGCTGCTGCTTCAGCAAGGTCTTCATCAGCCACAAACCACAATTTAGTCTTCAAGTTTATGAAAGCTTTGCCACTGTGCTTTACCAGGCTTCATTTTGCTGAGTTTATATCAGGTTATTCCACGCTTTTCTTAAGCAGTTATCTATGAATATTCATTCTTAACAGTCACGATTCTCTGTGTGAAATTCTAGCATGGATTTTTATCTTGGTGTTGATGGGTGGTTCCTGATACTCCCCCCTCCTGTGCCAAGTGTTCATTTCTCTGGTATCTTGCTTTTTAAATACAGGTTACACCACAGTGAAAATGCTCTTGCTTTAAAACATTTTTATCCACTTTTTCAGTTAGAAGAAAAGAAGTGAAAAGTAAGGGAAAAAGGAAGAACACAAAATGAATTTTTCAGAGAAAGGAATTTAATAAGGTTTTATAGCAATAGAATTCACTTGCTCCAGCAGGTGACATTTAAAAGTATTTTCCATTTTTTAGAAACTGGAAATATAAGGAAACCATGTAGGAAAATAAATAGGTTTGCTGATTAAATATTTTATCATGAAATCACTGACATAAAAATAATGACAGAGCTGTTGAGGTACATTTTTGTCTGTCTTATCTTGCAAACCCTTTTTTTAATTTGGACTTTAGACACCTTCCAGTCAAGAGTTCCAAAGCAAAAGGACTTTTAGGTCTATCAACATTTCATCACCCCACTGATTTATGTGTGCAAATTGTTTGCATATGTCAGATTTAAACAAAAACTGTTTTGGAAGCACAGCAAACTTTACAAGCTGACATATAAAGTTCACCTCAGTAAGTCAGCTGAAAATTTGGTTCCCTGTGTCCTTTCTGTAGCAAATTAGTGCACTGCATCTGCTTATGATATTCTATAAAGCAGGGAAAGAAAAATTGTATCATCAAAGTCTAAAAGGTATAGAGCACCAGTGGACTTTTTTTTTACTATTTCCCATACCTGCATATTGATGCTAGTTTAAAACCGTTTCCTAGGCTTCAAAGATCAATTGTTTCTTCATATGTTGCATTTATACTGATGGAATAAAGAGTTACTTTTTTTTTCCTGTTAAAACTTTAGCATTTTTTATAAACTCAAAAAATATGCAAACTCTTCTGTGAAAGGTTCCTTGACAGATGCCAGTGTTTCAGTGTAGCTGTCTAATGAAGCTGCTCAGGGAACGGCTGTCATGAAAATGCAAAGACCTGTGGGTGACATAAAGCCATTCTGACATCCTGAGTACGGGATCCTTTTCAGGCAGACTCTGAACAGCTCCACAAATTAATCATTAGCTTCATATAGGATAGCACTGGGATGTGCATTGCATTTTCAGAAGAAATAACTAGCCCAGGATTGAAGGCTCATATCCTGTGTACCCTGTATTTCTGCACTGCCAATAGGGGAGGTCTGGTTTCCTCTCAGCTGACCTTCTGAGGTGTTTCTCTGTAATTTCACACTGCTCAGCCTGTGGCCCAGCTGTACCTCTCTGTTTCAGAAGCAGAGGCAGTAGCAGAGCTGTGTGGCACACCAAACCAGCAGGAAACTGAGCTCTTTGGCTCCTCTGTGTGTAGAAGACCACAGTGAAGCTTACGTTTTCATCCCTGAGCTCTTCCATCTGCAGTGCTGAGGTGACCCTGTGGTGAATTTGGGCTAAAGAATTTTAAGCTGGTGTCCCAGGTGTTCATTCCCTCTAAGGTCAAGGAGATAAAGTTACTGAGCTTTTCATCTAATCAAGAGTTGCTCTCTGAGCCTTGCAGGCTGCAAGTGATCACTGTAACTGTACCCTCTCTGTTCTCTCCTATTTTCTCTTTGTACTCTCTGTAATATGCCTCCCACTCCCTCTTTTAAATCCTTTTGTAGGAGGTTAATTTCAAAAATGTAGCTTTCCATCCTTGTGGGGTTCAAGCTATCTTAAGTTGCTACAACCATCATTAATGACCACTGGAAGACTTTCAGACCCAGCACAAATTCTTCTGGGACTTAACTGGTGCTCTCTGTCCAGTGTTAAAAATTATTTGTCTATTTATTTCACTTTTTATTGCACCTTGTAAACGATGATTTGTCCGTGCAAGGACCTTCCTTATGGGAAATTTGTTTCTTTTAGAATATGGGGGAATGTGCTCTCAGGCACACAGTGTGACTCTTGGGGGTGTCGTGTACAGGGCCAAGAGCTGCAATTGATGATCCTGGTGGGTCCCTTCCAACCCAGCATATTCTGTGATTCTGTGGCCTTGGCAAAATGGGCTTTTGATATCAAATTCCCATTATCTGCTGGGTCTGCTCTGGCTGTGTACCTGCTGACCTCTTTAAACACAGATTAACACATGATTCTCCTCACTAAAGCAGTCTTAAATTTTACTCTGTGCTTATGCATTCAAACTGTGCTAGTCACACTTTTTTATTTTTCTTGAGTAATAGGAACCGTTATCATATGCTCTTTCTCAAATTTCTGTTCAATACATTGAATAGATGATAGCAGATGAAAAGCATATGAACAGCAAATTTCATACAACTCCTGTTCTACTTGGTGAAAGTATAGAATTATAATTAAATGCCAACACATCCTGAATTAATTGTAAATGCAAAGATGCAATCTTTAGAATACCAACTGAGATTTTTTTACCATGGCTATCTGCTTTACTGCATGTAAGCACAAAACTTCAATAGAGGATCATTGATTGCTGTTCTTTTAATTCTTATTCCTTTAAACCGTCAACTATTTGGGGACTGTTTCTTAAAGAGAATCACAGAGGTAGAAATAATGCTAATAGTTAGGATTTCAGGCAGTTTATTAATATTTTTGCAAGTAATATTTATCAGTGCACCATTATTTGCATATTATATTAGAAGTTGTTTTGCCAAGTGCTGGTTGGCAGGATGTCATGTTCCCTGGTTTCCATTTGGAGCTGTAAACTTTTCTGGGTTGTTTTTTTTTTTAATCTCTGAAAGGAGTTAACATTTGCTTCATTTTAGATCCTAGCTCTTGTAGGATGCACAGCATCTAAATTAACAGGGTCCTGTGCTCCTGGAGAGATTCCCCACTTTGTCACTGCCAGGAGGAAACGCAGTTCTGCTGTTGTTTCATCACAACAGCTCTGGTTCATGCCCAGCACACACCAAAATGTCCACTTTGAAAACAGGGATCAATTTCCATGTCCATGTTTAACTTTGATTCGTAGTTGCATTTTCACTCTAACCTCCTCCCACTGGCTGTAAATCAGTAAGTGAAAAGCACATCACGTACACGATCTGCAGTCAAGCATTTGATATGCTTGTAATTAATTGACAGCATTCCTATACATGCTGGTCAGCAAGATTAATGCCCCTCTCAGGTCCACTTCTACACAGAGAAGCCAGTGGGAGTTTCTCTTCCTTTGCATTAGGAATGCAAAAATATGAACCTAAGAGAGAATTCATTGAATGAGGAGCTGTTTGTGACAGGCAAGACAATTCTGTCCTGAATGGAACTTTTTAGAGCTCTGCTGGCTTTAGGTTGTCTTATTCTCACAAAAAGTATCACAGGTCATTTTTGCCTATGACATTCACATTTATGTGTTCTTTACACTGTGCTGCCAGAGGACCAAATTATGTTACAAAATTTAAACTCTTTCCTGGGGACTTCTAATAAAATTGCAAACCTGATGATTTGCTAAATTATATACAATATGGACAAAATGCCACAAGATGAAGCAAGGTTTTTTCCTGGTCAGCAGGTATGTAGGAGGAATGAGCCTGGCTTGGTAAGCCAGTACATTTTTGTGTTGTGGCATTTGTTGTTTTGCTGCCTCATCTTCTTCAGCGAGTGAGCCAACAGTCAAAAATCTTCTTCAGGTGGCCCCTTGTTCTGGAACTACAAAATTACATAGTCCTCTGTTGATATCCGAAATCCTGTCCTCCTCAGGAGAAAACGTGTTTTCCTCATCAGAAAATTCAAACATCCCATGACTCCAAGGACAGGAATCCTGGCAGCCCCAGTTGTGCTCCACATTCACTTAGGAATGACATCAGTCGACGTCGGGACTTTATTGTTTTGCTGCTCATGCTCTCCTGTAGTGGCTGCAGTCCTGGAATTGATGGCCCGTGGAAGCTTTTACTGCCAGGAATGGGGGAAATATGCAAATATAATAATCTTCTGAATCATCTTGTAGAAGGCATTGCTGTAGTCTGAGGCAGAATTATAAACCATCAAAACATGCAAATCACGTTTGTGTGAGTGACACAGTGAGGGTGTCCCTGTGCTTAAGTAGGGCATTACTCAAAATAGTACTATTCCAGCTTTCCATGGGAAAGTACTTTCTGTTCAGTGAGATGTTTTCTTTCTCTACCTAGTCATCAAAAACACCATCAATCCCATTTCCAGTGAGGCAAGCTTCTGTGGAATGTGACTTTCGTTATTTCCCTTACTTGATAAGAGCTGTAGACCTAGATTTGTACAGAATGAAACACATCCTTTTTTAAAAAGAAATATTTCTTTATGCTTGAAGAAGAGCTTTTTCAGAAGAACTTGGCACCAAAAGTTTTATTTTCTATCTAGATGCAAGAGAGGTAAATTCACTCTTTCTGTAATTTTCATGCACCTTAATGCAGAGAAGGAAATCGGAGTGGGTTTGCTGGAGTCGTGATATAGACTATATGGTTGGAAATAATGAAAAGGTAACCTCATGCTGCTCTTTCTGTGTTGAAGAAGAGAACATTATTACAGCAGACAACTGTCAGATGGAATTTCAGAATTTATATATTACAGAAATAGAATATACTGTGCACATTATAATCATGCTACCAATTTAGTGAATGTTTTTGGTGGAGTTAACAACATAAATTAAAACCTATACAGGCTATAAGCATATTATTCACCCAGCTGCCTTCCTGGACCTCCAGGGTCAATCTTCTTTCCTTTGCATGCATGAAATTTGTGCAAGCATCAAGAGTTTCATGCCAATATATGAGGTGGCTGTCAAACAAGATCCAGTGAACAAAGATGATGGCACTTTTTCCCCCTCAGTATCCCAAAGTGTAATTACACACAAATATATCATTGCTTATCTGGATCTAAAGAGAAGCTTTATAGAACACAGGAATGGGGGTGTCATTTTTATGATACTTTACATGACTTCAGTTTGTGTCCTGTAAAATAAAATGTTCTGAGCCTTGCCATTTATTTTTTCAGTTTCTATCAGCTTAACCATTTAGGATGATCCACCAATTCGGTTTGAAGCACAAAATGGGGTGTATTCATGCAAATATTAGTCCTGGTGTATGTGTCCTGATGAACATCAAATTAATAGCTTGAGTCATAAAGGTTAAAAGGAATTTCAAGTGCTACTTTAATGAGGACAGACAGGAACATCTTTTGATACCTTGTACTGAATTTAAGCAGTTGCCTATCTGATATGCTGTATAGTGGTGCCCGCTCCGCTTCCATAATTATGGGCCTGTCAGCATTTCCATTACTAACCCCTATATTACAGCTGAAAATATCACTCCAGGATGAAGTTTTGTACAAAGCCTTTCAGCTGTGAACGAAGAAGCTTTCAAAATTAATTTTGCTGCTTCTCCAAATAAAAAAAATGAAGTTTTGCTGTTGCTTGCTCTACCCTGTATTAAAATCTCGATTTCAGAAAAAAAAAGACAAAAACCACAGGATCAAAATACTAATGTTTGTTTCCTGTAGCGTGAATATAATGCATTGAAAAAGTAAACACTGAAAGCTGAGTGCTTTTTTTTAACCACAAAAAAAAAAAAAAAACCAGCAGGAAAAAGTACATCTGAGCTCAGAACCACCTCGCTTCATTTTCACCTGTATGCAAAGATTTCAGTAGCCTCTATCCTTTTGCAGAGATTCCAAAACAAAAAGGAAATTATAATTTTGGATCAATGTAGACTGATTTTTAAATTGTTATTTAAGAGTTCAAGGGTACTTAGAAATAGGAGGTGCCAAAATTAATGTTGCCCATATAGTTTTGGTTTTGTAATATACTTTCCATAGGACTGGCTCCTCAAAAGGCTGGGTGAGGCTGGTATGAACACCACATTTTCATTATATCATTTTTTTGGTCTTTTTTCCCCACTAACTTACATCTCTGAAACTGGAACCAGTGTCTATCATGGTTTTGAGTGATGCTTATCACTAAATTGTCTGAATGTTTACTAAATATTAATCAATTTATTTTCATTACACTTTTGTGAATGGGAAAGTTCTATAATTTTCAGATGACAAAAGTCTATGTTGAGACAATAGTTGAAAATATTCACTTTTTTTTGAGCATTTAACATTTGGAGCTTGATTTTCCAGGGTGGAATTGGAAACACAGTTCTCATAGACTTGAGCAGCTGGCAGTCTGGTAAATATTTAGCATTACTCCGAATCAGATCTCTTGTGTTGAGTGGGGTATCCAGATGACAAGGAACAAGAGAAGAGCAATTGCTTGTGAAAAATTTAGAATTAAGTGATTTGCTTTGTGTTACCTCCATTGCTTAAATGTCCTGATTCCTCATCCTTCTGCATCACGGCCGGGCCCTCGTGCTGGTGATGCCCAGAGGATCCGAGCTCATGTGGAGTCTTCGCTCCAGTGACCTTGAGCTGGCACTGTTTGCCCTTCCCAGAATGTTTTCCAGCACTTCAGCAAATGGAGCAAAAGCCCTATGTAAAATCATCCACATTAGTATGCTACTGCCTCGAATTGGGAGAAAAGTGCTACGTGATTATTTAATTGTGCCAGTGTTTAGGTACCCAAGTGCATTCAGATCCCATCTGACACCCATCGCTTTCCGTAGCTCCTGTCTGCCTGGCTTTACAAGCTGACTAAGATTTCCTTAAGCATAGTTTTTGTTTGTAATCATCTTGGGGGAATTTTGCAAACTTCTGGGGAAAAAAAAAGAGCTTGACTAGCATAAACTCACGGAATGGTTTGGGTTGGAAAGGACCTTTAAAGGTCATCTGGTCCCACTCCTTGCCATGGGCAGGGCCTTCATGTGATGTGTGATCATCTGGCCTCGTGTGAGCTGCTGGCTCTTATCACCCGTGCTGGATCCTTGGGATGCACTGCACAGGCTGCTGCACTTGAGATAATGGAAGTAATGGATAAAACGAGCATTTCAAATGTACACAGTGCCACGTGATAGAAGAGTATAAGCAACAGAAAAAAATCTGTGATAAAGAACATGGGAAACATATATCCTAAATATAGTAGGATCTGTGAGAGTGTGCCGTAAGAACGGAGTATTTTGATAATTCTTCTGGAAAGCCCTTAAAAGCTTCTTTGAGAATATGGAGCTGTATTTGCAAAGACTTAAATTTAAAGGTTTCTATTTAGCTGAGGGATTTCATGCATAAGTATTTATGCAAAGACTGCATCTCTGTTGAATTTCAAGTCCCTTTCCTAGCTCCCTGTAGGCATAAGAGACTTCCAAAAAAAAAAAAAAAGTCTAACATTTATTTCCAATACAATGAATCATTTTTATTTAATAATTGCTATTATTTTTACCAGCAACTGAAACATTCCGGAGCCATTTTCATCGTGGCTTTCTGAGCCTATAGTAGACACAGTAAAGCATCATGCAACTAAAATTCAGTGGAGTTTTCACCAGCAAGATTAGAATCTCTTGTATTGGCAGTTGTTAGCAGTTAATGACTGGTCATCTGCTACTTTCTCTGCTCATACTTTACATACAAATCTCTTCAATGTAAGTGGTTCATTTTCATATTACTGTTACTGCTAACATGAATTTTAAATACCATTCTGTTAACAGAAAAATACCGCTTGTATTTACACAATATGCTGCTTATGTCAGTGTTAAAATAAATAGTTGATGGTAACATAAACTTGTGTTTTACTTAACTGGCAATGACCTGCTGCAGTATCAACATCATTGTTAGCAATATAAACAAAGAGCTAGTAAATACACAACACATGCACTAAAATGCCTTCATCGGAATTGCTATCAGAGCAAAACTGAATTAAGTCAAACTACCAGCTGCTTTTGATATTTCAGGCCACATTCAGCAAGACAGAGGCTGTTGTCAAGTCAAATACAGATCAGCAGGAGATAAGAATGGTTCTTTGGCTTCAGTTATAAGCTCCTTTGTATTTTGTTTCAAAAAACCAGAAGTTATAGTTAAGAAAAGAAGGAGTTAAGAGAATAGGGACAGTCCTGAGGACAATATTGGGTTGCTTATCTCCACCTGGACTACCTGCAGACGTTGGCCTGAGTGTTGGAAACAATCTCACCATGGGAGCACAGAGCAGTTCATCCAGCCCACACTGAGCTCGCACTGCAGACCATGTCTGTGTTATTCTTTATTATTTTCATCTTGTTTCACAGGTTAATTATTTGATAGCTCATCTTCCTTCAGCACCTTTTTCATATAACCTTCAAAACCACATCTAATCTTTCATTTCAAGAAAATTTAAGGCAGTTCCACTTCTTCAAGTTTCTCAATAACTGCTCATACTAATCTTTAGGCTGGTGGTGTTCTCTGAGAGGCTGTCTGAGATTAATTTCTTCTATATTTTACTGTATTTCTGAAAGTATAAAACAGCACATTTTTCTTCATCATTTTGAATTCTTGCAGGGGCAATTGGAATTTTAGGAATTTCAATGAAGTTGTTGTGGCATGTAGAAAATTATTTTGAGGACAATACCTGATGGTAACTGAGAATTTATTTAATGTCACTTTTTACTTCTGATGTCATTGAAAGAAGAAATGTCACTTAAACAGCCTTAAGGGAAAATATGGTCTACGGATGAGTGGAGAGGCAAACATGTCTCTGCAAGTTTCCCTTTGGGATTGCATTTCTAGCCTTGAGAAAGTGCATATTGTGCTTCACTGGTGCTCTAAATGTGTGTCCTCACAAAGATGGGCCAGTGACACCACAGTGACATCTGCCAGTTACTCACGTGGCAAAGGTACTAAAATGCAGAAAACCTTTCACATCATGCTGATTTCACAGGCACCTCAGCTGCAAAGATAAAAGCATCCATTTTGTAATGAGAGTTTTGAAATATGAATCTCACCAATAGATAGAAAAGGAGAGGAAAGAAAAGGAACTAAAAATGGAATGGCAAGGAATGGTGTAGTATTTCAGCCCTGCAGGACTGCCTTTAATAGTAAGTGAAAAAACAATACTAGTTTGATCTTCCTGTTGTAATGAAATTTCTGAATTATCCTTTCATGTCCAGATTTAAAAAAAAAAAAAAAGAGAAATTTGGTTGTTCATAGGCATTTATTGATATGAATGACCTTTGGCCATCCTGGCTGTCTCTGTGTCAGAGAAGTCAGTTGTTGAATAGTTGAGGCTGTCAGGGCTTTGTGGCACAGTTGAGGACTGCAATAACTGTATAAATGGCCAGCCTCAAATTCAAACCTTCTGGCTGTAGAAGAGCATGGTGTGTCTCTGTAGCACTCATCAGGGCTGAGAGGAAAACTTGAAGGTCTGATTTTAGGAAAAAGAGCCTTCCCAGCTTAAGACAGCTACATGAGAGTTTGGGTCTCCAGTTTGTGAGTCCTGGCACAAAAAAGGAAGTTATTTTCAGGGAGTCACCTGCAGTCAGTGTGTTCTGAATCAGTCCCGTTCTTGGTACTGCTCAAGCAGTTTCCTAAATTTTGTTAGGAGGCCACCAAGAACAAGCAGATCCATGATGCTGCACAGTCATCCTTGTTCTGTCTATTCTCTTGTGACCATAAAAAAAAAAAAAAAAGAAATTGAGGAAGGTAAAAGACTTCCATGAGAACTGGATCTGCTAAATTTGTACCTTTGAGGGGAACTGTGATGCAGATTTGCTCCACGTGGAATTTTCTGGCCTTCATGAAGGCAGCATTGACAGGTAATACAGGAAATACTGTATGAACCCAAGGTTGAAACTCACACTTCATTTTCTTTCTTCCACACACTCTAATTCAGGTGCTAGAACGAAAATGTTTATTTGTTCTCAGTAGCTCAGGAAGAACTGGGCAATGGGAATCCTCTGAGTTGTGAAAAAAGAGCCCTGACCTGTCATTAAAACCAATTGAATTAAACACCCTGTTTGCCCTTTTGGAAGCTGTGTTTGGTTATTGGATCTAAGCTTTTGTATTCTCTGTTGATGTTCATCATGTGTTTGTGTGTTAGAAATGATTGGAAGAATGAGAAAATAAAGCAATAATCAGTCATGCTTGCCAGATTTTAGTTTTAATGTCACTAAGAGCCATGGGAAGATGACAATATAACCTTGCATCTTTCCTTGCACTAAAAGAGCTTTGTTTACAACACTAACTTGTCTTCTGTGTTTAGACCTCACTTTAAACACCTTAAATATATTTCAATAGCAATTACTGGTCTTGCAATTTAAATTTAAAGAAACAAGTTGGAATTAAAAATTTCTTTTGATTTTTTCATTTCTGCCCCCTTTTTAGCATTAATTATTCTTTTTAAGACCACTGCATTATATGTTCTATTTTATTGTATACCTGGGGTGCTTTATCTTTTCTTAAATAACTTCATTTCTGCATGTTTTTTTTTTATTTACTGTGAGTCATTGGTGGTCCAGATTACATCAGGTGGCTATGGAGCTAACTCAGAACCATGACTAGAGAATGGGCACACAGCAGGTTTATTATGGTTAACTGGAGTATACAAAGAATATAGTAGATGGAATATAAACATAAACACCTTGTGCACTGGTGGATCCCACTGGGAATGCCAGAATTCTTCCCACATATTGCCCTACTTGCCAGCATTTGTGCTCACAGCAAGATGACCACTTGGTTTCAGCAGAAGTGACACTGTGAGCTTCCCACAGAACCAAACTGGTGGCTCTCGGTGACAGTTGTGACCAGTTTAGGTGGCAAATTGCTCATTACCATCCTTTCAATCAAAGAGTAGAATTAGATGCATTAATTTATTTGGGTTTAACTAATTGTCTGCAGCCTGGATAGAAGAAAATATGAAAGAAGCACTGCTTAGCCTGGTTGTCTGTGTTGGCTTTGCTAATCCAAGATCGGGTTGTAGGTCTATGAGATGCTGGGGATCAAGGAAGGTTCAGCTGAGGAATATCCCTGCTCTGCTGTTCCACTGTGCAGCTTTAATTTGTGTGTCTGAGGTGCTGGAGACAGTTCAGCCGTGGCAGCGAGGAATTCGGAGTGCCCAGATGGTTATCTGCTTATCTGCCTCTCAGGAGAATCCTGCAGTCCACACAGAGCACAAGGCAAAACAACCGACAAAAAAAAAAAAAAAAAAAAAAAAAAAAAAAAAAAAAAAAAAAAAAAAAAAGAGAAATAGAGCATTTAGGTTTCCAGGTTGGATTATTAACCATTAACATCCCTCATATGTATTCATTCTGTGGGCGAATGTGAGAGACAAAGGAATGGAATATTCTGAAGATTAACAAGTGGCTGCAAACTGACAGTGTGGATGCTGCAGGGACAGTTTGCCATGAGCTCCCACTAAAGCTCTTCCCTGAACTACTTTGCTAAAAGCTTCCTAGTCAAGCTCCCAGGCCCAGCATGAAATACCACATGTTAGAGGTTTCACTGTTTTGGTAACACCTATCAGCCAGTGTGACATTCTCTCCCTCCCTTCCCACCCTGAAAGTTTTCAAATAAGGGAGAGAGATTTAAAACAAATCTGAGAAACTGTCCACAAGAGCACTAGATTTGCTAGGGAGGAAATTCTTCAACAGGCATTTACTCAGCTTTTGAGCTGTTGGAGAAATCCCTGAGTATTCCCATTAAAGTATGGCATTATTTTAATTATCTTAGGTTAACAAAGCTGACAGTTCATAAAGCTTTTAGAATAAAAAAATTTGTCATAAAAATGTTTCACAGTCACAAGCCTGTAGAAATAGTAGAAACTATCAAGTATGTTAGACTGAAATTAGATTACTGACCAACCTGTGAGACCTGTTTGGGCATGGACATTTTTAGTGAGTTGCATTCATGTTTTAATATTTTCTTCCATCTTTTTCCTTAATTATACCTTTTCGTGTTTCCCAAGGAATAATTTACAGGTACATGACAAATGTCAAAGAATTCTCTGAAGTTTTTCTGAATTCTTTAATTTTATGAGAAGTAATAAGGAAGGTCAAGCTCTGTTGCCATGCAACAAGTTTGTGGTCTTGCTGTCTGGTGTTTCAGCATGCTATAAAAAAAATAAAAAATGTAGGGGATAAAGAGCTTTCATTGGGTTTCCATTGCTGCAGCAACCACTTCCTCTCTGAGTCTGAACCAATGATAGGAGCGTTTGGGGAGTAGAAGGCCCTGGGTGGCAGAAAAAGAAGCAATGATTTCTTTGTAACTGCATTTTTAGACTCTGGTGAGGAGAGGATTTTGTTCAGCTTGTGTGTGTGTGGCTTTTGTTTGGGGTTTTGTCAGTTATTGAAGTCTACAGCAGAATGCTTTAGATTAATTCTCTGACTTTTTCCAAACCCAGCTTTTTACAGGGTGTGTGCACTTCAAGTCTTTGAGCTACATGCTTTTAATTTCAAACATGCATGTTAGACAGCAGATTCCAGCCTGGAGTATTCACATTAATGGTGCTCCCACAACTGTCTCAGAGCACTGTGCTGGTCTGAGGGACTGCAGGAAGAAAACCAGGTTCTCTATACAGAATTCTTATCTATTTATACATTTTGTTGTTATGGCTTTCAGCTCTATTCCCTGGTGCTACTGTACACCATGAACTCTTATACCCAAAGGATCCGTTCCAAGTGACGCAGCTGGCTCTAACTAATGAGGAAGTGGTTAAGGGGAGTGGGGAGTGCAGGAAAGCTGTTTGTTCACTTACGTACAAAGATCCCTGCAGTCAACACGAGAGGCTTTCCATTGGACTCAACAGGATCTGTTCCAGCTGAAGTGGCCTTTTGGAAACTTCTTTGTACTTGGAAGTTTCCAAAAGGCCATAACACAAAACAAAATTCTCATGGCAGAAAGATATTCCCACTTAGAGGTATTGAGAAACTGATTAATCTTTTACTGGTGGTGTACAAACTACTTCAGAAGGGTGCACAGTCCAGCACAGAACCAAGAGCTAGCTGATTATTCCTCTTGTTCCTGGTGATCATTACTTCTGGTTTTGGTATCTAAAGGGGTAAGGCAAGGATATCTGTCCTAGAAGAGTTTTTTAGTTCCCTGGTGGGTGGTCAAGGCTCCATGAGTCCCACTGGATTCTCTCAGATGCTGATACCTGCACTGATAAATTGCCAGTTGTGTCTTCAGTCCCTGCATAATCAGACTGTAGGGAGCTCTGTGGAATACGGAGATATGTATTGGTTGTATAAGCTTGAGAAACTATATCCTATTTTACCCAAACATTGTCACCCTCTCTAATCTTCCTAAATATGATCAGCCCACTTAATTCTTCTGTGTGGGTTCAAATCTGCAGGTTGTAGTTTCCTGCACCTCCCTCTGCACTGTTTCCAGGTTGTGTCCCAGAGGAGATGCTGTGTTTGTGTAATGTTCTAGACTTCCCCAACAGAACACTAAAACCAGATAAGCACTGGTGGAATGCCTAATGCTGTGGCCCCATCTGGCAAAAACATCTGAAGACCATATAGCTTCACATTCCTGGATTATGATAAAATTGAATTAAGCCCATAATGTCCCTTGTCAGGGATTCTTCGCTTTCATCCTCCCTTTAGTCTACATGTGATATTGAAGGAATGTCTGCTCTGGAATCTTTGTGGCCTGCCAGTCAGTCAGGAATGTGGTCCTTCCTGGAAATTTTGCTTATACTTACGTAAGAGCTTCTGTTCTGTGTGGTGCTGGAAGGCAGCAATGCTGTTCAGCTGTACATCACCAGAGAACTTCAAGGTGGAGAAGTTTGAAATGAAAAGTTGTGTGCTGTAACTCTAGACAAACACATGAGCACCCTGACCCCTCCAGCATGTGCAGCTCCAGCTGCTTTTTGTTCTGCAGCAACCCCCAGGTTTCCTGCCCGAGAGTTTATTTGGCTGCAGTTTTGATTTTCTGTAAGTCAGTGGCAGGCAAATAGATTTCTCCCCTAAATGTGCTCCCAACATTTATTACAGATTCATCCATGTAGCAGAGGCATAGGTACAAAAGTGGTAAGTTCCTATGGCAGTGATTCATTTCAGAATGAGGGGATTTTGTCACAGATATGTAGAGCAGGTACTTAAATTGCAAATGTTTGCTCTTATTTACTAAAATGGAAAAATTACATCTTCTTTCAGAACTAGATTTGAGACTTCAATGTATCTTAAAATCTGGGGAGGAAAGTATGTCTTCATTTCCTCCTTATGCAGTTGCTCTCATGTGCTTCCTTCCATCAGATGACTTCAGATAACTTCAATATTTTCATCATCCTGATCCCTGGGTTAGATGCAGACATGCAGGAGTGACCTCAACTATTTACAGACACTGGATTCTTTATAACATTATTTTTATCTACAGGATGCAGGAATAAAACAAGTGCATTTTAAAAATTAAATTGAAGTCAGTTTTATTTCAGAAGATCAGAAAGTAGGATGAAGTATTTTTGATAATCAAATTAAATATTCTGGACT
The DNA here is from genome assembly GCF_963662255.1 of Cinclus cinclus. Lineage (NCBI taxonomy): Eukaryota > Metazoa > Chordata > Aves > Passeriformes > Cinclidae > Cinclus > Cinclus cinclus. The sequence goes on along the minus strand of NC_085065.1, from coordinate 9,357,507 downwards.
GAGAATATATTTTTGTTTCATTTTAAGTGGCAAACAAAATTTCATTTTCTTCTGAATAAAATACCAGAAGGCAGATTGGATTTGTCTTGTTCAGCTTGTTACTACTGCATTCTGATGCTGTTTTATTCATTGCAGCTCGTGTACACTAGGAAAGTTCTCATTTTTTCATGTTTATAAGCAGAATTATATTGCCTAAAATGTGTTGTAAGGAACTTGTTTGCCAAAAAATGTAATTGTAGAATTATTCCCTGCTGTGATTCTGACAAAGTTTATGGAGTCGTTTGTCATGTTTTTGGTGCTTCTAAACTCAAAGTTTTTGCATTTTTTTTCTAAAACCATTGAATTCTCTGCACTTGAAAGTTGATGGTGTTGGTGTGGGAAAGACTTTTTAAGTCATAAAAATTAGTAATTACTGAAGAAGAGTAATTAGAGAAAAGGAGCCTGAGGGAAAGAAGTTCTACTTAAACATTAAGCAAATACTATTAGCCATGCAAAAAGAGAAAATCATTTCTAAAAGCATGAATAGATGCACACACGTGTTTGGTCCATTTATAGTTAAAGATAAACCTACCTCTCAAGTCTATTTCTGCACTTCACTGAATTTTGAAAGGGTCAAAAGACGTATGAAACTCTGAATACTCCCAGCTTAAACTGAACTGAATTAAAATAACTAAATTTTTTAAATCCTGCACTTCACAGAAGTCAACCTCCCTGTTCAAAGCCAGCTTTGCAGCCCAGCCCTTTGACACATTGTGTGTCTGGATAGCCACAGCACGTCCCAGCTCTGGCCTGCTAAAATGTTTCTAATATGCATGGCACATGAGTTAGTTCCTTCTCTTCCCCCCATAAATCCTGTTCGTTTTAATGGAAAAACAGGTAACAGCTTTTGCTGTCACTTTTAATAGAGCAAGCTTCTCCATCACCATCACTGGTCCATGGAGAATGTTACATTTCACTGTGAGTGAAGCAGAGTTCTGTGCCACACCATGTGCAGGGCTTGTGCCTGCTGCTGGCAAGAGATTGGTGACAGGGATCAAGAAGAATGCCCCCGCTTTTCCATTCTGACTGTTCTTGGAATATCTGAAATGGAAATAGCGTTTTCCTGGAATATTAGGAAAAGAGTTTATATCACTGAAAAACCTTTAGTAACCTCTACAAAAATTATGTTGCAGTTTTACTTCATTTTACTGCATTCTAAGTTAAAATTTTAAGATATTTACTGAACAGTTCCTTGAGCTTCAGGCTTTAATTTAACAATGACCTCGTGAATGAATTGTGGCAAACAAATAACATATGCTTTTGCCTTAGAAAAAGCTTCAATAATGTTTGATGGTTATCAGATTGATTGTAAGGCAGAGTGAACTGTGCATGGCAAGCAGGAAGCTGGAATCAAGGCAGGGCATGTTTGCAGACAATCAGAGCAGGTAGTCATAAACAGGGCTGAGAAGATGTGGAGAGTGGTCAGTGTGCAGCACTGACAGACTGCTCAAGGCACACAGTAAGGCTCTTTAGCTGTTCTTTATGTGCACAGAGGACTTTTGAGACAGCCTCAGGAAATGTATCTGCATTCCTTGCAGGAAATACATGGATAAATCTACATAATAGAATATCATTGGTATTTATGTACAAAGCACATAGTGTACGTGGTAGAAAAATGTAACCAGCTGACTCACTGTAAAATATTGTTAATAAAAACTGATTCTTAAAAATTGTATGAGCTTGTACACTCCAGATAAACAGCTGGCTTTTCTCAATAGCACAGCTGGTGTAGAAGCATAAAATGACTACAATTTGAACAGGACATGAGCTATATTTGGCAAACCATTTGCATGAAAGCTGAACATTTGCAATTTAATTTTCATTTATTTTGATTTTCATTGTACACCTATTAACCAGAGATCTGGACCTGCTTCTATTGGTTTCAGTAGTGCTTCTATACTTGTAAGCCACTACAATGCCAGGGTACTGTAAACTTAGAGTGGGCCATGTTTCTTCAACTGGAAATACCAGAGGAGGATACTGACTTTCAACATCCAGTGTGTCATTGCTGAACCATCATTCACGGGAATTTAGGCAGATAAAGGATCTTAAGGATGCAATTTCTTCCTTGAAAAGGCAGAGCAAACATGAAAGCAGTAAGAATGGCACTTCACAGCATGCAAAAGTCAACTGTTCCCACTGCAACTGTTTGTTTGTGAGGTTACAAAAGCATGTTCCCATGAATTTGGGCAACAGTAAAAAATACTGCTGATGCAAGTCAGCAGATGTGTAGTGCTTTGTGATTCACAGATGCATGCAGGAATTAGTTGAAAGAAAAATTTCAAGCTCAACTCTAAACTCTGACTGGCCAGATTCTTTATATATTACTGCAGGGAGTGACATTTATAGCACCAAATAATTGGCATGATTTGCTGGGGCTTCAAATCACAATGGTGAATTATGCTAACATTTAGACTTTAGGACCTAGATGTTTGCTGTTATTCCTTGCTCGAGCTTTTGTATAGATAAAAACAGATTTCCTTTTGAGAACAATACTTTACAAGTCTACCTTTGCTCCTGGAGCTACTTTCTTGTATTTGTGCCTCGGGGACAGCCATTTAAAATAGCAGTTCATAAAAACTTTGCACTTTGGATGTTTCTACATGACAAAGAGAACTTTCTGCAAAGGTGCCTAAACATCTTAGCTTATAAACAAGAAGTCAAACAATGCATTAGTGCAGACTCCACACGGCTGTTTGGCCAGGCTAAAGGAGATTTAGGGTCTGGTCAGCAGGCTGGGAATCTCTGCACAGCACTGCACTGGGCTGTAAGAACCACCCCCCTTCTGCCTTCTCTGTTTACTATTCATGCTTTCCTTGCGGAATTTCCCAAGCAGTCAAACCCAGCAGTCTGCTTTTCACAGGACCCTAGCTCATAATGTCATTATTTTACCAGGAAAATCTCTATTTTAGAAATACAAACCACTACTTTCACACTGGTAAATTGTGCTACATAAGAAAGACTTCCAAGTTCAAATTAACATTGAGTTTTTCTTCCTGCTTTCTCTCCTGCCTCTCTGGGAAAAAAAAAGATTATTTCAGTGGCAAGTTTTTGGTTACAAGTCTGACTGATTTCTCTCTGTAGGAATGTCCTGCAGTAAAACCTTGAGCTCGTGGTTATCAAGAGATGCCCACCTCCATTGCTTGCAAAGCAGTGGCTCTGTACCCCAACTGAAGCCAAACTAAACCAAATTCCTAACTCCAAAAGCAGCCAAGGAGGAGCCAATACAAACCCACCCAAACATGAAAAATCAAATACCAGTACACTGCACATTCCTCTATTCTTGTTAAAACCAATCTAGGAATGTTAATAACAAGGCGAACAAATCACTTTGTCAGAAACTGGAGCTTGTGTCATGGAAAAGAGTTCCTGACATTATTGTTAATATCCATAATCATCACCTACAGGAGTCTGGGGATCAGAGGGCACAACCTCAGTGCTCCATCAGCTGGAGCTGTAATTGCCCACATCTGAGGGCTCTGCTCCCACAGCCACACAAGTGTGAGGATGCATCAGGATTCACCCATTCCAGATGAAATGATGTCTAATAATACTAACATGAAGGATTTATGGTTAGTGAAGGAGATAAAAGAAACCACTTCTCTTTAAGTAATTATCATTAAGTATGAAAAAGAAATTACAGGTGTGTCTTGTGGTAACAGGACTGAGCTGGAATCACTAGATTGAGGCTGAATTCCCTGTTCTACCACAGACATATTTCTTAAGGTTGATGTATTAATTTCTGTCTCAATTAATCAAATATAAAATAAGGTTAATGCTTTCTTTGCCTGTGTTCAGTATCTAACTGCAAGCTTTTCATATCTATAGTAGTGTAGGGCTTAGGTCTTGAACAGGACCTGAAAACAATGCCCTCAACATCAAAACAAACACAATAGGAAACCTCAGTGTATCCTCTTAAACAAAGATATTTACTCAAGCAAGTGCATTTCCAAACAATTTATTCCAGAGGTAAAATGTCTCTGTAAAACTGCTGGGAAGAGATTGCTGGGAGTGACAGCAGTGCATGTTTGGACAAGTAACTTACCTGAGGATCCCCATGTTTGTCTCATGGTGGTCCTTTGAGGAATAATCAGCAATTGTTTTAAATAATTCAAAACGTGGAAAAGTGACAAAGAGTATGCCTATCAATATTTTTTAGGAAAAAAATAAAATTAAGTCCTGGAACACATTCAGAAGGAGCATGCAGATCATCTTGCAAAGACTAAGACTTGAAAATAGATCAGAAATGTATCAATCAATTTTAAGATTGTTTTCTGTGAACAAGACAGCATTCTATAAATCATAATTCCTTAATAAAATTGCTACTCTTTTGCCATGATCAATGTCTTTGGTTTCTGTGCAGCTGGACAGATATAACTGATGATGAAGCCGATTAGTTGTATTTTCTTGCTAGAGATAAATCTTAACTAAATTGAGGTCAATGATAAAAGAACTATTGCCATCAGTGGAGGCAGGGATGAACCTTCAGAGCTGCCTTTGTGCATAAGATCTGTTTCATTTTAGTTGTTGCTGTCTTTGCTCTTTTTTTCTGTTTTACCTTTGCAGTTTTCTGAGAACAGGACTAGAAGCCACTGGCATGTTTTAGCATGAACCTGTGTGAGAAAGTCTTTCCACTGTCAAAATGCAGCTCATCCAACAATCATTACCTTGAGCAGGCAGATATGACACTGAATGTCCTCTGGATTCCATCTCCTCTCTGCAGGAAGGGATCTCACTACTGGCTTAGAACAAAAAATGGCAGCACCATCCCTGATGGTTTAGTCTAATTACAGAGAAGTAAATGTAGATTAAAGTGTTCAACCATTCTTTTGTATATGAGAATTATGTAAGACAAAGACAGTGATAAATCTGTTACATTTTCTGTGAGCATTCAGGTAAGAACTTCAAGGAGTGGTATGAAAATTTCAGATATGAGACCATTTTGGCATAATTTCTCCTTTGAGAGAGTTTAATTTTTTCATTCCACCTGAAGTAGGAAAGTTTGTGCTCTGAGACTTGCATTAAATCAAAACCTGAGCAATAGGCAGTTGGGCTGAAAAAAATTCAGACATGTTTGTACAAAGTTTTCTTGTGCAGTTCCTACTGGAGATGGTTGGAGCCCTACAAATGAAAGATGGGTGGGGTGGACCCCTTTTAAAATTTTTAGGTTTTTTTTCTCCCCCCCCCCTCCTATCAGAGGGATAAAAATGTTTCTGGTCTCTCTTATAATTTTAAACAAAATCAGATTGACCATCCTTATGCTGTTGCTAGCATGAACCTTGTTTCTGGTATGACTAAATCCCAACAGCAAACACCATCTGCTCATTGAAGGAGCAGTCACCACTGAGACAAAGTCTCACTCATTAGGGCTTAGGAGACATCAGGGCTACTACCAAAGCTACACAGCAATACCCCGAGAAACCTCTAATTCCACATTCTGTGCATTTGTTTATTGAAGTTCTTGCTCTGATACTGAATGAATTTTCCCCTATTAAACTGAAGAATTTGCAGAGAGTTTTGCTCCCGATCCAAATTCGTATCAGGTGTCATTGTGTGAAATTTTACTGAATTCCTGGAAACAGTAGATGGTCTTAGAAAATTATCTTACAGCTAAGAACACAGAAATTCAGATTGTGATAGAGCAAAATAAATAGTAGTGGCATATCAGTTTACCTTTGCAGGAATAATGTGTATCAACTACTGTTGTGAAGGGATTCTTAAGTGCTATTTCTCCAAAATATCCATAGGAACTAAGAAAAAGCTGTGACTTTTTATTCAGGCATTTAAATTCCAGCAAGTTCTAAAAGACACATCTTTGCCTTAGATTTTATTCACGAAAATAGAAACATACACTTGAAAAAATGCTATTTTATCTGAAATAATAGTTTTGCACTCTCTGATTTAGTAAAGTATTATTATTTTGGGAGTTAACATTTTCTATTCTGCTCTAGAATGATTTTAATATTTTGTACAGCAGATAGAAACAAATGAATAGCACACAAAAGAGCTAAGTTGGTTACTTTAAAGAACACGTACAAATATATTTCCTTTGCAGAACACAGCTGCTTTCCAGCAGGACTGCCCAGACACTTCAGTAGTCAAAAAAGGTCACAGAATGGTCTGGGTTGGAAGGGACCTCAAAGCTCATCTCATTCCAACCCCTGCCGTGGGCAGGGATGTCACTCAGGGCCCCATCCAAGCTGGCTTTGAAGGGGGATATTTCTGCTGGACTGGTGTCAGATCCATAGCCATGGGAAATTCCTGCCTGCAGAAGGCGAGGAGCAGTGGGGCTCCTGCAGGAGAGCTATCCAGCAGTGGTGCCTTCTGTTCCTTCAGCATCTTCCAAATGGGAGGCACCATGCTGAGCTGCCTGGGATACCTCCTGTGAGATGGTGGGTATGATTGGAACGTGTGTGATTTTGAGCCTCAGCAGAGGAGAACCTTCCTTTAAGCACTGACAGCGCAGCATCTGGAAAGCAGTTGCTGTTTGACAGCACTGACCCTCATCTGCAAAGTGCAGTGGGCACAAGGCTTAGCCCCCTTAAACTTCTGCTCAGATTCATTTATTTACAGTCTTTGGGATTTGATATCTTGCAAGCATTTCATGGTGGGGTGAGTCCGTGGAAGAACAACCTCTGTTAACAAAATGTGGTGTTGTGGGGGTATCTGTGCTTCATGATGCTGGAGCAAACGAAGGTGTCAGTACAACCCCACAGCTGGTAGTCAGTGTGAAAGTTCATTCATCTTGATATTTCTGAGCCAACATTTCCAACGGAAACTGAGGTGTTTGTATTTGACCATTAAAACTGAGAGCAAAATTGCAAAGGACTACGTGGATGTAGGAAATTGATATGTGCAATTATGAAACACTTTGGACACATGAGGTGTCCATGGCAACTAAAATTCATAACTCTATGGAATAACAAAAATCCCAATAGAGATCATGATCGAAATATTGACTTTATGTCAAACTGTAATTCCTCTCTCTACTCCTCATCTGACCTTTTCATATTCACAGGATACAAATTACCAGCCTCTTCCTTTCCATTAGAAGATAAGGACTTTATCACCTTTCCCCTTTTCAGCCATCCTTATCACTCCACAGACAGGAAGTCTGTGCTCCCAGGTGGTCTAATTGATACACATCTAATTGAAGGCAAAGCATTTTTTCTCAACTTGTATTCAGCTTTGAAGTGTATTGCTTTGATTTCAGACCTGAAGAACAGCTTTGTATGCCTGAAAGTTACTCTTTTTTTTTTAAACTGTACTAATTGGTCAAATCAAATGTACTACAAACTTGGCCTTCACTGTGCACTAATACATTCATTTTTGTTAGAGAAAAAGAGAAGACAATTTGTCATTAGTCTAGTTAAAAGCTATGTGTGAGACCTGCAGCTCTTCAAAGCCTTTGAGATTAGGACAAAATGTTCAAATATGATGAGATAGAGATAAAGGATTTAGTAGACACAAAGATGGTGAAGTGGATTAGCAAGTAAAATAATGTTAGGACTTACTTTCTTAAATCAAGAGGCAGGTTCCAAATTTCTTACATTCTTGTGGCCTGTTGCTGTAGGGGAATAAATTCCGATTATGTAGAATTGAGGAACAATATAGGGTATTATAGCCCTCCATCCTCCTATTCCTTATAATTTTGTTTAGTAAGACTGTCTTGTTGCCAGTTGCTAAGTTGCTAAGGTTTGTAATGGTTTGGGGTTTTTTATCTGAACTAATTGCTCTTTTGATTTGGACTTTTTACAGTATGTGATAGGATTGCTGTCTATAATGTAATAACCACAAGAATCTCATCAAGTTTTCTGAGGTCAGACTGTCACGATGCTTTTGTTTGCTTATGCTGAGCTAGTACTTGGCAGCTTGTGTGGTAGCTCAGCCATTCTCTAAATTAACAGGTTGTTCTTTGTGTTTGAAGGGGGATTGATGTGATTGCAGTGATTGCCATGTATATGCCTGAACAAATTTCTCTGGGGGAGACAGGGTTCCAATCAAGAAAACTGGATATGTCCAAAGCCAGTTTGTTGGAAGAATCCTGGTATGTTCAATCATCTGCAAAGAACCTGAGAATAAAATTTCAGCCCAGAAAATTATTAGGAAAGTATAATTTTACTCTAAATCTTTGTAAATGGAAGTTTAAGGATGTATTTTTGTTAGATTTCTTTGGAGACAAAAGTCCTGATGTAGATAAGAGACATAGTGAGAAAAAGATCAAGTGCAACAATTTATTTTTCTGTGATAGCAAAGTTGGGCCAATCCTCACAGTGTTTGGCTTCCCAAGTTATTTGGGAGTCTATAGAAAAATTATCATTAAAGTGCTTAGATACATTTTAATAATAGTGCCAAATCAGTCAAACTTCTTTTTTCAAAGGACTTGGAGTCTACATGACAAGCTGGTGCTCCTGTCTCTGTGGACCAGCTATAATTACCCCAAACCTTATTGCAGGGCTTCATTGTATTGGCAGGGTAAGAGAATCCTGTGTCCCACAGAACTTTTAGAGCTCACCTGCTGGTTGAAGTCCCTTTACATTTTGGCATATGGAAGCACAAGGTTAATTGTTTACTTATTCTTAACTGATATACTTACAAAGTCTAATAATAGAGGACTGGCCTAACTCTTTACATTTGTACACACACAGGTTTTGTTATTTTTATCACAAGTGATGCCATGGTCTTCATAAGGTAATAGGAGGACCCCAAAAATACTGGTTTTCACCTTCAAACTACCTTTTATTTACACATAGCATGTATCATTGACTAAGATTGGCTTTTGAATACATGTGTAACATAAAACTAATATACTTCGTTCTTGGTTTTGCCTTGCAGTACAGAATTGGACAGCTGTACATGATCAGCAAGCACAGCCATGAGCAGAGTGACCGAGGGGAGGGCGTGGAAGTGGTGCAGAATGAACCCTATGAAGATCCCAACCATGGCAATGGTCAGCTAACAGAAAAACGTGTCTATCTCAACAGGCAAGTGCAGTAAAACTGCTTCTCCCAGCATGGACTGTAAGAAAAATTTGCAAGGATTGCTGGCAGCAGCCTTTCTGTTTCAAAAGATGTTCCCATGAATACATGCTGTTTTCTGGTAGCCATGGGGAGATGGGATAGATCAATGGCTTGAAACAGAGGGATTAGCTGTTATTCCTTCTTGAGCATCTTCTCCATGAGAAGGAATTATAATCTGGAGTAAGGATATACTGAAAATCAGAACTTTTGTTTTCTTTTACACTTATTTATTTGTCATTTTGTTTTCCAAAATCGTTGGGGAGGGAGAGCCAAAAAACTAAACAACAATACCAGCAAAGTCTCACCCTCCAAGAAAAACAAAACCGAACCATTAAAAAGGTTTAAGTTTCTCTCATCTCATAATCATGTCACAAAGCCAGCATTTTTTCTGACTGTATTTTGCCTCAGCAAACTTAATTGACATTATGAATGACCATTGTACAATGTCAGCCTTCTGGACCACTAGGCTTAAAGACATGGTAGAAAATTTGGGGGTTTTCTCCCTGAAGTTCCATAATTTCTTAGAGTGAAGTGTTTGTCTTCCTATGCTGACATGGTACTGCTGAGGACCAATGTCACCACACTCACAGGCCAGAGATGTTTAGATATATATATTTGTGCAGTATGAGATATACTGCACAATCTGTTCCCATTTTTACTACTGCTGATTGAATTGAATACCACTGCTTTTTCTGAAGTTCTTCTTTTCCCCTGGGCCTGTTTCATTTTATTAAAGTTATGCTCTGCAGCATTTTGGAGTGGGCATACAAACATTGCAGCTATTGCTTCTACATTGCAAGTTCCTCCTGCCCTGCAAACCTGACATATCTAACCTTAATTCAAGCCAAACTGAACCACCAGTGATGTTATACATACACACAAACACACACACACACACAGGAGCTCAATAATATATGTCTTGCCAACATTTAATATTATCCTAAGTGCTCTCTCGCAGGCTAGCTATAGGACTTGGGAAAAATCAATATATGCGCTCCCACTGTAGAGCTCCCACAAGTTGAGGGTTTTTAAAAGATGGTTCTGGGTATTTCTTTCCTGCATGTTAAAAATAAGGCTTTAAGCACTGAAGAGCATATTCAGAATTGCCACTTCAGTGCAATTCAGAATGACCATGAGAATCTAGAAGCCATGTGCAAACCATACTTGGGAAGCATGTGATTCCTGGTAGTGCAGGCAATGGAACACAGGATTTCTTAGCCAAAGATAGGTACAAGCATTGGCAAAGTAGATCTTTGTGCCTACAACAACTCAGGACAGGTACCTGCAGCTGTGGTGGACGTTTGAAATCAGGTTCACCGAGTTTAATGATAATTCTGAGTCTTCCATTACCAGATTTACTATGTGAATCTGGGTGTGGTATCACAATGCTGCCAGATATTGCAGTGCTATTGAAGCTTTTTGGAAAGGATCAGGGGGTTTTCAGGCCGATGTGGATTTTGCTGGGAGGCCAGGATGTCTCTGGAGGATTTCACACAAGGAGACATGCTTCCATACAGGATGTGCTGGAAACTTTGCCTGCCTTGCTGGGGAACACGACTTCCACCAGCACAGTTCTTTCCCTCAGCTTTTCTTCTTCCTGGGTCCACTGCCCTAACTACTTTGCTTTGCTCTAATTTGATCTGAACTGATATCTCTTAAAGAAATTTGAGACTGAACTTCATCTGGATGGAGGAGAAATAAGGAAATAAGGAAAAGAAAAAGAAGCTAATGTGATCCTCATGCCTGTGCTGCTGCAATAGAGATATTGTCTTTTCTTTGAGTGGACCTTGGAAGAATTCATGTGTCTGCAACTGAGACTTGCTGGCAATTCTGAGTATAGTCTGTGTTTTGCTCATAAAGTTTTTGGGTTTTTTTCAGGATGTGCTGTACTGGTGACGTATAGGTATAGGTAGACAGGCAAATATGCCAAAAAAACCCAATAAATAAGAAAAGTGCAAAATGAGCAGATGTATGTTTTCTAGTGTCAGTGTAACCTTAGTTATATTTAGAATTGTTTATTGCCTCTTCTTTCTTGGTGGAGCAATGTTTTGGAAGCTGAAAGTCTGCATCCTCTGGTATTTATAATTTAGGCATCAGAGTAAAGTTTAGCAGGGGTAAGGGAAGCATTCATAAACACACTGACAGAGGCTGACAAACAGAAGATCCGATACAGGGAAGTCTATTATGCACGATGTAAAATGCTGCTTATAAGTCTGTACACAAGAAAGGTTTATGTAAAGAAAAGAATCTCGTTTTGAGCAATGCCATCAAGCAGCAAAAGTCAATGCACTTGGCTTTGAATTTGTAGATAATGTACTAACGTCTGCATTTTGCCTCTGGACAAATAAAATATTTATATGTAGCCAGATCATGGTTAAATAAGCCTTCATGATCCCAAATGTATTTTCTTCAGAATTTTGCTAATATGGAAAGTTAATGTACTTTCTGCACACAGTTATCTAAACAGAACTATTTCAAACATTTACACTGGGGAAATTGAGGTTTGGAAGCATGTCCTGCAGTTCAGTACAGATTCAGTCTTGGCCTGGGTGCTCTGCTCAACGCTTTGCCAGACCAGACTATTTGAACTGAGTCCCCCAAGTGCAGGGATATTTGTGGAGTCCAAGGTCTGCTGTCCTTGGAATAACTAGTTCTGCATCTTTGTTCCTGGCAGCCTCAGTGCTTATAACTGAAGTCATTAAGAGAGGGTTGAAAGATGAATTATAGTGAATTTGCCTTTTTAAATGTTTCTTTGTTCATCAGTTTTTGGTAACCTCTGTGACCAGAGTGCTGGAAATGAGAGATCCAAGAGCTGTGGTTAAAAATGCTGCCACCCTTCCATAGTATTATTCAATTGCCCTTTAATGATCCATCCAAATGGTGTAGCTATGTCTTTGATTTCTGATTCTGCTGCCTTTCTACCACTACACTGGTGAGTTTTCTTGACAGAATGAGCTCTGAGCTGTAATGTCAGTTCCATTAATTCTCTTCACTTTTGTTATTTGCTTTTCCCATCAGCAAAATGGGACTATTGCTGCCTACCAGCCTCACGAGGTGTTTTGAGTGATCTGTTAATTTTAATATAAAAGCTTCCTACTCAGGAATTGGTGTTGGTAGTGTGGGAACAGCTGCGTGCCAGGTGAGCTGAGCATGAGGGTTTCAGTGCTGGCAGAGAATATGAAGGAAGAAAAAAGAATCTGAAAGAAGAAATAATGGATTTGGTATGAAAGTGGACTGAAATCCCCCATTTCCTCCTGACCTCTTGTTAGAGAGTGCCTCCCTGTGGCTGAGCACACGGTGCCACCCCTTACACCTTGCTTGTCCTCACCTGTTGAGTGTGGCCAAAGGTGCAGGCCATGAATTCCCAAAAAGAGCAGCCTCAGTTCAGCCCACTAGAAGGTTGTTGCTCTGTGAGGGAAGCACAGCTGAGGCAGAAAATGAAAATGCTCCTGAGAAATCTGGGTGTTGCTGTATCCCTCAAACACCTCGCAAATGATGGGCACATTTGGAAGTATCTTTATTTCTGCAATACACATACATCATAATATATTCTAATTTTATATTTTATTTTTACTTTCAGCAAACTGCCTAGCTGGGCTAGAGCAGTTGTTCCCAAAATATTTTACATTACAGAGAAGGCCTGGAATTATTATCCTTACACAATCACAGGTAAGGAATGTGGCAGAAATGATTGCTGCTTTGTGGTTTGGGAATAGTTTTGTTTATCTTCAGAAGCTCCAAGTTATATATTGAACTACAAGCACCAAGTTTCTTTAAGAACTCCTGTTGAACTGCATATATTTTTCACCTTATATTTACTGGTATCAGGAAATGAAGATTATGGACTAAGGATAGGTAAAAACTGGAATGTTGTATCTATGCAATTTCTGGCTTGCAAAGAAAATATCAGGTGTTTGGATTCTGTTGGTCTTTATTGTCCCATAGGCTTTAGTCAAGTATAAATCTGCAGACTATCCAACACAATAATTTTTATTATTAATGTGTGTTTACTGTAAGGAACTTGCATAATTGTTTTATTTCACATGTCTTTTTTTTTTCTTTTCCCTCTTCTTTCTTTTGTTTTACAAATGGACAATTGGAAATCAGAATACACAGTAAGTTTTTCTTCCTCATTTTATTCTAAAAATAGAAAAATTATGTAAAATATAGTAATGAAATCCAATCTGATTGCTTCTTAATATAACTTATTCATAACGCATTCAACAGTGAAACTTTATTTTAGTTATTTGTTTAAGCAATTTAAAGGGAAATTAGAAGTAATTCTAAGAGAATTGTATTAATTCTTTTTCTTTATCACTTAAAAATAATTTGGTGTATTTTTACTTACTGACTGTGAGAAAAAGAAGCATCTATAAAGAAGGGTGAGGCTTTTAAGGTTCCAGTTGTTACATGGAGACATGAGAACAGATTTTATTTTATTTATTGTTTTATTAACTTATAAGATGCTCATCTCTGGTATAGTATCTGGGAAACTGTACAATCTGTAGACAAAATTAAAGATAATCTGGGCACAGTGCCCAGAAAAATCAGCTATTCCCTCTCACAGAGCTAAGGCAAAATATAGCACATAAATCATGAGAAAAATTGTTTAAATGTGCTGGCCTCGATAATAACAAGAAGTTTCCAGCAGCCTTTGGAAGGTGAGGAGAGGATGGTGAGGAGGTTCCAGGTGAAAGGACCTTTCAGAAACTCCTGCTTTGATTTAGCTTGAACTTCTGACTGCAGGCAAAACATAATTTCTCTTAATTCTGCAGTGCTCAAAATGTTTGTGCAGATTTTTTAAAAGCTCGTAAAGCAAAAAGATAAAAAAAAATATATTTTAGTGTGATAAAAAGAAAAAAAAAATACAGGGATTTAAAGTCTGAGATCTGAAAGCTGGAGACCAAGAGTTTAAACTGTGATAGCCAGGTTTGTAAAACCAAAGCGATAAGCTGTTTTTCAATATGTGCTGCAGGTACTTAGAATATTCATTTGATTGTCAGAGGAACCCCAAATATCCCAGAATGGACAGTAGTGATGAGGGGCAGACTCTCAGCTGGTTTTGTCAGAAGAGACTTTCAGTAGGGTCTGTTCACATTAATTAACGTTTACCTCTGAGAGCATATTTAGTTTTAGCTGGGAAGTTGACATTTGCTGTGTTGCACTGATATCTCTCCATGATAATTTTTTTCTATAACTGAAAGTAAATCTGAATCTTTTAATGTGATTTTTCTTTTTCTTTAACTGTTAGAGTCAAGTGGGGATGGTGCAAAGAGTGGTGGCAGACAGAAATGCATATCTAAATTTGAAATGCAATACATTATTAAAAGGAAACAGCAGTGCTGTACTCACAGAAACTGAATCAGGAGGTGATCTCTGTCTGTTCTGGTGAAACAACACCTGGTATAGGTCAGAGGAAAGTACAGCTACAGAAATGTTCAAGAACACCAGCAGAAGTGATTGCAGCATTGAAGAGACTTGTAAAGAAAAATTAAATCAGTCCAGAAATGTAGAAGGTAGGCAAAGCAATCGCTAAGTGACAGTGTAACTGCCTAGGGGAGCTGGGGACTAATTACTCACCATGGTGCAAGGAAACAGAACTAGAAATACTGGGAGGAGATCAAGGAAACTGTACTTCAGACAAAAATCTAAAGTATGTTTTAATGGAGCTGATAGGCTATGAATTTATCTTCATTGAATACAGAGACAGTGCCTTTGCTTCAAACTGTTGAATCTAGAACAAAAATGTTAAACATACCACTGGGAATAACTGCTATCCTTGTCTGGAATATTTCTCTAAATTTCATCTTCTGTGTTCATTAGAGAATTCTGAAAGAAAGAATAAGTCCACAGACATTAGCCAAAATATGTATGATAGCTTGGAAACCCTTTTCTTAAAGATCATAAATTCTCTCTGAAGGGTCTGTGGGATATGGTGAGAGTCAAATTGAGCCTCATTCCAAGGAAAACTCATTCTAAAGGAAGGCAAATAATTGGATAAATAAAGCATAATCTTATCGAGTCAAGTACATACTGCTCTGTGGTATTTTCACACCTTATTAACCTTGTAAGCTCCATTCTAAATAAAGAGAACGACCTTAAAGGCTCAGCATGTTATTTCAGTGTGTGTTAGTGATTTGGAAGAGGATGTGAACAGCAGACTGAACCTTACTGACAGTCTTAAGGTTTTTAAGTTGAAAAATATGAAGGCTGTTGAGAAATTGCATTCAAGCCCATACTCTGGCATTCAGAAATGCAGTATGGAATAATTTCATCAATCTGGTTCTCCTGTGAATATTATGGAATTCATAAATACGGCCTTCTTAAAGACCTGAAATTAGGACACGTAAGAAAAGTTGCTCATCAAGCATCGAAAAATTCTTTTCAGAATATTGTTCTGTGCCATGATTGTATAAAAAGCCAAGAGCAACTGGAAGCATGAAAACAGGAATGGAAATTATACTGTCATGATATTAGTCCTCTGTAGTTGGGATCCAGTTATGATGGCATCTGCTTTAAGCAATGTTATTTGTTACACAGCAACCCTCTAAATTTGACAGCAAATACCACGTCTGCAACTGGGTATTGACAACCATGTTAACAGCATGTAAAGCAAGTGACACACTTGAGATAATGAGTTTAACAGAACTATTGCACAAGTGATGCTTTTGTGGGGTGTAATTTGTGCTATAGGGTCACATCAGGACAGCATTTGCAAATGCACCTTGTTAAAGCTGCTGTACAAAAGACTTCCTCTCAGGAAGATGACACACAGGGACTGTCCCAAGAAGTGCTGTATCAGAGCTGGAGCTAATCCTTGAAAGCTTCCTGCTGTCATTGAGAGGGAGGAGGAAGACAAAAAATACTGTCAAAGCTGAAGCCAAAGGAAGTCATCCAAATATGGGGGTACTATTTAGGGAATAAGATATTCCTGTAAAGTTCAAAGTTTTAGTGGTTGGGGTGTTACTTCAGAATTGTATGTGAGAAAGTGTCTTCAAGTTAGACCTGGAGCTGCTTTGGTTTTGATCTTGTCATTAGAAACCTGACAAGATATCTTGCTAGAATATGTGTTTAGTTTTATCCGCAAATCCATTTCTGTTGTGATTAGGTTGATGTTAAGATAATAAACCAGGGATACTGTACTTAGGATGCAGCAGAAAGGGAGCCCTATAGGAGTAACCCCAATGGGCTCCACTCCATGAGCAATTCCAGGACTTGGGTATGGTCAGGTGCCTCCTGCCCAGCTACACCTGCTCCTGGGGAACAGGTGCTGTTAGCTGCTGCTTTGGAAAGAATTCCTTTGCTGGTCAGGGGCTGGAGCCTTTTTCTCTTGGAGGATGGAGACAAGGTGCCTTGCAGCTCTCAACAACCCCTTGTGTGCCAGCTTATCACAGCCTTTGCAAATATGTATGTTTAGTGGAAAATATTTATGCTATTCACAGTGGCAAGAACAACTGAACTTTCAGGAGGCTCTGTTATTTTTATTTCTGAGGTTGCCCAGCAAGATTAGAAATAATTAACTAGAAAGCAAACTTGTGTCTATTGCAAACCATATGAAAAATAATTGCATGGAACTAAGTTTCTTTACCTGCATTGGGATATTGTTAGAAAATAAACAGCACAGAGCAAATATCCATTCGACCTGCTCAAGTGACAATGGAGATCCTGGACAGAAAAAGAGAGGAGCCTCAAGCAAACAAATAATCAGATCATGAATGTTTGGTGTCTAAACCATGGTACAAAATCTTCATGTGATCGAAGTACACTGAAAATGAGCCAAAGTTTAGCTCTCAAGCTGAAGTAGAAAGTGGTTAGGAAAAATACAAAGATAATTTAATCAAACTCTTCTGGGTCTGAAGTTGCAGTTCAAGTGTTTACCAGGGATCAGTTCAAATAGATTTACCACCTGACCTGAATGGCTTTGGTGTTGTTAGCAACATTTCAGTTCTGGGGCTGAAATTTAGAAACAGCTGAATACTTTTTTTTTGCATAATTTATGGACAATTGTAAGTTTCACAATTGTATAGACAAAACAAACATTAAAATGGCATTGTCTGCTCATGAGGAGGAGAAGCATTCCTTCAACATGCCAATGTCCCAAATATCCTTATGCATAGAATATAAATCCAGAATATTTATGAAAAACAGTTACGGAACAGAAAGCAGGACACAACAATTCCTTTGATGATTTATCACAATGACATTTATTCTTCTACAGCAAATGACTGAGGAAAATAAAATTATGTCATCTGGTATGTGTCAAGGCCCCAGAGTGAGAGTTGCTAAATGGTCCATTACTGACCTGCTGGTTTCTGATTACTTTTGAGAACAGGCATGTTTTGTGCTTCACTTAGCTGCTGGTTTATCCATGAAGTAAATTATCTGGAAGGAATGTTTTTTTGTATTGTTATTTTATACTGAGATGACTTGAGAAGGAAAACAGTTGTTTTAGATAAACATTGCTGTAGAGTTTTTTCCTGTGTTCTCTTTATCTGATTACCAGCCCTTGAAATTTGGATGTAACCCCTCACTCTTCAGTGCTGAAACTTTTATGTAGTTTGAGGATTTTAAAAGTCTGCATCAAAAATGCAGCAGAATCTGTACTGCAGGATTAGAGCCTAATGCACAGTTACTACCAAGTTACTCCCATCTTACCCCCCCAACTCAGAAAACAGGCTCACGGATCCCGTTGTCCAGGGAAAATACAGATTTATTTCCCTTAGAGGCTCTAGCAAAAGGAAGGACCTCTGCAGTGTTTATAAGAAAAAAAAACCACTTTTTTTTTTTTTGAGGCTGCAAACCTGTATTCTCATTTAATAGCTTAATTCCATTGAAACAAATAACTTAAACTGCTTGTGAGAATTCCCCTTTTCCAGCACTGGCTTATTCCAAAGCAATCCAGCCCCCTCTCTAATGGATGGGACTGTCATTTCCACTTGCCCATGCTGCTTTTCACTTTCTCTCTTCTTCAATAAGCAGGTTACTGTTCCCATGTATCAAAGAGAGAGATCCTAAGGGAAGGCAAAGCCAGAGATAAGAGTTTTATAGCGGTTGGAGGCAACTTGTTAGTAATTTTTCCATCTCCAGGTTATTGTATACAGTACAGTGGTTTTCCTTCTCAGCTTGTTTATGAGAGTTTTGATCCCTTGTTTATTTTCAATTTTGGTTTTTTGCATTGTTCTTTTCCTTTCCGCTCAATAGCACTTTTGTTTGCTGTTTGCCACCTTCCTGTGCTTATCTTGCTTTCCAAATTCTCCTCCCTCTCACTGAGTCACATCTTCCAAATGCCATCACCCTGCCCAGCCCTTTCCGTCTATTCTCTTCCAGCCTTGTCACCCTCATTGATGCTGCTTTGTGCCTGGGTTACCTGATCACACAGCAGCTCACATGCAGAGCTGTCTGGAGCAATCTGAGGGGTGTCAGTAACTCCCTATTGTCCATTTTCCAAGAAACATTGAATATTCCACTTGCCATCACCCCACAGTCCCACATCCCCTTTGTTGCTTACAACAAAGTTGGGACTCCTTTTCTCTTTGCCAGGTTCTTGATCTTCAACAAAGAAATGCTGTTGTTGAGTACCAAAATAGTGCCCAAAAATGTTGAATTTAAAGGATGTGATATATGGAAGTTACCCTATGGAAAAGATTTCATTTTCTTGAACACTCTCACCTCATTGTAGCAGTCACTGTGTTCTTTGTCTGTAGATGTCTGTCCATGGAGGTTGTTCTCTGAAGAATCCTGTTCCACCTGTGTTGTCAAAATAATGCATATGTGACCATAGAAAAAAATCATCAGTCTGAGAAGTGGTGGAAGATGAGAGAGAACATTTACATAAAATATCTGCCTTGCTGGGCTTTAATGTTAAGATTTAGGGAAATATGCTTCTGCTGCTTAAAAAAAAAAAAGTAGGATTAATTTTTACTGTACAGAAATAACTGCCAAGGATTGTGGATTAATATTCACAAAGAGCAGGAGAGGTGAAGAGCAAGGATGAGGTCTCTAGCAGGTCTTTGAACATTCTGAAGGCAGCAGAAACCACATGGAAAATGAAACCAGTGTTGATGAACTGGCATCACTCACACAAAGCAGGTTCCAGGGGCTGAAGAAACCTCTCTCAGACCAACATATTTGCTGACAACTCCAGTAATTCCCACAACCCTCAGGTGTAATTACTAGGCAAAGGCTAATTTGACAGTCCTCTCCATTAAAACATTGTCGCACCCCTGTGTGTGTTTGACTGTCTCTTTAAGACTTTGGCAAGTGTTTTGGCACACTTAGGTTCTAGCCTGTTCTTGTAAGTGTCGCTTATTGCTATGGCAACGCTAATCAATCATCATGCTAAAAATAGGCCTTTCATTTTTCAAGAGGTTATGTGTAGGGAATTGCAAACGCAACTGCGGGCTGTGCTTTCCATATGCTGCTTGCATTCCCTTCATTCTGATGTGGAAATCCCCCTGCTCGTGGCTGCTAATTACTGGAACACACTCCGGTTACTGCACTGGGTGCTCTCTTGAGCCTTAAGCCTCTCCTGGTTCTTCCAAAATCGAGGTGCAAAATGTAGAAAGTCTCAGGAAAAAAAAAGCCCCGAATATTCACCTTACTTGTTTTTGAGTGTTACAGGTGTGCTGGAGTATGACAATTTTTAAAGGAGTTTAAAAGACATCTAAAAAATCTGGAGGTGGCAATACCTAAGATGCCGCCTTTGAGAGCTACACAAAGACACCTTATCACTGAAGACACTGTGGCTGAAGATTTTGAATTATTCTGTAGAACTTAAGTTTAATTTCAAGTTAAAGATTGAATTTGCCACTATTTCGTTCCCAAGAGGAACCTTGCAAGCTGTAGAGGTAGTGAAACAGAGCTGGAAACAGTGCCCTGTGCATTCCTGTGTGTGCTCGGGATCGATCGCCTCCAGGTCAGTGCTGGAGGAACACGGGCCCCAGAGGAGGCAGAGCAGAAAGGGATTGGTGCTCAGAAGAAAACAAGAATCTGCTAAAAGGTTTATTACCTACTATTCACTCCCTAGTTTGATTCTGACTGTTACATAACAATTTTAATCCCCAGTTAAGTAAATATGTGGTCACTTGAGGGGAAAAAACACAACTTTTTGAATGATGAATAATAGTCTTTTGAATGATGCATAAACAGTTTTCTGGTTCTGCCAGAGCCCTCTGCCAATTAGTCAGAGTGCAGCTGATGAATCATGAGACACATTCTGTGAAATGTTCAAAAATTTGGACCCTGCTAAGTGTTCCTGTAAGGCAGCGAGACCCCCCAGAGCTGCTGGAGCAGTGGTTGCCAGCCAGTTGAGTTTCAGAGAGAGATTTTTGCGGTGGAGGACTTTCTGGTGAATTTGAATTTTCATTTGGGGTAAACCCATGTTACCATTTATAATTTCAAATCAGGCTGTTACAGTTCTCTCCTTCATACTAGACACACAGGGAGGCTGCCTGTGGGTGGCTTTACAGAAAGGGGCTCTCTAATGAGGTGGCTTGAGGTAAATGGCACCATTCTTCTATGTTATTCTAAGGATCCTTGGGCTTTTCTTAATGTTTCTTTTTGAAATACAAGGTTAGAAGATCTCTTGCTTTAATTCGAGTTTAGATTCTGGGTCACAGGAATCAACAACTAGTCTCAAGCAGTGGCTTGTTGAGCTGCTACAGGCATCCCAATGCAGCCTCACGTTCAGTACATGGAACAGTGACATTTCAGTGTCATGACCTGACCCATTGCTGGCAACCTCTGGACAGTGATTGAAAAGAGCAGGCATTTCTTTAATACCAAGGTAAAAGGGAAATCTGTTATTTGGCTTTATTCCTAATTCCCTCTGAAACTGCAGCTGTGCTTCAGATCAACAACACAAAGGGGGTTTGGCCTTCCATGGCACCAGAACCTTATTTTGAGGAAATCTGTCTCACTTGTTTTTTCAACAAGGATTGATTCTAGATGTGCTTATTGATAGTGGGTATCCTGTGATCAGAAGAAGACTGAACAATGACTTGTTGGGTGATACCCATTGAAGGAGGGACGTATTTGCTGTAGTCTCCAAGGAGCTGCCTTCTCATTTCAGTTGTTGCACTACACCTGGCCTCCTATGTGTCCTCTTCCCTTACTCACCAGCCCCTCCCTTAGAAGAACTCTGTGCATGTTTTCAAGTCTGAACTTGGACCAGCAGCAGTGTGAACACTGAGGCATCCAAACATCCTCATTGTATAACCTATATGCACAGCCCATCAAAGAGTCATTTGCCATAGGGGATTAGTGATGCATCACACGAGGAACTGGCAGTTAATGCAAGGAGAGTCTTGGTGACTAATAGAAAAGATGCTGAACTAGTGTCATTTAGAGCTGGTTGGACAGCTGCTCTATCTCCCTGTCTGAAAACTTGCTTTGAACAAAGAACTGTGAAATGATAAATAAAATATATTTGAAATATTTGTTATGATGGGATTATGTTGCCTGGTATTACAAATTCTAGTCTTCATAAGACAACTGAGCTAAGCAACCCTCAGAAAAATAAATTTATTCCCATGTAAATAAAGAATATTTATCTTTGACAGGAAAACATTGGTGTATTTTTTTTGTGTAATTATCTAAAGATTTATTTGGATTTAGTACAAAGGAGTTTTCACAGGGGCTCATAATCAAATCTTAATTTCATTAATAGGAAATTATGTTAAAATTAATTTCTCATTGAAAATTAAGAAAAAGCCTTCACATATGAAAGCATTGCTGTCTGTTTGGTCAGGACCTGGCATCTGGTGAAGTGTCCTTGGGTTTTTCTATGTGAGGGATAGACTGATCTGTAATGAGGGATATTGATCTTAGTGAGTTGAATTTCTTACAAGACATTCAGGACGTTCATACTCCTGGGCATAGTGAGCATGAAAACCATTGTATCTAATTATTTCAGACTGCTTATACTGATTTATTTATATCTTCATTATAATTTTCAGCTTTTAGATAGAGTCTCTGGATCCCTCCAGAACCATCCAACCTTTCAGGTTTACGTTCTGTGAACATTTTTTCTTGAAGTAACCTGAAAAAAATGAGAAAGGTGATACCAAAAGTGATGTACTGACTGTGTCAGCTGATGAAGCAAGGCATATATCTTGTGTTAAATATACTTTTCTTTTGTTGCAGTGTTCGTTTTTGCCTAAGTTCTCCATTCATATAGAGACAAAATATGAGGACAACAAAGGAAGCAATGACAGTGTAAGTATGACACCTTGTGCAGAAGTTGATTTAAACCTCTTTGTTAACCACAGTTTCTGTCCAGGGCGTAGAGGTCTCAGTTTGGGAAAAAGGCCCCATCAAACTTGTGCCTTTGCCCCTCCCTGGGTTTTGAGCAGCTGTAGAGGAGTTACCTCTGAGTTACCAGGAGATGAAAGATCTGTGTGCACACCTTCCTTTCTGCCTCTTCTATTATATTTGTTCCTTCCCTAAACACAATATAATTTAGTCATGATGAACATTTATGGAAACTTAATAAAAGATGACTGGGGTTTTTTTTGTGTGCTTGTATTCCACTTTCTGTGTTTCACATTATTATCTCTGAATAAAGGGGGTTGAATTCCAAGGAGGTGTCAGGAAGAACAAACAGGAAACTAAACAATGGTCAAAGATGAGAAATCTCAGTAAGCATCTTAGGGGAAACAATGGCTGGACACTTAAGCAGTGCTTTTGGCAGTGACTTACACGAAGTTAAAAATTTTAAGAGTTACAGCTTAGAGATGAGAAGGACAATTAACTATGTAAAATCTCTTTAGAGGAAGGGTGGGAATGAGTAGCCAGCAGCTGCTGATCAGAGAGGCTCAGGAGCAGGAGGTCAAACTTTGTTGTGCAGATAGGAAAGCAGAGTCATACACCTTGCAAAGAAAAAATAATAACTTTCAATAAAGCCCAGCATGTAAAGATTGAACCCTTGGGTTCATACACGAATGTGTTTCTCCCTGTTTCATTTTGGCATGCGTTGGCTGCAGACTTATGGGAAGAAATTTTCTTGTAGGCATGAAATAAAGTTTAAATGTCTGGAAATTTTAACCGTAAAACAGAGACTCAGTGATATGGGGTGTTTCCACTCACTCTTGAGAAGGAAAAAGGCAGTCAAGAAGATTTTAAGGGGTCCAAGCACAGCCTTCCAGTGTTTTGGGGTGTCCTCCAGCAGCTTTGGCAAGAGGAAGGTGTTCTGTTCTCCAGGTGGGAGGTACATTTCCCTCTGCCCCCTGGGGCTGGCTGTTCATGAGGCTGACAGCTGTTGCACTGCTTATGGCAGAATAATTACATATACCAGAACAAGGTGGAATTTGGAATAATGTTTTTGGCATGCAGACACTTTCCCACTGGGAACATGACAGGGATCATCTATTAACCTCCAGATACCAACCACTCACAGTCGCTGCTACTCTCAGCCAGATCAGTGAGTGAGTTAAAAAGAAGTGTTACATTAACAGCTAGATGAACACTGTGTAATTTATGCACTTTTTAATGTTCACTTCTGCTTTTCGGCAGCACTTTAATTCAGAGCAAGCCCACACCTTTGGTTTTGGGAAGGTACAGACTAATTTTCTGGTGCTTTATAATGTCAGCAGTGAGCAGACATGGTCTGGGCTGCTGTCTGACAGAGGAAGAACTGAAGCTATTTAAGCAGAGTGAATTCTTCCAGTGTGTCAGCTTGTGGCTAAAATATTGTTAATCAAACCCTGAACAGTATCCAGCCAGGGAATTCAGATGAAAGTGGCACAGAGGTGGGACACTCCAGTGATGTAAATCAAAGACACACTATTCTGCTTGAATCCAGCTCTTCCAAAGTAATTTTTACCAGAGTGCCAGTGGGGTGACATCACATTACCTTTCTATTGAAGCACCTGAGTCACAGGCTAAGCCAGTGTTTGCCTAGATTAAGAGATTTCACTGACCCCTACTTGAACTGAGGAGGAGAAAGAGCAGCTCAATTGAGGGTTGCACTCCAGTCCTAATTTCCCTGATTTTGTAATTCTGAGAGCTCTGCTGTTCCCTGGTGTGAACACAATAAACCAATGGAAGATCTGCATTTTTGTGCTCCTGTGATCTTTATCTGGGACCACAGACATGACTGGTACAGCACTGAAATGCTGGAAGGTTCCTAAATATGGAGAGGCTTCTGTTAATCCAAACACCTTGGAACTAGGAGTCAACCTCATTTCCATTACTCAATGGGCAGGCTTAAAATTCCCTTAAGAACTTGCAAAGTGCATTTCTCCTTTGTGTCAGACAAGTTTAGATTAAATGTCACTGTTTGTCTGGGTAGAAAACAACAGGAGGCATAGCACCCATTCTTACAGATTTCCATAGATACTCTGTATTTTCCTTCACTGCAACTATCAGCCTTGTCTGATGAAGAAATAATTAATCCAAAAAATACGTCTGTTAATTTTTGCAGTTGTAATGCAAAATAGACTGAATTAATATGAATGTTACAGTAATGAGGGCAATAATACAAATCTGATTTTAACTCAGCTATTTCTCAATGTATCTTTTAGATCATGCAGGTTTTTTGAAATCTTTGCACTCTGATCTATTCTTCATTTCCATACTGTCTGATAAAGTAGATACTGATTGTCAAAAGCTATACTTAGACATAAGGATACTAAAACTAATTCCACTGATCCGTGGAAGAAAGCAAGAGAAATGATCTTGGGTTCCTGTCATCTGGTAGGCTGGGATGTTATTAGAATTATTTTATTTAATATGTTGTGTTGTCTGGAATAATTCTAGCTAATTATTGCAATATATCTTGATGCAAAGTTCCTACTGATTTTCCTTCCCATTTGACATGATGGAAGATAGGAGTGATACTAGTGAAAGATGGTATCTGCTCTGGAACCTGATTTTTCCATGTCTTAGACTTCATTATCATTCTATTTTAAATGTGTTAAAGCATTCTTGTTCCAAACTGTTAAAGTTTGCAGTTGATTTGCACAAATATAAACACTGACAGAAAGAACAATGGACAATAAATGTCTTTATTTAGGTAACCTTGTGTAATAGTGCAGAACTATAAATCCACCGAGCTGTGATTTCAGTGCTCAGAGCAGCTGATTTTGATGTATCCCTTGTAGATGTTCCATGGCAACTCTGTTCTTAGAAAAACAGAGCCAGTGTTGGGTGAACATGTGAGTACATCAAATATTGTCCCTGCTACCTTGCAGCCTTGCAGCTTCATTAATACTGTCAAAAACTGGACCAGTGAGTCAGGCCAGTCAGTGTTTCCTCTTGCAGATCTTTTAAATTGTCAACTTCTTAAAGAGAAAATCTATTTTGATTTTACTTTTACTTTAAATTTTAAAAAAGATTTTTTTTAAATTAGAATGTTTTGTGAGGTGTAAATGCCATGGGAGGTAGCATCTTTAGAGTCCATGAAAATATTGCTTCCCTTTGTACCCTGAGCTGCTTCCATTGGTCAGGGTAGCATTGGGCAGTGCTGGGCAGGGGGAAGTGCAGATACCTACAGCCAGCAGCCTCAGTGGGCACATGGCAGTGTGCAAGGGCACAGTAATCCCACCCTTATCCCAGAGGAAAGTTAGCACTTTGGGAATTTGAATATAGACAGATAAAGTGTGTGTTTTGAATATTAAAAACACAAGGGACATCCAAGAGAATTCTTACAGGTTTCTACTGAATGAAATGGTAGAAATCCGGGCAGGAGGGTGGGAGTTACTGCTTGTGTGTCAATAAATTGGGTGTGTGCTTTCCATGAGAAGACTTCCTGGAGCTCTTCTATTATTTGGACAGGTATTTTCTTTCAGCAGTCCATTGATGGTGAGTATTTGTGTGACAAAGGACTAATTTAGTCGAACTGTTGTCTTGCTCTCACTTCTTTCCCATCTCTTTTTCTTACTATTTCAGCACGTACTACAGACACACATTTTGGTTTTTTTTCCCTTTAGTGGGGAATGCACCAACTGTGCATTACAATCAGCTGTGTTGATTACAGCGACCCACCATATGGCTGCAGTGGCTGCTGTAATCAATGCCCAGCCATGTCACACATGCTGTCCCTGCATGTCACTCTGGTGCTGGGGAAAATGCCTGCAAAGCAGCTGAATGTACAGGAAAGGCAGAGTGGGGACAGGCACTGCTCAAGCAAATCACTGAATCACAGAGACATTCAATTTTCCCATTTGTTGCACAAGGATCATTATGTTTGCTAGTTTTCTGTTGGTTTGTTTTGTTCTGTTTTTTAGTCAGAGAATTAATTGCTGCTGATATTTGGGCAGTGATTTTTTGCCATCTGATGGTGTCTGGGGAAAGCAAAAAAAGTACAGCTTGTCAAATAATTGAAAGGTTGTCAATAATGAAAATTCACTGTCTGTAAAACTTCCAGTGTCTTGCTCTTTGTAGCATGACATTATTCTCTGGAAAACTCAGTGGCTGGATCTTGATTATGAAACTAAGGTAAAATAAATTTTAGGTATGGTAGCTAAAATCAATTTCTAGTTTAGCTGAATTTAGAGTGGTTTTTTTCTCTATTTCTGTCTCCCATCTTAGTAATGTGGAACTAGGTTGTAACAAGCTTGAATATAGCACATGGAAATTAAATGTAAATTCACTATTTTCGGCAACTGCCATGAAACACTGATTTCAGCTGAAAAGGATTCAGCTGTGCCCTGGTTTAGCCTCACTGCACCACAGGATCTCATTCTGGAAACTGTCAAAAGGGTTGCTGGGCATCACTCAAAATATGGCAAAGTCAAAGCAAGGGACACGTTTAGGGTCATTTTATTTGTACCTGGACTTTTCCTGTATGCTGGTACTGAGTATCCCACAATTTGCAATGAAAAAAAATCGTGATTTTGTGAAGCTTTTCCCCCCTCTAAGATGCCTGAAGAGATAAAGGCAAACAAGGGGAAAGGTTAGTCCGAAATTCCTCCTGAGGGAAGAGTTCTCTTTATTGAACTGCAGATCATATGGCCTAAGCACATATGGCTATCACAGAATGTATGACAAGGCCCACATTGACAGAGTGTGAACAAGTGATATGGTTGTGCCTCTTCTTTTTGATTTTTCTAAATGAATTACTGAAGTTACAAAATCTGGCACTTGAACTAGATGTGACTTAAAAAAACCCTAATCCCAGTAAATATTATAGATGGTCTATTACGGTCTTGGAAGAACAGCTACTTTGACATAATTACATAAAAATACAGTTCTCTGTCCAGAAAGTACAAATCTTAATGAGATATTTTATAAGAGATGGAATAACAGGGGAGTTGTGACATGGAGATCAAAAGGAGCAGGGAGAAGGGCTGTAGGTAAATATGTTACTGCCTCTCCTGCTCTGTGGCACACAGGGATATTCCCAGCCAGTTCAGGGAAATTTTCTTTTCAAATTTTCTCTTCTCAAAGAGAGATTCCATCTTTTTCCATTAAAAAATTGCTCCCAATTATGTGTGTCTACATAAATAGTTGTATCCCATGAACAGATGTGAAATTGGTCAATTCCTGTAATCTCTGGCCAAATAAATCTCAAAAGGAAATGAGGGAATTTGGAAGTATCTGAGGTTGGAGCATGACTTACTGAAAAGTTACACACTGAATAAACTCCATGGATTGAGTTCTGAGTCTGAGCTTTCCTTCAGAAAAATGAGAGCTCCAGTGGAGCAGGTGACACAACCTGCTCAAGGTGTGCAGCAACTCACCAGGGAGCAGCCAGTGGTTCTGGCCATGGCAGAGATAAGAATTTCAAAGTGGAAAGTATAGTTTGGGCATTTTTCTAAAGGAAGAAAAGGATTATTCTTGCAGTCCTTACCACAGTTACAGCCCTACCATGAATTAGCTGTCTCTTTACAGCTTCTGACCACAAACTCCTCGTGTTTAGGCTGGGAAAAAAAAAAACATTTTGTAGCAATGACGGAGCCAAACACCTTTCCAGCTGGTAACCCCTTGGATGGTTCCTTTGCTCTTGAAAATGGAAAACAAACATCACAAGAGAGAATCATGTATTATGAAACAAAGCCAAGCCAGAGGCACAGATGTGACCCTCTGAGTCCTGGTGGTGCAGATGAGTGAGGAGTTTGCCACTGGATGGAATCAATGCATACAGCAGAAACTGCTTCCTGCTGTTTATATCCAATACAGGTTAGCTGTGGAGACTGGCCATGGAAGTTACATTCCAGATTAACTACATCTGAATAAAACTGAAGCCAGCAACTTAGCCTGAAAATAGAAAAAAAAAAGGGGGGGAAAAAAGGGAAAAAATACTTGTAGAAAAGAGGATATTAAATTTCCCATCATTAATCTGACTTTCTCTTCTGACTGTGATTACCAGAAGAAGGGAAGTTGCTAGAAAAGGATGTGCCAGGACATGTCCTTGTAGGGCAGGAGGGAAACAAAGGAATAAAATTTAAGTTCACCAGGACTTAACATTTCTGCAATATCCTGTATGAGCTGTCTTTCTTGAGGTTCTGGAATCACCTGCCTGAGGGGGTTTTGTGTACTTTTCTTTTGGTTTCTGGTTGGTTGATTGGTTGGGTTTGACTTTTTGTGGTTGGTTGGTTGGTTGGTTGGTTGGTTGGTTGGCTTGGGGGGGGGGGGATTTTGTTGCTGTTGTTTTGGGTTTTTTGTTTGGTTTTTTGGTTTTTCAGTTTTTACCAAAAGAAAAAATTGTCAGTCATAAAGAAGACCCAGTTGAAACCTTTCTCCCCCTTTCTGTCATACTGTGGAAATGAGTTTTCATTCCTCTTAGGAAGGGGAAGCATATAAATGTTTGTTGTAAAAAAGCTGTCACGTTACTCCCCCCAAAATAAAACCAAAACCCACAGCAAAAAGGCCACTTCAGTCTGAATGTTGCTTTTTGTTTTCCATTTGATTGTATTTTAATCTCAATTAATTACTTGGCTTCCAAATGTAAAGCCTGTCCAGTTCTTTCCAATATAATATTTAGTATTCTGTCTTTCTACATCATCTTCTTAAGGATACAGATTGTTCTCACCATTCAGCTTCTGCACATTTGCAAATACAGTTGCACAGATTGGGAGCCTTATGCTTCTTTTTGTAGCCTTTAATCTTTTCCTTTAAAACTTGCTTTAGTCTCCTTGATCCCAAACACAATAAACCCATCCTCCCTACAGGGTTTCAGACAATCCAAGATTCTGTGGCTAGGAGAAGCAATAAGAGAATTAGAGCTAAGAAAGAAATCAGTCTTGTTCTCTAATGACTTCTTATTTTCGACTGCTGATAGAATGAGAAGATTAAATCTCTAGCTGCAAATCTTGTGAGGACAATCTGAGAAAGGGAGAAGCATAAATGATTAGACAACAAGTTCTGCTGGCAAAGGGAAGTGAGAACGTCATTCAGCAAACTTCTGGAATAAAGGAAATGGTCAGAGACGGCCTTGGCAGCAAATAAGGCATCGTTGAAATGGTTGAAAAATTCCTCCTGGTTTTGACAGATTGGCAAAGGCATCTGTCATCCCCACTTCCATCACAGCATTTTAAAGAGAGAAATGGAATTTAGAGCTATTTTCATATGAGGTGAAATATGTGGATCAAGCCTGGGACAGAGCAGGGCACATTTCTTTGGATAAGATACTGGGTAATAATCTCCATTTAGGTCCTTGCAAATGGGCAGAGATTTGCATGTGCTTGAATTTATGGAGCTTGTTCCTAAAACATGGACAGATCCAAAGCCTCAGCTGACCTGGTAATGTCCATTTAAGTGCAATTTACATTATTTTATAGAGATTATGGTGAAGTGCATCTTGTTCCGGAAATAGTTCAACTGATTTCATCAGGGGCTGCTCTGTATTTCTGAATTTGTTTGGGAAAAAGCAAGCGAGGAAGCATGGAAAAGGTGACCTATATTATATATATAAACACAGAAGTGATTTATGTCAATGTACCCAATTCAGAGAAGGAGCACTACAGGAGCAGGGCTTCCCAGTTCCAATTTGTTCAAATAATCAACTTTTTTTTTTCTTTTTTTTTTTTTTTGCAAAACAACAATTGGAGAAGGATAATAATACAAATAAAACCGGGTTGGAGTTTCTAAATTCTTCTGCAGTTTCAGATGTGTGAACATATTACATCCAGCTCAGTGAGCGTTCAGGGCTGCCTGTTTTATTCACTACCAAGACAAGTTAAAATTGTAGAGTCAAACTTCAGCTTTTCCTGTATTTGAAAGATGATTTCCTGAGCAGTGTTCTTCCTACCAGCTGGTTCCTGTGTTCACTGGAGTCCATTGCTCTTTTTGAATGCTTTAAATGGGCAGCCCCAATGCTTTCAGAAATAATGAAGTAGAATTTCTGTTACTAAAGTGTTGCTGGCATTTTGTATTTTTAACTGTTCCTCTAGAATTTAATTAAATCAAGAGACCATTCACTGCATTTACTAAATAGGAAAAAAAAAAGGAATGAAAACAAATATTTTTTTCTTCCTGGAAATGTCAGTTATAGAACATTGTGCCCCAAAGGAAAAAGCACATTGTGAGCTTATTACTGATCCTGACAGTGGATGCACAACTTCCTTGAATTTCATGGCACTAATTCATGGTAACCTTTTAGCTTGGTGTTGTTTCCATGTATCAGAATCATGAGGGAAATGTATTGCAGACACAGTGTAAGTCACATGGGTCACTGAGATGCCTAAATAATTAAATTATGGACACAGGCACAGAAGGATACTGCACTGCTCCTGCAAATGACCTGGATTTTCAAAATATCTCCATCATTTGCCTTGCATAGAACAGGCTTGCTATTCCAAACAAGGTCCTAAAGGATTGAAATGTGTGTGCATGGATGGACTGGGGAAGCTTGCAGCTTCCACTGAGGCAGTTCAACCAAAATTTTGATTCTCAGTGTAACAACTCAGACTGACTGTTCCCAGCAAACACCTGCACATTGCTGTAGTCCTTAGAGGGTGAAAACACTCTGAGTCCAGAGAGTCAGGTTTTTTACACGGTGACAGACTGTAGTACAAAGATTGGAGAATACAGTAAAACCAATCCAAATTGTTGATTTTACTGTTTGTAATCAAAATATCCATTCCAAAAAAATCCAAGGAAGAACAGCAGTGGGAGCAGAAAGTGCTGAACACGATGTGAGCAGTAGGGTGGAGAACATGACCATGTTCCTGCAAAAACTCAAGTATTTTACACAGAGCTGTTCAGGCATAAGCTTAAAATACATTCTGTTGCACAAGTCATTGAAAGTGCTTGTAACAGTTATTCCAGGTGGATTTTTTTGAGGGTGTTGTTCTGTAACAGACTTGAATTTCTTTAACTCTTGCAGATTTTTGACAAAGAAGCTAAAGATCTGGAGCGAGAAGTCTGCTTTATTGATATTGCCAGCGATGAGATTCCCGAACGCTATTACAAGGAATCAGAGGTAAGAGGCAACTTGGCTGTGGACTGATGAGGAAGGGAAGATAAGAGGCTTTAGAAGAGCCTGGATAGGAATCAAAACCATTTTATTTTTGTGTAAAATCTTGCTGGTCAGTAATACTGCAAGAGGGTTTGGTCAGAGGGAAAGCAGACAGCAGCCTCTCTGTCTAGATTGCCCAATTCTTGCTTTTGCAGATGATAATTTGAAATGCTTTCCTACCCTTATAAGAACACATCCTGTACCACACCTTTGATATTCAGCTAGTCTAAACTAGAAAAGGCCTCTCCTTTGTATTATGAACCTCAATGAAGAGTTTGCAGATCTGAGAATTTTAAACACCCCTGCCGTCCTTACGTGCATCCCACCCTGATCAGTGAGTCCTGCAAGGCCCAGCAAAGGACAGATGTGCTGCAGTGACAAGGGGTGATGCATGATTGCTTGAAGGGAACAATGACACAAGACCAAGAGGGACTGAAGCACACTGCAGACTGCAGCAGATCTGCCAAAAAGCATCAATGGCAGCAGGCAGAGTCACTCTGAAAATTCCCTTGGAAATTGCTCCCATGTATATTTGATGGAGCACTTCTCTGAAGTGCATGCTTCTTCTAGGTCAATGCAATTCACTGTTTGAAATCAGCAGCCACCATGCAAATGAAGATGAGGTCTCAATGTTTTAATCTCAGAGCTGATAAATGATGGTTCACAACAAGCTGCTAGAGAGGAATGATTGGATCTATGCTCACATTTAATTTTGGAGATATGATTTGCCTCTGAAGCCAAGTCTATATTCATAGCTGGCAGTGAGTATGGCAGCTGTTTAACTGTCTAAAACGAGACTACATAATCATTTTTAGGATAGAAAGTGAGGACTTGCCAAGGAATATATTTCTATACTATAGGAGACATGATTTTCAGACTAAAAAAGTTGAGTACTTGTTATATTCCATTTATATAGAACCTGTTTTGGATGTTATGTACGGGTCATAAACCAAAATTGAGCCTACAGTAGAATTAAAAGTAATTTTATTACTTTCCATAGATAATGAAACCCATCTGTTTAGTACCAAAAATTATATAACACCTCATGAAACAGCTTATTGGTCCCATCATCTTATCTCAGCTCCATGGCTTCTGGCTCCATTTAGGAATGAGCTGCTAATGGAACAGGTCAGCATTTGACTGTACTTTAAAGAAATCCTGTGAGCTTTTTCATCTCAATCTCTGCACTTCAGAATTGTAAACACAAAGGTGAAAACCAGTTTTGCAACTTTCCTGCTCATTTTTAATAGCCAACTGTTAAGCATAATTTCTCTCTGATTAATCTCCTGGTAGAGATAAATAGTCTCATCTTAAAGGAGAAAAGCATTTCAGAGTCTTTGTATTGCTATTTCAAAGACAAATCTGAAGACCCGATTCCAAGCAAAATGGAATTTTACATGGGTTTAAACAACAAAAATAGCCCAGCATCTGTTGTTTTTTTCTGTACTGATGGATGATTTTTCTGTTGACTTCCAAATTCTGTTTCAGAATTCATACAGAGCAGTAAGAACACCTTTAGTATTTAACTGTGCACATGCCATAATTGATAGTGAATTAATGATAGTTGAAAATGGTGGATCTTCCAGAGTTTACAAACTATGGGGTTTTTATGCTACCATATGATGAACATGAAGCTAAATTCCCATTTCTGATGAGACCTCTTACATAATTTAGAGACTATAAAAAGATTTTTAATGTTCATAAATGTAATTTCCATTTGTTTTCAATCAGAACAGTAATTCTGTGCAAATGAGAAAGGGTTTGTGTTTCCCAAATAGCAGTTTCAGATAAACCCAGTTAGTGTAAGCTTTTGAAAGGTATTTTAGTTGCACTAATAACAACAGTTTGGCTGCTTTTAGATCATGTAATCTGAACTGATACTAAGTTTAAAGATTAAAAGTGAAGTGCAATCCTCAGGATTTAACAATTAGATCCCACAGGATAAATGTCCTGACTCCCATCCAGAAAGGCCAACGAGAACAATTTTAACTTCAGGCATGTCAGTAATCTCTTCATTTCAGTGGCTCTTTCACAGGCTTAAAATAAAGTTCTTTATCAGGGTCAGCATGTTTGGCAGCTTCTAGAAATGAGCTTTAGTTTTCTTTACATCCTGATGAAAACGCATTCCTCTTCAATTAAAAATAAACTTTAGATTTAACAGCAAATGTCATTATTTGGCTGTGATGCTGCATACTAGAGAGTGGCTTAAATAATTTCAAGCCTTTACACACTACTTCCTCTGCTTGCTCTGGGCTGGGACTTACTAGCCTGATGGTAGAAGGACAAAGGCACTGTGTCCTCCCACCTATGATCTAAAAAGTACTTCTTCATTTGTCCTGACATGAATCTTAAAAACAGATTCCATTTTCATTTCCATAATAGTGATTCACACATAAAAAGAAAAAATATAAAAATAATCTTTATATGAATACTATTCCATTTGAGTTGAACAGCTCATTCTCACCGGTGCTGAGAGAGGAAATATATTCCATGGAAATGTTCTGGCTGAAGGGAAAATGATTGAATTCAACTTTGTGCATATTTGCTTTTCTCTCCTTCTAAATATTAACTAAAATTGAAAAGTGAAGAATCCAGTTAGCTGGAGGCTTAAGGAGAGCTGTGGCTTCATTGCAGGATGCTTTAAGGGAGCGTCTACCTGTAATACTAGGGGATCTCTTGAACAGAATCATCCCAGTGATTGGGATTCCCTTAAGGGTGAAGGGCTTACCTGGCAGTGTGCACAGAAGGACTGAAATCACCAGGTCAATAGTGAATCAGAAGAGAGCTTTGTGAGCTATTGCAAACACCTAGGGTCCAGTTCTGTCATGGGGCTGAGCTGATTTCTGCCTTTGTGGAAGGCTGGAGGAGGTGAAACTGCAGCAATTCAGGTATCCCAAAGCAGGTGACCTCCCTTAAACTTCATGACCATCTACAGACTCCATTGTGGGCTTTTTTAGAAGTGTGGTCTAATCCTTAAAGTTTTAAGAAGTTTAAATGTGAGGTTCCAAATGGAGTAAAGTTGATTTTAGATCCCAGCTAACAAGTTTGCCTGTAAGGAGCCATGGGTTTTTCCAAATCTGGACGTACATATTGCATTGAGTACAGAATTTTGTGTTTCTGTAAGAGAATGTACCAGTCAGGTAAGAGTATTTGTACATTTTGTGAAGTAATTTCCTTGTGACTTTAGCATTGATGAATATGTATCACCAGCTATATAGACAGATAAATTTGTCTGAAACATAGAAAAGAACAAAGCTGAGCTATGCTTAGGACTGAGGGCCTCCAGTGAATCATTCATAAAATGAAACATTTACCGTAGCTGTGAGCCACTGAGCAAAATGTTCAGCGCAAACATATTCAAGTTCTCAGAATTAACAATGTTTCATTTCCTGTTTATAACGAAGCAACAGAGAGCTGGACAAATGGAATCAACTTTTCAGGCTGCTTCTAAACGGATTCCATGCAGCTGCTGCAGTTTTCTTCTTCCATTGCTGGCTTTTCTCCTTTAGCACAGCTGCTCTGGGATAGGTCCACCTTACCCCTGTCCAAGTGTTTTCAGAGTAACAAAACCTCTGTCACATTACTAAATGATGGTAGCTGAAATAATCCAGCTGCCTCAGCCCCCGGTGAGTGCGGGCACCATGTCAGCACAGGAGTTCAGTGAAGGATATGAAAAAGTACGAACATTTCCTTTTCCTTACTCACCATGTGAGTTTACATAAAGGCTGACTGGTTTATCGTATTTTAACACCTCAGAACTGTCTCAATATTTACAGTTCTTAAGTATTTAGCTGGATCTTCCAGAAAATACAATTTAATGGAAATTTTTTAAAAAGTCCTTTAAAATTACTCTACAAAAAGGTCTGTGGTAGCATCTTTACATCAAAAAATCTTTCCTGAGCCCTGGCTATAAAAGCTGAAATCCAAAACCTAGCAACTACAGCTGATGCTGAAATGCCAGATGACAGGTATTAAACCCATGATTGGTTCTGAAATTCAAGATCAAACAAAATGGTCTTCAGCATAAAGAGGGAAAAAATGATTGCACTTCAAAACCACCATTTCTGAAAGAATTAATCTAGGTATTAAAAAGAAGGAAGGATCTGTTTCAGGGACATCTGGGTACTTCCAGGGAGAGAACAGAATGTGTGGCACAAGCAGGGTGCACTTTCACCTCTGGCAGCAGCTTCAGCCTAGGGACCTTTCCCCTTTCTGGAAT
Organism: Cinclus cinclus; assembly: GCF_963662255.1. Lineage (NCBI taxonomy): Eukaryota > Metazoa > Chordata > Aves > Passeriformes > Cinclidae > Cinclus > Cinclus cinclus. The sequence goes on along the minus strand of NC_085065.1, from coordinate 9,321,830 downwards.
GGCCACAGGAGCAGCAAGGGGAGACAGAAGGGTGACAAGGCTGCCAAGGTGTCCCATGCAGGCTCCCAGCACACACAAGGAGGTGCTGCCAGCTCCAGGGTGGAGTGGCAGCTTCCAATCAGGACTGGTACCATGGCAGAGCTGAGGGCAAGTGTGCCAGGCAGATTTGGAAGTTTTCTGTAAACAAAAAATGCATTTCGTGATTTAATTGCGAGTACAAAGTAACAGCTCAGAATTAATTGTGAAAAGGCACTGCAACAACCCAGTGCTGTGTTTGCTTCCTGGAAAGGGTGTTACCATTCCTCATCTGATGCCTGTGACGTCCGTGAGGAAAGTTAAGTAAATAAATGCTAAATGATAAATAATACACTCTATCAATAACCACATTGACTCGTGGTCTAAGTTATAAACCCTGGGAGAGTGCTAAGTTTGAATACATATCCCACATACAGAGGCTTTTATTTCATTGTAATTTTACATTTTATTCTCGACTAAACTCAGCTCACAGGTTGTGATGTTTCTGCTCTGTTGGCAGAAGTGCTATTTTTAAATCGCTCTGCACCTGGCAATAATGTATTGCAAATACAGGGTAGGTTTTGCTCCTCTAGCAAAAGGATTTGCCAGATGGGCTTTCCTAATAAATTATATCTGATAAAAGGACAAGAAGGTTATTTAAACAAAGAGATTTTAGCTATGCCATTACATTTAAAACAGATTGAAGATTTTGCCAGTAGATAAATCAAGGGGAAAATAGTGACTAGACACAGTATTCCTTGGATGATCCCTACTCTAGGGATAAAGGCATTGGCGTCTAAAAGCAAAAGTAAGGAACACACAAAATTAATTATCTAAATAATAACATAAAAGTGGGGTCAGAGCAAAGTTCAGCTTGCCCAGTTTCCAGTCACAGGAAGAAAAGCTTCAAGTATGTGTGCCACGAGTGCTGCCGAGAGAAGCAGTGCTGGGTACTAATATCATTTCTACTTGCTTTTAATGGAAAATTATCAGCCCTGCTTCATTTCTCATTATAGAAGGACCTTATATGCCTAAATGCAGAAGGAATTTCAGGCTGAGTCTTAATCTGGCAATTTGAACCCACAAGTTAGGCACATAAAATCACTGTTGTCCAAGTTCTCATTAATTTCAGTAGGCTTTGGATCAGGCATTGAAGAGCAAAAGATGAGCAGTCATGGTCCCAGAAAAGTCCCTCTGGCATGATCTGCTGCCCATGGCTATGGTCAATAGCAGAGGCCTAGGAAAGGTGTAAAAATACAGAGGTGAATGTAGAGATTCTTCCCCTAAAGGCTTCCTTGTAAGATCCACAGCACAAGAAATTGCTGAGACAGAATCTGTGTCTTTCTAAAACAATCAAGATGTTGTTAAACGTGTAATTTTTAGCAGCTGGGTTAAAGCCCAGGGATATTAGTTTTCCTTACAACAGCTCACCTCTCTCAAACATTTATGGCCTTTGAGTTGATGGCCCAGAAATCAAACTCTCAAGTTGACTTTGCCCAATGTCATAGTGTGCCTTATCCCCCTGCTTGGCTCTTGTGCAGCCTTTGAGTCTCAGCTCCCTGAGCACGCACTCAGGAAAGTCTTTAACACCTTGATCTTTCATACAGCAGGCTGGGAATCTGTTCCTCTGAGGTCTGGCTTCCATTCATCCGTCTGCAGTTTTATAGTATCAATATGTTAATGTTTCCAGAGAGGCAGGAATTTCCCTAAGAGCTGTTTGATGTGAGTTGCCCAAACGGTCCATTGTTGGCTGGCTCTTCCCATGGAGCTCTCCAGCCAATTTGTGACTAATCCTCATGTCCTTCAAGAAAAAAGGACGGGGTTAAGGGATGCAGAGGTGCCATCTCTGGGTACTGTTAATGGAATTTGCAGCTGGGAGTGGTCATGGATGAGTTGCATTGCAGTCGTGGGTGATTTGTGGGCTGCCAAGTTCAGAGTGATTCCCACTCTGTGTCCCCTTGTCTACTGGGTTAAACTCACCAAACCAAACCAGACCCAACCCATAAAACTTGAAACCCAGCAGTGATGCAGAGCAGTTATTCATTATTTCATTTTTAGTTAGAATTTCTTGATATTTGATACCGACTCAAATTGATTACATTAAATCCCTTTGGACTGTAATGAAGTTATTCCATTGTAGATCTGGTTTTCTCTGAAGGATTGTAAAGTACAACACTTAGAATTATTAAAGTGTGTATCTGAAATGCTGAATCAAGGCAATGGGTCCATCACACCAGCACAGTGTGTGTGTGTAAGAAATAGCAGACCCTGACTTATAGGGAACTGTTTTCCTTTTTAGAGATTCTTATTTCACACTGGAATATTTTGCAGACATATTTGAAGTAATATTTTCTGTAATTCTTTTTTTTTCCCCAAGAAACCTCCAACTAGAATGTTACATATTTCTGAATATTATGCCTTCTCCCCTTTTCTGATTGCTTCAGGCAATGATCAATTATTAAACAACTCTTTGAACCAGAAAATGTGTAAATCCATCCGTGGTTGAGCTTTGTTGAGTAAGAAGATTGGCAGCAGCCTGTGACCATGAGCTGTGCTATACAGGGGAGTGTTGTTCTGATAAATGATGATGCTGAACTTTTTAATGGTGATTTAACATTGAAACCTTATTATACTGTGAGCTCAAAGTCTCCCCTTTGCAAAGCTGTGTCAGCAATAAAAGCAGTGACTTTCACAGGGAGGAAAGACTATCACCTCATTAGAGCTTTGTAGAGAAGTTTTAATGGCAGAGCTTCAGTTTAGGATAAAACCAGAAGTCAAGAGATAACTAAACAGTAGGAAACATGAATGCTGGGTGATACATAAGCTCACACTGAATGAAGCAAAATGAAGATCAGATTAGTCATCAATTTTTTTTGTGGTTTCTTTTCTCCTGATTTTCATCCATTTAATGCATAATTTAAGGACTATTTAAGTCCGTTTAACTGCTTTTATAACAAAGGATCTCCCCAGACCTCAGCACTGGGGGAGAGCTGAGCACTGCTGGTTATTCTTCAGGACAGATTTTAGAAGCTCCACTATGAATTTTCTGAAGTGACATAATTTTCAAGTTCTGACAATCAGTGCTTAACCATAAATTATTTCTATTTACAAGATATAATTAGCAAGATTGGACATAAAGGGAAATAGAATTATACCAGTATGGAAAATAACACTTTCATAGATAAAATTATATCTTGTACAGATGAAAGTAAACTTTAAAAAGATGAACTAATGCCTGTAATGGTTTTATGAAATTATGTTGTCATTTCAATGGTGTAGTTTCTTTGATTTCCCAGTTCCTGGAAGAGAATCAGTGTTGGGATTACTCAGTGTTTGCTCACAACTCAGTTATAACCAGAGTTGGATAAACTGCAGGAGTTTCCTACTTAGCTTAGGATAAGCAAGTTCACTTAAAACTGAAAATGGCATTGTGAGGGTCAGTGTTGAAGTGTCAAAGCTCCAACTGGACACGATTTCAGGAGACAGGTGTGGGTGGAAAATACAAGCAGTTTGCACCAAGGGGCAGTGGAAAAGCAGGCTCTGAAGAAGCCACTTTTTTTTTTTTCCGAGAGGCCATAAATAACTCTTGGAGTGCACTGCACTGTAATGACTTGCAATAACAGTTTTCTTACAGCAGAAAACGTCCTGGATGATACGACTGTCAATGCATCTCCAAGAATATGCTGCCATTGATTCACTGCCAGGCTTGGATTTTAGGATATCCTAGTGCATTTTAAAAGTGAATTTCCTATTACTTTTTCATAATGTTTATTAGCATGTTTTTTGTCTTATCAAAACTTTACTTTAGCAAACTGATAAACACAACTTCCCCTCATGCATTTCCCTGTATGTTTTCTTTGTTTTGCAGGATCCCAAATACTTCAAGTCACAGAAAACTGGGAGAGGCCAACTGAAAGAAGGCTGGAGAGAGACCCATCAGCCAATTATGTGTTCCTACAAACTTGTGACTGTGAAATTTGAAGTCTGGGGACTTCAAACCAGAGTAGAGCAATTTGTACACAAGGTCAGTGAAACAGGAGCTGTTTCTTATCCTTCACATAAGCAGAGCTCGAGCACTCACAGGAATGTGGCTAGAGCTGTGGAGGAGCCTGGGAGCTCGGCCCAGTCTGCTCAGACTTCTCAAGGTCTGAAAGAGCTGGAGCAGAGCCCAGGACTTCACTCTGGGTAAAACCTGACCAAGCCCAAAGCTGCTCAGGCCTAAGGCTGAGAAAAACTATCAATAACATTTCCAGTGCTGTGACCAATATATGGGCTGAAGTATTTCTGAGGACACAAGGGTCCCACACACATTGCAATGAGGTGAAGAATTCCTCAGTAACAGACAGTGGGAAAGTTTTCCAATCAGTCTACTAAAAAATCAATTAGTGAATAGTATAACTACAAGGTGATAAAACTTTTCATAGTATTGACCTTCTCATGTTTGGAAAACTAAGAAGGGAAAAGAAGAGATACAGAATGTCTAATTGGCCAAAGATTAGTGGAATCATGACACATTCCCAAATGGATTTCCATGCTAGTCAAAGCCACGACTCAGTGTTGGCACCAGATCCAGTTCCAGTGGGAAGCTGGACTAGAAGCCCTTCAGAGCCAGCATGGCTTTTTAGACACAGAACTGTCAGAGGGTTTCTCACTTTCAATCCTGCTGAAAGAAACAGATGAGATGTTTTATTGCTGCTGAGGTCTTTAACCCTTTCCTTGTTTGCAGGTGGTCAGAGACATCCTCCTGATCGGTCACCGGCAGGCGTTTGCCTGGGTGGATGAGTGGTATGGTGAGTGTCCTCCAGAGCCAGACCCTCTCACAGGGCTGATGCAAAGCCTGAGACAATTAACAGCAGGTTTCCATTTGCTCTCGTGGATCACCAGATCCCAGTGTGAGTTGTTCATGGAGGAGATGGAACCATGTTAAAGATCATCTCCTTCCACCCCCTTCCATGGGCAGGGACACCTTCCACTAGACCAGGTTGCCTGAAGCCCCATCCAGCTTGGCCTTGGACACTGCCAGGGATGCTGGATTTAGGCAGCAGGCAGCATCCAGGGATGCCTTTCCATCCCAGCACGTCCGTGGACCTGCACCAGTGCCCTGACCTGCACTGCAGGAAGGAGTTATCAGTATGGAGAAACTTGTGCAGGTTTGAATAAAACTTCTTAGCCATTTCCATACTGCAGACTCCTGAGGCTTCTGATCTGAAACATTTCCAGCTTTTTAGGAAAGTTTTAAGCTATTGATATGAATTGCAACAAAGAAAAGATGGAGCTTTTCTGAAAAATATGTACATAAGCATAAATCCTACAGGTTCTGATTCAGCAGCAGCTGCATGCAAAAAGTATTGGGAATCTATGAGCCAGCTGTGGGAATATGGGCACTTCCAGTAGGACAAAGTAATCTGAATATCAAAAATTGGCTGAATATCATCAGCCAGTCACATTGTCTAAACTGAGCTCTCTGGGTTTGTACCTTTTACTTGTATTTTCTGTAAAACAGATCCATAATCACAGCTACTCTTAAAACACGTTCTGAGACAGGCCTGTACCAGATCATGGGAATTTGGCAATCTATTTAGAATGCTTATTTAGACCCTCCCCAGGCTTCAGGAAACAGGAGTTTGGGCATTTCATGGGTGAGGGACACCTCTCTCATCAGAGCTCAGAACCATTGTGCATTGCTCAGGAACAGTCACTACTGCAAACACATCTCAGAGGTGTCACAGCCCTGTACTGGAATTTGACCATGAACTCAGTGGGCTGGAAATAGCAAAAAAAAAAAAAAAAAACTTTTGAAATCACAGTGTTCTTATAATTTTAACACTGCATGAAAATCTTGTGCTATAATGGTCATAAAAATACTGAAACTGCTAAAAATATCTTTTTCTATTGGGATAGCTGTAAACTACTAAGAGAATTTTACATCCAATGAGAGAGCTCTTCTTCAGAGCTATTTTTTTTTTTTAATTTTAGATTTGTTTCTTTTTTTACCTGAAATAGAACAATCCATTATTTTTTACCTGAAATAGAGCAATCCCTGTACCAAGGCAGGGAAACTGGTAACTTTAAATAAAACAGTCTGACTTCAGGTAAAAATTGAGCCCATAAATTTGCTCCCAGTGTACCCAAACTATTTATACAGTGAGAGATGGAGAATGCTACTGAGGAGCAAAGTGTCAGCTGCACTTTAGCAGAGTTCCTGATAATGATGACAAATGAGTAGCCATGAAGTTAAACAGGTTTAGCTCGAAACATTTAACTGTAGATTCTCCCCTCCTAAGTCTGAAATCTCTCTGTCAAAAATACTCCTTCCACAAATGAAATATTGTGATACACAATTATCTTGAGGATTTTTCCTGTCAGAGAGACCCTTTTTACTAATTTATATAGTGTATTTTTAAGAGCTTAGTTATCAGCCTAAGTACAAAACCTTTAAAATCTGGTCTTAATGAAATATATACAATAATCTAGCATCAAAAATATAATTTTAAATGTCTATTAACATCTTTTAAAATGTAAGTTTGAGAAAGAACTGGAGATGATGGTAGTCAGATAAACTGAATCAAATAATCAGTAACAATGTGTTATGTTAATGATTGGTTGCTGTTACTGACCCTGTAAGTATGAATGTGTTCTGTCATTTGATTTACTAAACTGTGTTTGGCTTTATTATTAAGAAATTCTATTTTCTCAGTGTTACTTACTAATAAAGAGCATGTTCTCTGCTTGGCAAAGTGCATCCCAGCATGTTACTGACACAGCTTCTGAGCTTGTTTCTCATTCCAGTAACAGTAAAAGACTGAAAGAGTGTGAGTTAGGAGCATTCCATGTTTCTTTTTGACCAACATTTTAGAATTAATTTCTTTTACTGATAGATTATGACACGGTGCTGCCACTACAACACTTGCCTTAAAAGCTGCCTTAAAATGCAGCAGGAGCTTCACAGCACAGAACAAGGAGGGGTGTGATACAAGAATTCCCAAATCCCAGTGGCACATCATAAATTTGAGGAAAATGGGAGCCTCAAGAGCAGATCACAGTGCATGACCAAAAGGGCACCCATTTGCGAGCAGACTGTGCTAATAAAATGCTCCTCAAGTGTTTTAAGTAGAAAGTTGTTAGCTGCTTTTACAAGGCTCTGAAGTTCCCATAGCATCATACAGAACAGACCAAACTCTGACACTGCTCCTGTTCTGACTCCTCACTCCCCAGTGGATTTATGGAAAGCATGGGAATACTCAGAAGAGTCACAGGTCACTTACTGGATTCTTTATGTTTTTGCTGGAGCTGTGGTTGATGACAAATCCTGTTAAAGGTGTTAACCATTGCCTGGTGTTGCACAGCACCTGACAGGCTGTGCTGGGTGGACACCCCCAGCCAGGCTGGGCAGTGCTCAGTGATCCTGCTGGGATCAGCCTCATCCGTAGGATATTTCTAATTTTCATCATTCATTCATTCAATTGCTTGAGGCTACACAACCACTAACATGGGCAGTATTAACTCACTTCCCAGTTTAAGTGTTAGTTTCTGGAATCTAAACTAGTGTGGGCTCTAAAACTAAGAGTTTTGTTGGTTATGAGATATACAATGCAAAGTTAACAAAAACTCTTTTTGCAAGTCCTGGAAAGGTAAGTAAATATTTATAATATTTCTCTGTCTATCCTTTATTCCAAAGGATCTTCTAAAATCTCTTTAGAAGATCTTGGCCTTTGCCAAGGCCTGCACTTCAGTACTTCCTGCCTACCTTACATTACACAGATACTCCTAAACAATTTCCACTCCTTCCTGTTCTCTGACTCACTTTGACTTAACCTCACACCTGCCTTGGCTGACACAACTACCTTTATGAGGCAATTTTCATAAAGCTAGTTGCTCCGTGCTTTTTAAAAAATCCTTTGTTGGCTTCTGCTGAAAGACTTTGTGTTCCTAGAACCTTCTCCTTAGGAAAAAAAAAAAATGAAGTTTGCACTGAATCAATGGAAAATGCCAACAATTTTGACCTTTTTACAGATATGACTATGGATGATGTTCGAGAATACGAGAAAAATATGCATGAAAAAACCAACATTAAAGTTTGCAACCAACATTCATCTACTGTGGATGAAATAGAGAGCCATGCCAAAGCAAGAGTATGTCAATTTTTAAAACATATTGCCCATCCTCAGCCAATACACCTGCACAGACCAGAAAAGAGCAACCAATTGCTGATCAGTCAATGGAATTTTGGGGAGGTTTTGCTTCAATAAGAACAGAATCTTTCTCCATGAAGTGCAATCCTGCCTTTGGTTTGCACTGTAATCCTGCCAGTCATGTAAGGGAGGGTGGGGTAGGGCTCTATGCACCTCCCTGGCTTCCAGGAAAACACAGTGCTCAAATTTCAGTTGGATGCATAAAGAGGAAGTTAAAGAGGATTTTTACTTTCTATTCTTTGAATAGTTAAAAAATGCAGGAGTTCACTGCAGTCCAGTCAAAAAGCCAAGAACATGGGGAGTGGAAAACTGTGGGACTGAGAGAATTCTTTGTTTCACCAGGAAAAAAAAATCCAATGAGTTATTCACTCTTTTCAAGGTAACTTTAATGTCACCTTCACTGATCAGCTACCGACAAGGTGGGAAGTATTTTCAAAAGTATGTAACAGTTGTTTGTGGAAAAGGTTTCTGTGTAGGTTCTCTGGTTCAAAGTCAGGAGATTCCATAAAGTATTTAATTACCTCATTTGGGCCCCACAAGTAGAGGTCGAAAATTAGAGACTGATACTCTCTGCAAATAGAGAAGATGCAGTGGCCTTTGTTCCTGAAATGTCATTATTCCTTTATTTCTGCTAATGGTGCTGTGGAACTCAGTGCTGGGTTTAGCTGTGTAATTGGTGTGGGGCAAGGCTTGAAGGGCTCCAAGGCTTTCCTTGGCTCTTGCTCAGTGCCAGCTGTCCCCAGCCTGAGGAGATGCTGTCTGTGTAGTCCCCAGGAAGGTAATTCTTGTGTTTGTGTCACAGCAGCTTCACTGACATCAAGGTTATTCCTTAGCAGAGAATTAGTTCAGATTTGGGCTCTACAGTTCAGGATTTGGTTCTGAATGAAGTCTGCCACCTGTAGTTTCCATGTGGAAAAATTGTCATTGAGGTCAGAACAGAAGTTGTTATTAATGGAAAAAAAAAAAAGTGAATCTGAGTCCTCCTAGCTCAGTGTAAGGACTGCTTTACTTGAGTGTATATCACAGCAGAAGGAAATTAAAGCAAATATAAGCTAAAAAGTAAAAGTCAATTGAAGAGTTTCATGTCTGAACTGAAAATGAAGAGTCTTGGAGGCTGCACTCAGCAAGACTTCATCTGAAAGGATGGTGCACTGAGAAACCTTCATTTATGCAAGACAGCTTTTGGTTCATGTCCTACAGAATTCCTCAATCAAAATCCCTGGGATTTCAGGGGGATTTGGGACACTCCAAGTGCAGAAACGCTCACCCACTGTTACAGGGTGTGAAACAAAAAGTAAACCAGCAAAACAGGTTCAGAGCTGTCTCCATCACGAGTAGGTACAGTTCCCCTGGGACCATCTGTTTACTGCCAGCACTTCTGTCAGATCTGAACCCCGCGTTTCTCACTCCTAATGAGTGCCAGTGTGGGCTGGAAAGGTCCCTGGAATGTGGAGCAAGGGGGAGCAAAGGCACCGTGCACGCTTTTGTTTATTTAACGTGATGTTGGGACACAACAGAAAGCTGCTTCGACAGCCAAGGTTGCACATGTCTGCAGCTGGGTAGGGGTAAACAGCATCAGTGCCCTGGAAGGACAGGATTTTATCACGTATTTGGTAATCCTCACCGCCAGTCCTGTGCTTCAGACACTAGAATGTGTGAGATTTCTTAAATTATTAAAAGACTACTGGTTTTATTTCTCGGTTTTTGAGCTTTCGTAGCTCAAATAATCTATAAATGGTCTAATGAAACTCTTCAAATTTATGAATTTAACTTGACATTCAGCAAAAATCTTAACATTGCCTTCCGTTGGCTCGGTGGGCGTCTTGTAGGCACTGCAGACATGGAGCAGCAGGTTCCAGAAGAGCCTCGCTGATTTTCTGCTCAACTTCGCAGTTTGTAGCAGATGTCATTCCCTTGGGCTTTTCTCGGAGGTTTTGCGGGGCTCGGCTCCGGCAGAGCCCGAGCACGCTGGGATCGCGCTGCCCTCTCGTGGGCTCGGCAGCCCCGGGACAGCCCCGGTACCCCGCCGCTCCCGGGCACCCCACTTCCCATTCCCCGGTGCCTTTAGTCCCTCACCTCACTTACCTCCTTTTTACAATTGCTTTGTCACTTGCCCAGCGGGGTTTAAGTGCGGTTTCCGGATGGAAAGTTGGGAAGCACGGCTTTGAATGTTGTGGCTTTGTCAAGTGAGAGGGAATTCTTTAGGCTTTAGTAGTGGAAAAGCAAAACAGGCTCGGTCCTGTGCATGAAGCTGCAGCTACAAGTCAGTGGACGGAGAGAGAATTTTTCATCACGTCATAATTACAGCAGATGAACAAACCATGACAACCCTCTGACCACTCGGGCTCACAATCTAAATGAAAAATTTAAAATCCCTTTCAGTTGGACTTTGTTTGGAGTTCTGAAAAATGCTACCTGCTGACTGTATCCAAATGTACTCTTTAGTTCCCTGTGGAATAGCTGGATTTTCCCAGCAATTACAGAGGCAGCAATCTTTATTCAGCTCAGACCCAGGTAGAAGAAGCATTAGTACGTGATTAATGTACTTAAAAGTTTGTTTCCTTTACATTGTGCTCATTGTGCTCCAGTCAGCTCCTTACAATGGGGAGGCATTCATGTGGAGAATCACTTAATGAGATGCATGACAAGCAATCATTCCCTGATTTAGGATTTGGATGGATGTAGTTTAACTGAGTTAATGAAATGATTATTGGAAATTATTCTAACATGCCTTTGTCTTTCATTCCTTCTCGTTGAAGACATGACAATGGATGAAGTCCGAGAGTTTGAACGAGCCACTCAGGAAGCTACCAACAAGAAGATTGGGATTTTCCCACCGGCAATATCTATCTCTAACATTTCCATGCCTTCCTCAACCCGCAGTGCTCCATCTAGTGCTCCATCGACTCCACTCTCCACAGATGCTCCTGATTTCCTAACAGTTCCCAAAGATCGGCCTCGGAAAAAGTCTGCTCCAGAAACTCTCACTCTTCCAGATCCGTCGAAAAAAAACTTTTAAATTATCCCTGCATGTTTCCTCCTGATAAGCCATGTCTGCCACAGCAAGAGTGACATAACTCAATTGCGACAAAGGTCGCGGTGGTTTGTTGGTTTTTTTTGTTTTGTTTTGTTTTTTGTTTGTTTGTTTGTTTGAAATAATCTTTCTGGTGTGGAAAGATGACTCCTTTCCTCAGACCTGATCCTTAAAACCTTATGAAAAGTGCATGCCAGAGAAAGTAGTTTATATATTCCTGAAGTAGTGTTTTAAGCCATATGGTGCATCTTACTGACATCAATGGAACAGTCTGAGGGGATGCTATAAACGAAAACCAATCTTTCAGTAGCAGTATTCTGCCTGCAAACCCTCATCTAGGTCACAGCATTTATAATTAGGAGTAAGTATTAAGTAAATCTGCCAAGGACTTCTGAGGCAAATTAGTGCCAACTAGAATGCAGGGTTAGCAGAAGAAAAACCCTCCCATTTTCTTACTTTATAACAAATTTTAAAATCTTTCCCACTCTCAGGCTTCTCCTGTGTGTTCATAAACCTTTGATCTGTAACTCATTGTATTTGAACACCAACAGATCCACATTTTGCTTAATATGACTCAGGATTTGGGGCCTAAAACACAAAACACAAATATTTTCAAACCTAAAATATCACTGTATCAAAGCCCCAGTTGTAATTAATTATAGTGACTTTGAGGCCATTGAACTATTTCTACCTTGCACAGAATTTGTAAAAGGAACCACCAATTTCTGTAGATAATGTATTTTACTAGCTTTCCCCTGTCCTTTCGTGAGCTCAGAGTGTTGGTGTTCATCAATGGTGTTCTGTGACATCGAAAAAAGCAGCTGAATTGTGCCAGCTGAGAAACAAAAGCAACGAATTCTGGTTTTTTTTCTCGCTGGAAGAAGAGTGGTAGTCAGGCTGTGAGACCTTGAATGTAAAGGAAAGAAAACAGGAGAATCCTTTTTCTTTTCCACCTCGCATATTTGCTGAACAGAACAATCTGACAGAGAGCTGGGTCCAGGCAGTGCCTCGTTTGGGGAAGGGGGACAAAATCAGTCACTTCAAAAAGCAAATGAATCGTGGGTGATGTTGAGGAACCAGAAGTGCTCTTCTTGGTCTCTGTGTGAAATTACTCTTCAATCTCAGGAATTCAATTGTAGACAAGGATGTTTCCCAGAGGGAAGTGTAGATGGTAGAAGAAGAAGAAAACCGAATAGCAGGAGTGGTCTCTTCCTTCTTTCCTCTTCAAAGCACGGACTGGGTGAGAAGCTTTCCCTGCTGCCCCGCTTTGGGGCACTGCTCTCTTCCACACAGGCTGCTGCTCCATGGCTGCTGCAGTTCTGTCTCTTGGTGACATCACTGTTCAATCTCCAGGGAATGACAGCTCCTACCTGAATCATGACCTCAGGGGGTGATACTTTGTGCCACTGATGGTTCATCGATTGAGAAAAAAAGAGATGAGACTTCTCCAAAGCTGAGTTGTCACTGAATATTGAATACTCAGTTTGGGAGTGCCCAGACCTGGGACACAGCGGCTGAAATGCAGCTGCAGCACAAGTTCTGTGGAATGTGTGGTATTTAGGGGGAAGTTTTAGGAGCAGAAGTAATTCCACTGCCAACCTGCACTGAAACAAGTGTTTGTCTGATAGGGAAAATCCTGCAGCCAGCAAAATCCAGGAGCTCTCTGTAGATTTGCTGTGCTCTGACTTCCTGCATTCTCCCATGTCCTGTCCATGCTTGGCTTTGCTTTTCTTCCCAGAGCTGGCAATTCCGAGTCATTGGTGACCTGCTGGGTGATGCTGTTTTGTTTAAAAAGAAGCTGCTGTAATACTGAAAACAAAACTTTCCTGTTAACAAGGGTGCACATTGTAGAATCATAGGATCATGCGTTATCGTTTTATTGTTATTGTTGGTTTAGTATCAAGATTGGAACATTGGCACCAAAGGGAAACCTTTGAAAACATAACAACTGTTTGGTTATTATCTCATTGCCTGACTTTGGCCCATACAGAAATAATTCAGGTCTGCTACACCTGAAAGTCTATTTCAATGGATTTTTAATTTGTCCCAAGACAAATTTGCTCAGCTCTGTTCAGTGTCCTGGTGCTCACACATGACTGTTCCTATTCACATTTTGGAATCTGGGTTTGACACAGATTATAAGATCACAGCAGTCCCACATTTACTCGTGTTTAACTAATCGATTTCCGATACATTGATCATGATATTAAGTAGGTTTGGGGATAAGTCATTTGTGAAAATCATTAGCCTACCTGAACAGGACAGATTTGAATATCTGCCTGGCAGAGATGCAGGAGAGAGACAGGGATCCCGGAGTGTCAGAGTGACAGGACACTCCCTGCTGTGCCCAGCTTTAGTCAGGGTCAGGAGCAGCCACTCTGCCTCATGCTGCTGCCCAGTCGAGGCCAATTAAAAGATCTGTAATGTGTTCCTGCTTTGGATAAGAATGCCCCAGGTTTTCACAAATCGTGGAAGTACCCAGTGCCGAGTTGTGCATTGCTTTCCCCAGCAGTCATCACCCATCTGGTCAATATGATCTTCAAATGCCTCTTTCTGTTTGGTTGGCTGCTATTTAGGGTAAGATAGCTTTTTCTAGAATAATCCCAGCAGGCACACATGAAATGAAATGAAACGAGAAGGAAGGTCGAGTATTTCAGTGTAACACTTCGAGGAGAAGGGATTGTTTTCAGTAATGATTTTTCCCTTTCTGTTGTGTTTTCAGATACATTTATTAGGATTAAAATAGTTTTGCAGGTGTTCCTCACTTCGTTTGCAAAAATAAACGCTGTGATTATTTACTGAGTACAGCCTCGGAGCATGGTGAACACAGCAGTGTTCCTCTTCTCTGCCACAGTGACAAGAATTCCGTGATGCAGCTCTGCTAGGACTTGGCAAGGAATTGTTTATCAAGGAGAATACAGTTCAGAGCAAAAACTGTGATAGTTTGTTCAGGTTTCTATGAAAACCTTCAGACTTTGCTTGTACTTTTGTGGATTTTGCACAGAACAGCCATTACAAAACAACTGGCAATTCAGTGCAGCTTCAGAAAGGTTGATCTCCTAAAAACTAAAAAAAAAAGGAGGGACCCACTAAAGTTGTGAGGAACAGCACATTCCTGAAATGTAGTAGATGGGTCTTCTTATGAATGCAATGGTTAATTTTGTAAAGGATTGGATAAATCCTATGGAAAGAAACTATTTGACCTTGTTCTTTGGCTTTTTTGATTATTCTGGAAGGTGATTTTGTGACATCTAGTAGCCAATTTGCATTAATTGCTGCTGTAGAGACTTTGAAACGGAAATATTTGTTCTTTGAATTTCAGTTTGTAAAAAGACCGCTATACTTTGCTAAAATTGCTTTGAAGCTTGCTGCACTATAACTTCAAAACAATGTGTTATCCTTTGAAATAAGCCAAATGTATATGCCTTTTATGAATTAGTGAGTGCAGTAAGAGAGAATTCAAGATCTTGTCAATAGGAAATTTTCTGTTGCCATTGTTTGGACTTGGTTTTCTACGTGTAAGTTAAAATTGCTAAGTAAGTCTAAAAATGTTTTGCTTTAAATGAACAGCATGGTCATTGAATTACGATCTCCTGTAGTTTTGTGGTGTCACTAAAACAGGTTTTATTGGTTTATTAATTTCTGTGATAATTCCATGTGATTCTGTCATGTCCAGTAACTAATAATTTCTTTTATTTAGAGCATTGATGGAAACATCAGGCAATGCATCACCACAATGAAAGAAGGACCAAGTCTTGGTTTGCTCTGCACGTTCAATAGTGCAAGGCTCAGCAGGAAAATTTGACTGTCATTTTTCTCATATCACTTAGTTTCTGTTTTTTTCCCAAGTTATTTATTATTTTTAATAATGTCTTTTTCGTTGCATTTTGTTGTAAATAAACTACCAACAACTATTCTTTACAATGGTGGCTGCTTTCTCTTAATGGGTCTCCCGTAGGCAGGAACCTCCTCATTAACATACACCATTGACATTTTTACCCCTGCTCTGCAAGTCACTTCCTCAAAATTAACAGCACAAAGAAATAGCTTTGTGAGGAAAATGTAAAGCACTTAGAGCCTCTCCTGGGTGCTGTTCTGCCCCAGCTCTGTAAAGGTTTTACCCGGGCAGGTGCCCCATCAGTCCGGCATTAGCCCATTCAGTTGTAAATAACCATTTGGTTGACAAGGAAGTTTTTCAGTGGGGAATCTAATTCTTTATGCAGGGTTTGGCAGCGCAGTGTTGTACTAAATAACTGGAAAATACTGGAAAAGAGACCACTCGAATCCTCTCAGGCTTGTCTCCAAGTCAGTTAATTTTAGTCAACAAAAATTTCCCTTGCACAACGGTTCTTTACAAGCTTTTACACAGACTTGCTCCATAGAAACGAAGCTCTTCCTGCTCAGCGCTCATTCAGGAGGGAAAAAGCTTCAGAGCAGCGTGGGACAGGGCAGGGGAAACAAAGAAGGGACTGGAAATGTTTTAAATTGGAAATCGCACGGCTGGTAGGGGACAGAGCCCGCGCAGTCCCCGGGGACATCTCGGTCACCGTGCCCGGCCCTGCCACCGCAGCCAGGAGCTGAGCAGGGCGGCAGTGCCCAGGCCCAAGGTGACCCCCAGTGACCCGCCCTGACCTTTTACAGATCGGGCTCCTGTTCTTGGGTAGGGCCGCATTAAAATCCGCACATACTCCTACATATTTTCCTACACAGGAAAATACAAAGCGGTGAAAACGAGAACGCGGCTCCCAGGCCGCGCTGCCGACGGGACAGTCCCGCCACGCCGCACGGGGAACTCGCACGGGCGGGGCCCCAGCCCGGGACGGCCCCAGCCCGGCGGGCTCCGAGCGCACCCCGAGCCCAGCGAAGCCTTCGCCGCCCGCCCCCGTGCGAATGAGCGCCACCGCCTCATTAACGTACACGTGACCTTCATTACCACTGAGGTGACCGCTCTCATTGGCGTGCGCGTGACCCATTAATTAGCGTAAATCTGACCCCTCATTAGCGTCCGCCCGGCGCTGCCGGACGAGCCTGGGAATCGCCGCGGGAGCGATGGGCGCAGTGCGCGGAGTGCGGCGGCGATACCCGAGCGAGGGCGGTGCCCTCGGACCGCGCCCGCCCCGCTCCGCGGCTCCGTCCCGGGCACAGCTGTCACCCGCTTTCCTCGGCTTGTACAGCGTTCGCTGTGTCTAACGCGTTCGGAACGCAGCGGGCTCGCGCACCCTCAGCCGCGGCCCGGCGCGGAGCCGCCCTGCGCGCTCGGGGGAAGGCGAGGCCCGGCCGGGCGCGGCAGCAGCGAGCGCTCTCTGTCGCGACAGCGCCGCGCCTGTCCCGACCCCGCCCCGGGTCACGCGGAGGTGCGCGCGCCGCGCCAACTCCCGCGAGAGCCGGGTCTGGCCAAGATGGCGGCGCTGTGCGAGAGCTTCACGCTGCGCGGGCCGGGCCCCGGCGGCGGCGGCCCCGGGCTCTGCCTGGAGCCGGGCCCGGGCCGCGACCTCGTGCTGCTCACCGAGCGCGGCCGGGCCGCCACGCTCTTCAAGGTACCGCCCGCGCGCGCTCGGGGGGCGGCAGCGCCTCCCGGCATGGGGGGGTGTCCCGGGCCGGGCCGAGGCCGCGCTGCTCCCGTACTCCCTCTCTCCCGGCCCGTCCGGGCCAGGCCCCGCTGTCCCGTCCCCGGCCCGGCCGTGCTCTGCCCCCTGCGCTCCTCGCTGCCCCCGCTCCCTCTGCTCGGGCACGGGAGGCGGCTCGGGCGCTTGTTCGCGTATTTCTCCCTTTGCTGATACCCTCTGTCGATTCCCCATCCCAAAAAAACACTTTCCCGAGGCCACAAGTTCCCTGTAGTGCCAGGTTCTGGACTGTCAGCTGCCGTCCTGCTGGCAGCGGGAAGGCTTTAGTCTGCAGCACCTGAAAATGAAAGCGTGTTCTGGTCTCTGTTGTTCAGTAGACCATAATAAGAAACTTGCAGGCGAATGTTTGAATTTCTGTCTTTAGTTGACTGTCACATCCATGCTGTCGGGGATTGTCGTGACAGGACAAGCAGGAAGGGGTTCAAACTGACAGAGAGTAGGTTTAGATTAGATATTGTAAAGAGATTGTTCCCTGTGGAGGTGGACAGGCCCTGACACAGGCTGCCCAGAGCGGCTGTGGCTGCCCCTGGATCCCTGGAAGTGTCCCAGGCCAGGTTGGACACTGGGGCTTGAACACCCTGGGATGGTGTTCCTGCCCATGGCAGGGGTTGGGACTTGGTGATCTCAAGTCCCTTCCAACCCAGGCCAATCCATGATCTAAGTGGGTTGATGAGACAGTCTCCTTTGGGCTGTTTATTCGCACTGCCAAGGCGATGTGACAACACGATTGTGTCATAAATATGCCCAGTGTACTCCGGGGTGAGGAGAGGAGGGGGTTGAGTGCCCTCAGAGCAGTTGGGTTTGAATCACACAGAACAGGAGTTCAGACTGCAAAATTCACTGCTCTTGGTCTCAATAACTCACCTTAACATAGGAAGAAAAAAAGCACAAGTCTGTATATGATAGTATTAGTCAGTAAAAACAAATAACACTAGTGATAAAATTAATACTTGCCCTTTGAAATAGTCGTGCCTTGTACCTGTGCTTCATGACATAAGCACTTCAGACTGTTACAGGTCAAAATTATTTCGTACATGAAAAGAAATCTAAATAATGTAGAGTTCTTTCCTGTTATTCTGAAAATGTTGGTGTTAGAGGTGGAAACAGGAATGCTCAGGAGGAATTTCTGAGTGTAGCAGTTCTCATATTTTAATACTCTAATTCAGGCCAGGTGTGGCTTCCTTGCATTTCCTTTGTGTCATGAGAGAAGTCCCCAGAGTGGTCTTCCACATGTTACATTTTAATTGCAGTGTCTTTGTTCTGACTCTGTAGATTTCGGATCAGAAGCCCCTGGGCTGTTGGTCGGTTAAACATGGGCAGATTCTCACCTGTCCTGTTGTGTGCAACTTTGAAACGCACGAGTACATCGCAGTTCATGATGACAAGGTGAGAGCCTTCAGGGAAAAAGGATTTGGGGGATTCCTGAAGGAATTCAGGTGGGAAAAGATCAGCAGTGTGGGATTTCTGGTTGAAAGTGTGGGCAGCCCTGGGCATGTTGGTGACATGAACAGCTTCTGTGCTGAGCTCCAGGGTCTGGTGGCCCTTTGAGCACAGGAGGTTCTCAGTGCCTCGTGCATATTCTCCCTAAGGATGAGATATTTCTCCTCTTGCAGCCTGGGTGACATTTATAGCTTCCTGATCATGGTACTGGAATGGTTACAATAAATCACACCCCTATCCTTGTTTTTCTGCTTGTTTCACAGTTAAAAGTTTCTCTGTGTACGTGTAGCATTTGCTTAGATCATGCTGAGCCTTTGACTTTTTATTGTTGTTGATGAAATAACACTCCTGGCCTTGCATTGTTTGTGAAAATCAGGCCATCTGTATCTCACATGTTTCCATCACTCTGATCTACTTGCATTCAGTTCTGCTGTGTCTTTATTATTTCCCATCCTTTCTTTCCAACTCAGGATTTCTGAGCTCTGTTTCTGTTCCTGCTGTTTCTGTCCTCCCTGGGGCAGTTCCCACTCAGGTCTCTGTGAATACTCGCTGTGTTTTCCTTCTGTTGCAGTTGCTGGTATTTTGAGTGCTGAGAACTCTGTGTGTTACTGTTTTACCTATAAATGATGCTTCTCTTAAAGGTTTTAAGAATATGGAAGAATGAAGACATTAACTTGGACAAAGCCTTTAAAGCAACAGTAAGTCTTCTTTATGTGTTCTCTTCTACGTGTTTTGGATCCTGGTGAAGGAAAAAGTGCTCTGATTTTCATAGTATTGGCCATGTTACATTTTAGCTTAACTTGTGCGTCATGATGTTGTGAAATACTGTAGGAAATCCACTTGCACTGACTTTATCATCAGAATATTTCTCTTAAAGTGGTTGTTATGCCAAGGCCAGCATTTCTGAGGACTTTCTAAAGATGTTGAATTTTTTTCAATTACAGATCTTTGTGCTCTGCTGGTTGATGTGTTAAACATCACTCTGTCAGTTGCTGTAGGGCAGTTGTGTGACCTCCTGACTCTGTAATGTTTTTTTCTGATGTGATTCAGGAATGTGATGCTCATCAGGACATTTTCCTGTTTTTTTGTTGGGTATTTGCATTATATATGGCATTTCAGCAAATTAGCAGCTACTACATCTACGTAACTAAGAATCTTAAAGGTTCCTCATTCTTCTGTTAAAAGTTTATTGGAAAAAGTTAGAATAATGAATAAAGCACTCAATTTTCAGGGTAGTGTGGCAGAGAGCAGAGATTTGTTTTTTCTTCTTGCAGCTCTCAGCAGATGTGTACAGGATCCATTCCCTGCCCCAGGGGGGGCCAGTGGTGCTGTTCAGGGGAGGGGGGGTTCGGACACTGGATGTGCTCTTGGAAGCCCCTCAGCAGGAGATTGAAAACGTCATCTCAGATGAAGTCATCAGGTAAGTGATGCCACTTTGTGATGATTCTTGTTTGAGAAAGTGACTGTGATGATGAAAGTTGTTCCCTCTTCTGAGGAGATGGGGGGAAAATCAAAGACCAAGATCATGGGGTTGGGCGTTTTCTTCCAACACATTGTTTTTAAAATCTCAGAGTTACTTTCAGAGATTTCCTAAAAATTAGAAGATGCATTAGAAATAGTGATAACTGCTTTATACATAAACCTAGAATTTGGAGGATGTTCATCCAACTTTCTGGTTTTAGGTGGAGTGGAGTGTTTATGGAAGGCCAACAACCTGTCTTAATTTTCACTACTGAGAAAGTGAGTTAAATACTTTTTATTTTAAAAACTGTCATAGTAGGAGACTTGAGTGGTTTTTACAAAATCCATCACCAGTTTCATTTGATTTTAAGAGCTCTTAGTGGCATCATTATCCTGATATAATCAATAGAGCAGTTAAATGGAAGTTGTGTTGCATTCAGGGCTGAGAAGCCAGGCTCTCAGAACTGCAGAGAGCAATTAATAAGATGAGGTACAGTGGACATTGTATGACTCTTCATCACTCATTGTGAAGAACTGTTGAGTAGGATGTGTGTTTTAAAGAATGAATTATACATTAATCTTTTTTTATGCAAATACTCCTTCCTGTAAATCCATTTGCTGCATCAAATAAGAATTTTCTTTACTTGTTGGTCTGCAGTCTGTTCCAAATTATTCTGTGTGTCCTATAGAAAATACAATTTCCTAATTTTTTCAAACATCCAAAGTTAAGCAGTATTGATACCTGAATTTCTGTTATATCTTCTTTGTGTAATTTAAGGGAAAATTTTCTTTTTTTATTTTAGGATGAGGACTTTTTTGTCTATGTACAGAAACCTAAGCTGAGTAGTCTACACAAATATAAGCTTGAAGAACAGGAATCAGCCAAGCCACTGTGTTTCACAGCACATGTAACAAACCAAACTGTCACACTTCTGTGTTTGTGTAAGTTATATTTGTAATGGGTTGTGATCAGGAAGCAAAGAGTTGTATGAAATGACATAAAATGTTCATGTTTATGATTTGCTGTTTAATATTTTTAGTTTTTTAAACTTCCTAAAACAGCTACAAGTAGTATTTAAAGATTCCTGATACTTTAATGGTTGCAAAGGCCAACTGTTCCTACCTGTGATTACTTGTACCTTCAGCTCTTGTTGCACCTTTATTGCTGTACTTTTATTTTGCTGCTTTGGATCATAATAAGTCCTGTAATTATTCTGTATTAATTATTTCAGCATTCATCCGATGTTGTAGTTTTTTGATGTCCTTTTGCCATATTGTATCTAACAGGTTTTTTCACCAAAAATAAAAAAAATTGTAAAAGTGTGGTTATTATTTTTCTTTTGACAGATTCCAATGACTCTGTGTACCAGGTTCTGGTACCTCTGCAGCAAGATACTGAAGAAGAAGAGGAAGAAGAAGAAATTTTGTCCAAGTCACTGCTACTCAACCTTTCAGTATCTGGAGCTGTTCTGAAAGGAACATCTTTAGTTGTCCTGGACAAAGACCATGTTGCAGTGTTGGGCAGTCTGGCTGCACCTAGGAAAGAACCCAGAGGTAACTTGAAAAATCCTATTAAGATGTTGTAAGGTCTAAAATTTCCTTGGGCTGAGCGCTAGGTGGGAAAATTGTACTGTCCCTCTTGTTCCAGCTTCTGGTTTAAAGCTCTTCAGTGGAAAACCAACTTTTCCTTAAATTGAGATTTAACCTGAGTGTTGTAATTCCTAATGCTAAATACTGGCTGAGCTGTTTTGAAGTAGTTATTTCTGTTTACTCCAGCGTTTGTACCTTAAAGTAGCAAGAGCAAGTGTAGCACTCATGTTGCTTTTTGATCTCATCTATCTCTTACTTCCCTCAGAGTGCCTGACCATATGGAATACAAAATTTCAGACACTGCAAACCTCAAAGGAGCTGCCCTTGGGGACCAGCGGCCAGGTAAAGCTCAGCCATGGGTTTGGGGTCCTTGAGCTTTGTGCATTTGACAGCAGGGAAGGGAGTGTTGGAGTGCACAGCTTTGCTGGTACTGGAGGAACAGTAATTGCAACTTCTGCAGCCAAATTAATACTGACCAGTTGATGAGTAGTTTCTGTCAGAATATTCATTGAGAGGATGGTGACCTGTAGGAATTTCTGTGATAATTTAGTACTTTGTCACTTCTCATGGTCATGAGTATTTGATGTGAATAAAATCACTGAATACAAAACCCATCAGTGCAGGAACTCACTTTTCTGCTCATCTCATTAATGATACACTTCAATATTTTGCAGTTGTGGTGTTACGAGGAAAAATTTTTTCTAATTCATGGGAAAGTACTGACTGTAATTATGTACAAGTGTGAGACCTCATCCTTGGCAGCTGCTGTGGGAAAACTCAAATACAGTCAAACCCCTGGTAAGATTTTTTTTTTTTAATAATTCTAGTGAAAAGATCTTGTAAAAGGAAGAGGTCTGGAGTTGTATAAAAATTATTTTAACATAGTCCTATAAAATTAATAGAATCTAAACAGGTTGAAGCAACTTCACACTGTAACGTGTTCCTGGCTGTTAAATTTACTGGTGCTGGGAACACCAAAGCACACAAATGTCTGAATTTATTGTGGCTTCACTTAACCTGGGTTGTCATTCAGATCTTGGAATTACTGGGAACACAGGAATGCTGGTGGTGAATACTGAAAACAAAGTGAAGTGCTGTTTCCTAAAAAGTAGTTTCAAAGAATATGTGATTGGATAGGGTGATGTCAAACTTTAATTAGTGAACTTCAGTTTGAAATTTTACTGTCATAATGGTCTTAATTAAACACTGCATTGGTAAAACATTGCAAGTAATGCTCAGGATAAATTGTGTAATAACTTAGTTCTCCTGCTCCCAGAGGCAAAATGGAGAAACAGTATAAAAAAGATCATAATGTTACCTGCTGCTGAAATAAAACTGGCATCTTGGCATAAAATCACTTGCACTATAGTTTGGAAAATACCTATTAGCATAAGAAGTTGATGCAATATTCATACTTTAATAAATGTGCTGTAAGTGTTATCTTCATGTAGTTTCATTTGTGTGTTCCCAGATGTGTCCTCGTTTGTGAACTGGAATACTCTGGAAGATGAAGAGCTGGTGGTTTCCTTTCAGTCCCAGGAGTCTGTAGCTCTGAAAACAGAGTCCAGAATTAATGTAAGTTACCATTAGGGTCGTTGGAGGTTGTTGTTTGTCTTGTCTCTTCCCCATACTGTTACTTTTAGGTGTTGCAGCAGAAAAAAAAAATCACTTTATCTGTTACTGTTTGTTTCTAACACTGTTTTTGGAATTGGAGTTAATAATCATAGTCTGGATAGCAAATTGATACATGACGTATGTCCCGTTACCTTGCTTGAAATTCTTAAATATTTTGGATCTGAATAATAATAACTCTGTGTTTTTCTTTACCACAGTTAAGATCAAGAAGGAGCACTGTTGCTGAAGAACAGCCAGGGACCTTATCAGTTGGGCAGCTCTTACTAAATCTCAAAGTAAGTAACCCAAATATCCTCAAGTATTGTTTAGACACTCTCAGAATATTCTAGGTGTCTCTTTACCTCTTTCCATGTCCTCTTGCACATGTCAGGTTGGCCAAGCTGCCTTGAGCAGGTGAGGTGAAGGATATTTTTATTATCACCATTGTGCAAGAACAGCATTTGGGCATGATGAAATTAAGTTTTGTCACAGAAGCATGTTTTGAGAACTGTGCAGTGCAGGATTTATAACAGCTGGGTTCTGGAAACTTGCACAAAGTTGTTCATTTTTAATGACAGTCTCTAAGAGTAAATAAGGGAGGATATTTCATCTGAACTTTGCTTATTTATGGCTTTAATTTTGTTGAGGGCCTTTCAGCTGTAGGAAGTCAGAGGAATTGTCAGGAATTCCACTGTAAATACAACAATAAGATATAGTTCCTTTCTAGAACTTGCAGCAAGTGCTGTGATGGGTCGCACAGGAAGGGAAACCTATCTACAGTTCACCTGTGGCTGGACACCATGGTATTGTCACTGATGTAACAGGTGATTAATCCATGAGCAGTTACTGCTTATCTGAGTTCTGAGTGAGGAATTTCCTCATTTGGCTCTTTCATGCTTGAGAGAAACTATCCTATCAAAGCACAGAGTGGTGAGGAATTTTTATAACTTGAATTCCAAAATAGGAATGCTTCTACTTGGTCTAATTAATGCCAGGCAGTTTTCAAACACGTGCCTTGTACTTCTGAATTGCACAGTATTTGTCTTTTCCAGGATGCTCCTACTTATGTGTTGGAAACCAGATTGAGAAAACTGATGGCAAAAGCACCGACCCCAGATCTGCAAGCCACCATAGGCTGTGTGGTCACTGCCCTTACAGACAGATGTAAAAGAAATCCAAAATACTACCCTCAAACTTTCCTGCAGGAGATTGTTGAAACACGGGACTTGTCCTACAGGTAGTGACTCTGCATTTTTTAAAGTGTAAGGAGTAGTCTTTAAAATGAAAATTAAAAGAAGTAGAAATAAAGTTCTTTATAAGCTGCTCTTGAATTATCAGAATTTAGTACCAAAGGTGCTTATTTTCTGATGAAGTTGGTGTTTTACATAAAAACCCTTCTGGGGAGGAAGATTAGTACTATTACCTTAGTCATCAATGTAGTTCTCAGTGTGGACTGTGCAACCTATTAATTTCATGTTCTTATAGTTTATGTCCAGATTTAATGGCTGTTGCTCTGGAGAAAAAAGATATGCATCTCTTACAAATCTGCCTAGAACGGTTTCCAGATATTCCTGAAGAAATTACTTACGCTTGCCTGAAAGCATTTTTAAGGTAACATGAAATCTTTTTTTTCTTCACCAAATTTTAGTCTGCTTTTGTTTTTGTAATAAGTTTCCAAGAATTCATTATGTGTGTTGATGACACTGCTGATTTTAAAGCTAATAATTAAAAGTGTTAAATGTCTGAAATTTTCTTCCACAGCATGAGCGAATCCCATCTTCAAAACATCGATGTAAATGTGGATTCTGTGATCTGTTACGTTGATGTTGAACTCGACAATAAAGAATTTAAGACTGAAATTGTAGAAAATGGTTTTGGTGCAGAGATGGACCGGGACATGTGTGGTACCAAAATCCCAAAGGACAGGCCGTCCTGGGGCGATGATGAATCCTGCCCTGTTGGGCTTCAGAAGGCAGCACTGCTGTATCCTCTGCGTGGTGAAGGGAAGCCAGAGCCTTGTGTGTGCCGTGGATGTTTGTGTTTGGTATTGCCAGAAAGCACATCCTGTGTTCCTCTCTTACTGCTGAAAGTTTCTGAGGTCTCATAAGAGCAGTTCCTACTCAGTAGAAAAATTGTTTAAAATGTAAATAGAAATATTTAGCTTTTAGAATGTATCTACACTGATTTAAACTTAGTTTTATTACACTTTTGCAATAATCTTTCTCTGCTTAGGATATTTGCCTGTTTAAACACAGCAGGCAGGTACACCCTTGCAGTGGACAGAAGTGTTCAAGTTAAATCTATGGTGATGGTTCCGTTGCTGTAGATACTTCAGCACAGAAATAAGATTCAAAAGCCTGGAGAAATATTTTCTTTAGAATTCCCTCTGGTTTGTAGAAACTGGTGTTTTTCCTGTAATGTTATTCCCTTAATAGTATTGCACAGAAATGCTGTTCTCCATTCAGCTTACACTGAAACATTTCTTTTGCCTCACCTGAAAAACCTTCCAGCTCAACAAGCTATTGTAAGTATTTTAATATTAAAAGGTTTTAAAACCCATATTATTATTTTGTGGTGAGGGAAGGGGAAGAGAGTTTTTCTGTTGTATATGAGAAATTCACTATTCTTTCTGCTTTGTGAATAACAAACTAATACATGAAAACTAATTAGGATGCCTAATAAGATTTAACATTAAGGAATATCACATTTTTCCACATACTTCAGTGATTTTTCTTGATATTTGTAGTCCTAACTTGTTTTAGAACACGTAAGTAACAAACTCTTTATGACCCAGCATACCTGGAAAATGTTCATATTCTGTTAGCAAGTAATAATACCTTTGCTTGATTTAGATGCTTTTTAGGAAAGGAAAAAGACACGACAATTTAGTCAGATCAGAAACAGAAATTTAGAAAATATGAGAAACAAACCCTGTATAACCCCAAATGTACTACAAATCTACATTCAGTTTAGGAAAAAAACCCCACCAAATCCATTTGTCAGAATCTGAAATAGAACTTAAAGAACTGTGTGTACCTGAGCATGTATGTGATTTTCCAGTGATTTCAGGAAAACCCTACATATCAGAACAAAGCTGATCTCAGCTCTGACACATTCCTGGAACAGTGACTACTCCTCAATGTAATTCACACTGAACATTGATGAAAATTTTCAAACATCCAGATATGGGTGGTGTAAGAGAACCATAAAACTTGTTTTTCATGTGTAGTATACAGCTATCCATGTTTGCATTCAAAAACAAAAAAATAAATAAATCCATTATGAATTGCATGTGCAGGACAAACCCCTTGGTCTATTAAATGTTTGTCCTTTACAAATGTTATGACTTTTTTTCTTTCAGCTGTTTCTCAGGTATTTATATTACCTGTATGTGAAGTGCAGTGAAAAAGTTAACACCACTCTTCCTGGAATACGTTCTCCCACAATAAATCAGGTGAGCAGCTCATTCCAAGAGCTGTACTTCCTTCCCTTTCTGGGGTATGTAACTGTGAGTGGTTGGGGAATATTTGAAGTCAACAGACATCTACATTCATTCCACAAAGTACTGTCTGTCAGTGTAACCTGTATGAAGTCAGATGTAACACTTTAACAATCAAATTCCAAATGTGCCTGAAAATACAAACCCATGCATTTTGCATTAGAAGTTAGAGGTCTCAGAGTTCAGCTTTTAAAGCCAAATGTGTGTTATTTCCAGACTGGGAAGTGTAAGTGTACTTCTCTTGTTTGTCTTCAGATCATGGACTGGATGTGCCTGTTGCTTGATGCTCACTTCACTGTCATGGTGATGCTGCCAGAAGCAAAGGAGTTGCTTTCAAACCTGCATAAGTTTGTGAGAGCCCAAGTAAGTTGCATCTTCTGGGATAATTATTTGATTTTCAGCTGGATTTGGAATATGGATGTTGAGAAAGCAGGGAGACAGACAACAGCAAATTATATAGTGAATCAAATCATGTGTGTCCTCCTCTGGATGCTCTTTCCTGAGCATGAATTGCAGTTGCCTCTTGTCTCATTTGGATTTCAAAAGCTGCTTTGTTTGGTTGGTTTAAATATCTTAAACTGTGCAGAACTACAGATAGTTCCACAGTATGATGCATATGGAAATAATTCAAATGTATTTTACTATAAATCTTTGTTTTCTTCTTTTCAGGTACGGTTCTACTCAGAACTCAACAAGATTGAAGGAAGTTTGCAGGAATTACAAAGACTGAACCACCTCAGAGAATCTCACACCTATTCCATTGAAGTGCTGGAAATCATTTGAATTTGAAATTCATTAACACATTTATTTTGTATTGATTCCTTTTATGACAAGGATGTATTAGCACTCCATATTGGGGCTGTCAAAAGTTGTTTTCTACATAGGAGGAGCCTGGTTACTCTGTAGCTACGTGGGAGTTGTAAGTTTTGAACCTTGTGTATTAAAATCTCTCTTTTTGACTGGATGAGAAGCTGGATATTTGCTTATATTTTCATGTAGAATTTTGATATGTGATCATGAGAACTTTCTAAAATACCACATGATTCTTGGCTAAACACAAGATGTTTGTGGCAGAAGTGCTGGGGGCATAACTTGCTGTGTTGGGCTGTGTAAATTGGAAAGAACTGCACAGTTAAATGGCTCGAGTCACTTCAGAAGGTGACATGTTTCAGTTGCATTTATACACTGACGGTATCAAATGTATTTAGAAGGCTAAAAAAAAACCCTGCAGTGGCAACTGAAGATTTATACAGAGGGGGTCTTCTTGGTATGGTACTAGTTGTTTTCAATATTTTGGACAAGAAGACTTACCTTGAATTTAAAATTAGAACATTCTTACCTACATTAGTTTGTTTTCTGTAAGTACTTTTCAACTATTAACACCTCAACTTAGTTAATGTCACCTATAGTGCTTGAATTCTAGCATTTCAAAGTATATCTTAGATTGGTTTTGACTCTCTTTGAAATACAAAGTGATTATCTAAAGTTTTACGTAAGAAACATTTGTTGAAGATTTTACAGATATCTGTTGAATTATTTTTCTGAGGAGGCATTCACTTA
Organism: Cinclus cinclus; assembly: GCF_963662255.1. Classification (NCBI taxonomy): domain Eukaryota; kingdom Metazoa; phylum Chordata; class Aves; order Passeriformes; family Cinclidae; genus Cinclus; species Cinclus cinclus. Next base: position 9,293,801 of record NC_085065.1, on the reverse strand, counting down.
AAGCTGACTTGTTACAAGATACTTGTGGGTCTATTCATCTGGAATAAGGAAAAATGGGACTGAACCATAATGCTGGATTTCCTGGAGTCAAGTGTAAGATGGATTGTTTGGGACAAGATAATCAGTACATTTTCAGAACAGCAAATACAGTGTTATTTTTACTTATTTTTACTACTGATGTGGTTGAATATTAGTAGAATTCAGCATTATCAGTACATTGATATACTTTGGTTTTCATCATCTAAATAAAATGGCAATTGGAACTATATTGAATTACCTCAGCAGAAGTCATGTAAGCCCTTCCTTCCTACCCCTGACTTCCAGCCTACTGCTGAGCTCTAGTGTAATGTTACTCAGCAGCACCGTGGTGTCTTAGAAAAATGTACATGGAACTGATTTGAGAGCTGAACACCTGAATGCAATTCCTAACACAAGTTATGAAATAGTTTGGAGTGAAGGACTGGACAAAAGCATCTCAGTAATTTAAGCAAGAGCATATGCTCACTTGTCCTGAATGCCATCCAGCTGTAGGTTAAGTTCTTTCCTTTATTCTTGGAGAAACAACCCACCCAAACAACACCTTGCAACAACTGGGCTATTAATCTTCAAAGTGCCTTGTGAAAGGAGACTTTTTCTGCATCTGTCCTAAGGATGGAAGCAAGATAGGGTCTCCACACAAAAATTATTCTTCCTGCTGTATTCAACTCACAACTATCCTCATTTAACTACCAGCAGACTCCAAATAAGAACTCCAAGTTCCAAATCAGTATGTTCTACTTTGAGTGCAATGGGCAGGTTTTCGGGGTTGGGGTTGATTTCTCTGTGCTGAGCTGTGTGTTGGAAAGGACTAATTTATATCCTGTCCCTGAAGGTCACACACCTATCTGTGCACCCATTTCTCCACCATAAAATGAAAATTACTAAATTCTATTCAGTAAGCAATTTCACATCATCATAAGGGATGGGATTAAGAGATGAGATACTCTGGTTCACAGTGCAAAAGCACATGACTCAAGCACTTTTCATCTACCACAAATCCACAAAATCCGTAGTATTTTGGAGGTATTAATGCTTTCACAATGCTGCAGGCTGTTTGGTGCAGTAGGTGCACTAGGTACCCTTGCTAGATTCTCAGTGTATAGATGGCAGAATGCACAGGTGTTTTTCCCATGATACATAAAGGAGATAATAGAAAATGTGTATCTGTGTATTCATGTACTTAGAGTTACTACAATCCTCTGCAACCTTGTAAGAGGTAGAAAAATCAGCCTGACATAAGCAATCTAAAGGTAACTTGGAAAGGTTCAGAATAGAAATTGAGTAGAAAGGTGTAAGTGGGGTTGGGCAATGTTGGCTGCTGCTTTGTGTGTCATCCCATGTTTAGACTAGGGCTTTGAGCCTGTGCAGCTGCAACACTGAATATGAAAGAGCTGCAGATAAAAAGCTGGATATAGAGTGCAAATTGGGCTAAACCCTGCTGCCACTCTTGTATGCTTGATGCTGTGGCAGGTTTGTGGGTTTAACGAGGTGCTCGGCCTGAGCAACAAGTTAATGAACAAAAGGACTTCAAAAATTACTGCAAAAGAATGCAAATTAAATGACACACTGGGCATGTTGCTGCCATGTTTATGGCATGACCAGTGTTGGGTTTTACCTTGCTCAGAAGTATAAGCAAGGGACTGAAGGAAATGAACATGTAAACAGACTGATTTTGTAATTATAAGGCTTCTGGGTCTCTGAAATCCCAAAGATGTCTTGATCTGGCAATGAAAGGGAAGGCTGGTTGTAAGAAATATGTTTGTGTGCCTTGGGCTGGCTTTCAGTTTTTACTGCTTTTGCTTATGAAACTGATACCCTGAATTCAAGCGGTGGCATTGGAAACCCAACTGTGCAACTGGTTTCTGTTGATTTTTAGCTCTTTGTGGGCTCTGGCAAATGAGACAGAGGGAATACAAAGAAAACGGTGCCCATCTCTCTCCTTGTGCTCCAGGGAACTGTGGAAACAGCAGAATAGAGAAAGTAGATGGACCAGAAGGGTGATGATATGTCCCTATGTGATCTCAGTGTTTGCTTTGCACGGGTGCTGGACGTGTAAGGGTGAGCTGTAAAAGGGTTTTAACGGGCGAGGAGTCAAAGCACGGCCAGAGATGAGTGTCAGTGGTCAGGGGAGCTGCTTGGTGCCGATGGCGGAGGGAAACCTCTCCCGAGGGGACAGCCGGGACTCTGATTTAGGCGGGGAATGAAGACCCCCGTGGGGAGCTCCGGCCCAGGGCCCGGCGCGCATCTCGCTCAGAGCTGTTCCCGACGGGCCCGGGACTTCCTCGGGGAGCGGGTCGAGCTCTGGGAGAGACCCCGGCCAAGGGCCCAGCGACTCTGGTGTGGGGAGAGGCTGAATCCGGGGACAGGGCCGGCCGAGAGACCGGCGGTATCGGGACCCTGAGATGGGGCGGGGGCCGCGCCGGGTGCCGGCCGAGAAGAAAGGGGCAAGCGGAGGATAACGGGGCGAGGAGCGGTGCCGATGCCGGTGGTCGATGCCGGGTTCGGCGCCGCGTCCATGGCTCGCGGGGCCGCCCCGTCGCGGCGGCTCCCTCACGGCGGCGGCTCCCTCACGGCCGCGGCGGGCGCGCCCCCTGGCGGCGGCGGCGGGCGCGGCGGTCACGTGAGGCGCTCGGGGCCTGGTGCCGCTTCCCCCAGTCAGCGCGGAGCGGCCGAGGCGCAGGCGGGGAACAAGATGGCGGCCGGCGGCGATCCGGAGCGGGGCGCCGGCGATTCGCGTTGAGCCGCGGCCCGCTCGGCCCGGCCCCCCCCCCCCCGCCCCGGGCCCGCGCTCTCCGCGGGGCGCGGAGCTCGCCCGTAGCCGCCTGTCCGGACTCCGAGCGCCCTCCCGAGCCGCCCTTCCCCTCCCTTCCCCCTCGGCCAGCGCCCAGCGATGCGGGGCCGGCGCGGCAGGCCGCCCAAGCAGCAGCAGCCGGCGGCGGCCGCCGCTCCGGCGAGCGCCCCGGCCCCGGCGGGCCCCATCGGCGGGCTGCGCTCCCGGCAGCGCGGCAGCAGCCGCGGCAGGTGGGCGGCCGCGGCCCAGGCGGAGACGGCGGGGCCCAAGCAGAAGGGAGCCGGCGCTGCCCAGGCCTCGTCGCCCGCCGCCGCCTCGCCCAGGGGGGGCGGCAAGAGGAAGGCGGGCGGCGGCGGCGGCAGCACCCCCGGTGGGGGAGGCAGCGGCGGTAAGGGCAGGGGCAGGGCCGGGGCGGCAGGAGCAGGGGGAGGAGGAGGCGCAGGAGGCAGCTGCAACAGCCAAGGCAGGGCTGCCTCGTCCAGGAGGAGCATCAGCAAAGTGGTGTACGACGATCATGAGAGCGAAGAGGAGGAGGAGGAGAGCATGGTGTCCGAGGAGGAGGACGAGGGGGACCCCGAGGATAACCAGGACTCCGAGGAGGAGGAGGAGGAGGAGATAATGGAGGAGGAGGACGACGACGACTCTGACTACCCCGAAGAGATGGAGGATGAAGACGATGCCAGTTATTGCACTGAGAGCAGCTTCAGGAGCCACAGCACCTACAGCAGCACCCCAGGTAGAGAGTCCGTGGGCGAACTCAAACAAGTAGAGGGCACCCCACATGCTCCCTCTAGGTTGGCAAATACGGTCCGCACTCCTATGCGAGGATGTGAGGGATGCCCGCAAGCACTCCCGGGGAGAGGGGTATGCAAACAACCACTGGCAACCCCGGGGACGCGGGGAGCGTTGGAAGATGCTCACAAACGCATGCACGGAGAGGAGCAGGGAGGGCGGGCGGCACTCTCGGAAACAAGGGGATGCTTTGCAAATATTCGCGGGGAACCTGGTGGCCGCAGAAATGCGCGATCCAGCAGGACGTGTTGCAAACAATGTCAAAAGTGTCGTGAAGCATTCACTTTAAATTTAAAAACAAGGGAAACGAGAAGCATGCCATGCAGAGAGGTCTTTTCAATTAAATACAGCAAAGTCTGGCTTGTGCTTGCAAATACAACTTGATGTTGAAAGGAAAGGAAGCACATGTAAGTTGAAGTGGCTTGAAAAACCAAAAAACTATAAACACCGAGAATTTTCAGGCTCTTGAGATTAGAGGTATAACTGGATGCAGCATCTATTGGCTTTAAGACAAAAGTGGCTTTCCAAGGAGGGAAATGAGGTGCATTGTTCAAAATGGAGATTGCATTGTTATAGTTTGGGGAAAAGTGCACAGGGCCTCATTGCAAGGATATAAACCTAGTTTGAGTTCAACACAAAGATTACAAGGAGGAGGTTGTGTCAGAGGTCTTGCATTTAAATACTACGTTTATCTTAATATATGGCAACCTTTAAAACTCATATTTGGGTTAAAATTCATTAAACATAATTGTATTTTTTTTTAATTCTAGTGGAAAATTTGGTAAATTTTTAAGGCCTGCGTTTCTATTTGTCCTTAATTGGTTCATTCACCAAGCTTCAAAAATTCTTTTATTTCAACTTAAGCACTTTGGATTTATTTAAACTCATTCCAGAACTGAGTTCAAACTTAGACTGTTTTATTTTTTAAATTTCATTTTAATTTTATTTTTTTCTTTTATTTTTTTAAGTCTCTGAACCAGGAGAGTAGTTCACCTTATAGGAAACCTAGTATGATTTGGGCTACAGGATGGAAGACTGCTCTTGCTCCAGTATTTGGCCAGTTTGGAAAGGGGGAGGAACAGGTTGTTGGTGTGAATGCATTACATCTTAATTAAAATCTAAGGTAGTTCGGAGTAGTTAGCTGATGACTTTTTAAAAGGGGGAAGTACTGGCTACTAAATGTGTAATTTGTTTTTATTTTGGTGAGTTAGTGATATCAGCTCATTCTGTGACTTCATAATAGTCCTTTAAAAAGCTCTGTATGTTTGTCTATATATATTTTTTAACTTATATCCACATGCACCAGAATCTAAATGAATCAAAATAAGTACATACATTACTAAATTTATTTGGAGATATTTTTTAAAATATGTTAGTTTATCTGTTGTGGTATGTCCTGCAGTCAAATTGAAATTTTTTGAATAAAGATTGAGATCTGGCTTCACAGAAGGAAAAGAGCTCTAAAATACCCTACTGACTTTTAACTCTCCATTTTCTGCTTAGTTGTGATAACTTTCATTTTTATTACCTTTTTGTGAGTGTTTATGTCAGAGAAATAACATTTTTATGGTTTTAACTGGCTAGGTCAGGATAATATTTTTTACAGGACCATCCAGGTTTAAAATGAGCTCTCCAGAGAATGGGTGTATGCCATTTTTCAAATGTGCTATGTGTTTTGGCACATCAGAAGATAGCTCTGTGTACATTGTTGTGCAAGCATAGACAGGTTTTATGTGGTATTTAGGTGTATCAGAAACCATTTTGATAATTTATATGTTTATTTCTCACTTGGTCAGGATGACTTCAGTTAACTTTCTTAAGAGAAGTCTAGGTGGAAGTATTTTTATCCTTAGGTGCTTTTGCTCTGTACTGAGTTTTTGAGAGTTAAAACGTTTTTGTTGTTATTTTGGCAATTTACGGGTGGTTCTCATTAGTTCAGTGTTAGTCTAAAGGTCTCCCTCCCTGTTTCCCTCTCTCCCAGACACACTCTTGCCCTTGTGCAAAGAAAGTAAAACTTTCCATTCAGGCAGCTCAGTCCATGCCTCATCCTGGACAAACACCTGCTGTGGGAGTGTGGCTGAGCAGGGGTGGCACTGATGGAAATCTCAGTCTTGTCATAATCAGGAGATGCCGGGCATCAGAGCAGCGTGGATGGGCAAGGCAGGGTTTGTGTCTGGTCAGGATCTGTGTGTGTGACGGGGCCGGTGCAGAGAGGAGGTCAGAGCAGGGCAGGGGTGCAGAGCTGTGTCTCTGGTGTTCCTTCAGGGGCTCCAGAGCTGTTGGACTCGGCACACCCTGAGCCAGAGCTGGTCCTTAGCTGTGTTTAGATACCGGGGATTATTTCATATCCTTGTCTTGTAGCCAGGCACTGTAACACAGTGACAGAGTTCTTGTGCTGAGCTGGAGGGCTCCAAGGAGCGTCTCCTCCCTTGGCTTGAACTGGCTCCTGACAGAATTGTGCAGGTTTCTTACCAGAAGAGATGATGAAGAATCCTTCTCCCCTTACCTCCAACCACTTCCAGGATGTACTCTTAGGGGCTGAGGAGTGTTTCTGAGGGCAGGATGTTGAATAATTGCCATCCCAGTCGAACTCTCCTGCCAACCAAGCTTTTACACTTAAATCGCATCCCACTTAAATGGGGGATGGACTTGCTACAGTTTTTTCTGATTTACATTGAACAATGAATTAAAAGATCACAGAGCATTGTCTCTGGCCAAGAAAGCTTCAGGTTTTGTGCTCTGATGTGGAGCTTATGATTTATCTTGAAACTTAGATGTAGGAGTACATTCTATTATAATATGATAGTAAAATTAATATTATTATTATATAAAATAATATTGTTAAACTATTTAAAGAAGCAGAATCTTAGAAAACACAAAATGTCTTTCATATACCACTTAGTCATAGTACAGTAAAATCATACTGTGGTGAATAACAATTATTTCTTTTTATTCTTCTGGATGTACTTTTAATGGAGGGATTTTGTGTGTGTGTAATGTCCGTTCCCTCTGGTCCCTTTGCATCCCAGAAGGTGGATGAACTCTTGGGACAGGTATCCTGTATAACTTGTATCACTAAACATTTTTGCCATCCTCTGTCCAGGGTAAATTCTACTTGAGGCTTGTCACTGTTGCATTATAGTTACTAAGTATTTAATATGTCGCAGAATTTCAAGAGAATGGTTTAATCAGGATGTCTAGAAGTCTTTCATTTTTTTTTGATTTTTCTTCATCAGAAAACTAGTTTTAGAAAGAGTTATACATTTAGATTTCAGATGAGGTCATCATCAGTCTGTCAAACAAACAAATGCACAACACTGGAGTTGGGAGACAAAATATTTATCTTAAAATACATTGAATAATACTTTTAGTTGGATTTTGCTTGTGTGAGCATTTGCAGGGATTGACAGTTGCTTCTGTTAACCAGTTACTTCACAGTGTGCTTTTATCTTCAGAGTGAAAGAATTTAGCTGGGAACCAGGTGCTGCATTTGGTCTGTTTGTGTAGTAATTTTTAATCTGAACACATTTTTATGCTCTTGAAGAATTGTCTAAGTGGAGACACTGAGATATGACATTAAGATATGCATCCTTTTTTTTTTTTGCCCTGGGAAAAGATTTACCAGCCTCCCAAACATCTTACCTGGGGTACCCTCTTCTCTAAATTAAACCTCATATTCTCTTATTTTACCATTTAGTGATCTGCACTTTGATTTGTGCTCTAGAGGGAAAGATCACCACTTCGTCATGCCAGTCTTGAAAAATTATTCTTAACAAAGAAATTGTGTAGAAGGCCAAAGGAATAAATCTGGGGCTGATCCTGCTGCATTGACTTGTAAATTGGCATCTTGTCTGAAGAGAGGTTTGTCAGTCATCTCAGAAGCTCTGAGCAGCAAATAACTCACCTTTATTAAAGTATGTGTGTTGTAAAAGGTAGTGTGCTGCTGTTGACTTTATTGAGCAAACTTTTTTTGTACATCTGCAGTAAAATTCAGTAAGTGCTCATTGTGCTGCACAGAACAGGTGTAAAGCGAATCAATGTGGGTTTTGGTAGGTTGGGGCTGGCTCTCAGGGCTCACTAACTTCTGAAGTTAGTTGCAGCCTATCATGAGTGTGTCCCAAGAAATTGTCTGACTGTTCCTCAGAATCATTTTGTTTGTGCTACTTGTAGTTTTGTTGGGTTTTTTCCTTTTCCTGGGTTCTAGGCACAAAAAGATGGTGTCTCTGAGTCCTTCTCAGAGTGGTCTCACCTGCTGCTTGTCTTGCATTTGCATTTGTTATCCAAATGTTAAAGTGATTCCATACATCATGGGGGAGTTTGTATTCCTGGCTCCTTGAGGGAGTGCTGATGGCCATAATGTTGGGAAATTGAATTCTTAACATAAAATCAAGTCAAGAACCCTAGTTTGATCTAAAAGTGTACTGCTGACAGATATGCAAACTGAAAAAAGAAGTTTTACATTTTTAAAAGAACATAAAGACCTACTTTGATACAAGGAGAGGCAGGAGTCAAGCTTTACTTAGGAACACGTGTGAAAATTTGTGTGATGTGAGTGCACTCAGGACCTAGTCTAATAACCAGTGATTTTTTTTTCATTTGTGTTTCAACTTCCAAAGCTTTCTTGGTGCTTGGAATGTCTAATTTTTAATGTTTGTTTAGTTTTTAAGTTTTATTTATGGCTGATCTTTTCTCCAGACTAAATAAATAAATTTGGATTAGGTGTGATACTGCAGAGTAATATTCAAATTGGAGCTGCACCTACAAGTAGTTACAAATGCATCTTATGCTTTTAGAATTTTTTTCTGGAAGAGACTTTTTGACTTGTGAATATTAGAGACATGATTATCATGTTGACATTTTTAAAATGGAAAAAAGTGTTTTGTAAAAGTCAAAGCCTCTCATTTTAGCACATCCCAAGAAAAAAGTTTAGATTTTTCTATTTTGCACTGCTTTTCATAATATTTTCTTATTTTCTTAATTTTATTCATTTTACTGCTGTTTTTTTCTTTGGTGGAAGCTGATCAAATGTTCTCCCAAGAGGTTTACTTTTAATTAAAGAACCTGTTTGGATATTGCTGTGGCAAACATGCAGCTCTATCCAGTTTCTGCATTCTTCTGTGAGAGGAAAGAAAGAGCACACACACAAAAAAGGTTGTCTTACACATGTTCATCAACTGTTTCTAGTTTTGTCAGTGGTATCTAACAAAAGCTCATGCACTGCTGTACAGTCCCATTTGAAATGTGCAAAGCAATAATGTGGGGCAGTGAGTGTGTGTTTATTAAAACCAAACCAAAATAGGAGGGTCTCGGGGAATTTGAGGGCAGTCAAAAGGCAAAGTTTCCAGAAGGAAGGAAAATGTAGGAGAGGGCTTCTTCTCTGAGGAGTGCTCACGCTCCCAGCACATCGTATATAACTGCAGCTGGTCTTTATGGGGAGAGGTTTCTGCAGTGACTCTCAGTCTGGAAAACAAAACCAGTCCAGTTCTACTGTACTAAAGATGGACTTTGATGTAGGAGTGGTGTGGTTTGACTTGGCTTGTGGAGCTTGAAGCCAAAATTTAAATCTTTTTCTCTAGGGAGAAAATGGAATGTCTGTTCTGGGGTCAGTTAGTGGAGTGTGACTGGGGTGTGGTGGGGGTTTGTTCTGTATTTTCCCCCTTCCTGTGACAGGTTGCTGAAGTATCTGAAACTCCTTGGTCTCCTTTCTCTCCCCAATGCTCCTACCAAGCTTATCCTCTCCATGGCAACTGTAAGCAGGAGCTCTGAGCTGGAGAGCCCAAGTGCTGAGAAATTAGGAGGAAGGGAAAGTTCTTAGAGAAGTGAAATGACACCAGCTGTGAACTTTCAAATCAAGAGAGACTGGAACCAGTGTTTATTTTTTAGGTCAGACCTAAAATGCAGCCATCACTCTGTCCCTATTTAAACAAGACAGTGGTTCTGGCAGAATATTTGTTCTGTAGGACCTCCATCCACCAGTTCAGTACCTGAAATATATTGGGCTGAAAGGCTATGTTTGCTGGAGGGGAGGGATGCTTAACATCAGTGAGACAAGGCAAAACTGGATTTTTGTGATTTTTGTTAGCCTACATGTGTACGGTGATTTGAAGACAACTACAGCTGAAGAGCATGAAAGTCATATTTAGTTTTGATACAATCTTTCTGTATTCTGGACACTGATGTCTATAGCTAATTCAGATACTCTGTTTCTATAAACCAGCAGATATGTTAAAGATGGTTAAAATAGTTTTAAATTCTGTATTCTCCTGTGGTAAAGAGTAGATATGACTTTACCTTTTCTTCTTTCAGACTGTGAGTGGAAATGGAGACAAGGTTTTTGTGCTTTTGAGCTCTTTTTCATTTCTAAATTCTGAAAGGGTAGACATCTGAAACAAGTAGGTTGAGTAGATACAAATTTAAAAAAATAAAGCAATGGTTTGGGTTTTTAAAGTAAATTCTGGTTTTGGGTGTTCAGACTCTTACTTGAGTAACTTTGTTTTATTTCAAATATCACCAGTGTGTTTGCTTAAATATTTGCAATATGAATTTAGTTGATTATTCTCAGTGTAATTATCAGTATCTATAATTAAATGTGCAGTGGAAATAGAATTGTTTACTCTTTCATCTTAATTACAGGCAGCTCTTCAACTAGGGAATTCAAAATAGGGACAGGTAACCACTGCAGACTGCTTCAGCACTTGGGGAGAAACAACCAGTGAAGGACTTGCCATTTAAAAGAAGCTGGTGCTAGATAGAAATGTAGTGCTCAGACACTCCAGGGGATCTGGATCCTGTCAATATTCCAGCAGGAGACTATTTGCAAATCAATTTTTTTTCCACCAAGTAAAACTATGGAATTTGAGTGGTGCAGAAGTGGACATTTTGTGCCTTTGTACAGCCTCAAACTTGGAGGTGAAATTTGTTTCAGAGACTTAGTTAACCTGCAGAAACTGTCTCAGAAGTATCTAATTTGCATGTAATAAAACTTGAGTGTGTTTTGGGAAACTTCTGTGTGGGTAAATTGAGAGTAGATTTTGTGAATTTAGAGTAGTTACATGAAAATGCACTTGAAAGTCTGGTCAGTCAGGTGGTGTTCCTTAAAGGAGAAGTAACCTGCCAGTGTACCTCCTCTGCAATCCTCTTTATGATTTTGAGGTTAAACAAAATAGTATATACTGCAATTTCTGTTTGAAACAAAAATTCCCTGTGGGGGTCCAAATCCTTGACAAATGACAACACGTTAAAAAAAAAAAAAAAGGTTGTCAAATTCTAGTATTTCTAAAATAATTTAAAGTGTTTGAAGTGGCCAGAGTTCTTTGTTGGGCAGTGGGGTTTTTTTTTTGTCTGCCACTGAATGTCGAATTTAAATATTGGCCCACTTGCTTCATGAAAAAGAAGATTGTCCTTGAAAGTGAAGAGCTTGGAAAATTGTATATATTTATTGTAGGGAGACATTTTTCAACGTTTGAGGGATATTTTTTTGTGTGTGTTTGAGGCACACTTGGGTAAACATGGACTGTGATCTTCAAAAACCCTCACACAGGAGGTGGAAATGCTCCAAAGCAGTGTGAGCTGTGGGTTATCAGCACACTAAAAAAATCATCTGTGAAGAAAGGTTATCCACCCAACCAGTAAAATACCAACATTTCACCTCAAAAAAGAGACCTGTAGCACTTTAACATCATTATATCATATTCCATTGACCTGTACTTTTAATTTCAGTTGATCAGCTACTTGCAATGCTTCAAGATTTATGAGTGCCATAGCAGAGAATGTCCATCCTTTTCACTGGAGGTTATTAGAATGCTTGGGTTTGTTGACTTGGGCTTTTGAGTTGTTGGGTTTTTTTTAAAAGGTTTTTGAGTGTTTTCACAGTTGATGTATTGGCCAGTAATACATTTAAGCACAAATTGCTTGGAGTTTCTGAATTTCCAAATCACACTTTGTGACTCTCTTCTCAACTTCAAATTCTCTTCAACCCCAGTACAGAGAATAACAAATTGCAAGTGAAATTGGAAGGAAAAAAAGCCATTAAAAAAAGTACAGTTTCTTTCTAAAATATTCTGCATCTTTAAATTCTTTACTTTTTTAGCTCTGGAAACCCTTTTATATTTAATTGAGAATTGTTCAGAGCAGTTCAGTGTCCAAAAAGAGAAATTATTTGAGCTCTTGAGCTGTGATGTGGGGATTCCAGTGTGGATGGGGAGTGTTGAGGTGCATGATACTGTAATGTGCTGCAACAGTGAGGCCTAACACAAATGAAACACACATTTTATAATGCAGTCTGCTTTTCCTATCATGTTTTATTATTACTTTTGAAATTTCTGTTCTTTATACCAAAGCAAATGTGAAAATACATTAATTGATTTAAGTAGGAGATGGAATAGTGTGATTAATGCAGCCACAGGGTTGCATTATGCTTGCACCAAAGTACAATTCTTTATTATGCTGTTATGACACTTTGTATACTGATAACACCTTTCTTCTACATCTCTTAATTGTACCAATGTGCTTCCTTTGTAAGAGGAAGTGTTAGAGATTAACTTTTTCAGAACATATTAGGAATGCCTTGTTTTAAAGTTCTTTTTTTTATTCCCCTATTAATCTCATGCGACAAATATAAAAGTGGCTTAAAGTTGCACCAGTAGTTGTTTAGATTATGTTTTAGGAAACTTTGTTTTGCTGAAGGGTTGTAAAGCACTGGAACAAGCTGCTCAGGAGGCTGGTGTAGGTCACCCCCCTGGAGGTGTTCTGAAATGTGTGCATGTGGCACTTGAGGACATGGTGGTGGGGGCGAGATGGTTTGGCTTGGTCTTGAAGATGTTTCCAACCTTAATGATTCTATGATTCCATACCATGATTATCTCATGTGAAAGAGACATCAGTGAAGTTGATATTTGGAGTCCTTTTTTTCCGGCAGTGGTCCTTCACTCTGGTCCTTCACTTACCTTTATCTAAAATTACTAGGGGGATTTGTCACTTCTCATTAATTCAGGTAAAGCAGGGTTAACGTCCTTGCTGCTCTTTCTTGAAGCTATTTTATGGCTTTCCTGTGTGACAGACACATTTTTCTACTGCAGAAAGAATCCTGGTTGATAGCTCTGCTGACTTTTGTGATACTTGGACTCTGTGAGGGCCATCAGTGATTTCAGAATACCTGTTCTGTGGTGGTAGTGGTGGTGGTGTCTTGCATGGCCAGCTAGGACTGCAATGCTGAAGGAAGCTTCAGGACCCCAGAGCAGTTTCTTGTGTATGCCTTCTTTTGCTTTGGGGTCTTTTAATTAAACCAGCTGTGCCTTATGCATATATGATTTTGGATCACAGTGATAGAAAAGTTGAGTTTCATCTAGAGAACACTTGCTTTGTGCCTGACTGTGGAACTCCTTTTTCTTTGTGTGTTTGCCATGATTAAACATTTTCCACTGATTAGTGCAGAGGCGTGCTGGAAGACAGTCATAGAAGCATTCCTTCATTTTCCACAGTCAGAACTCAAACTTCACGAAACTTGGAAAGTTAGTTTTATCCACAGATGAGGTTGACCTGTTACTTCTGTAATGGAAGCATCCTGTCGTTCATCTTCTATATTGTTTGAGTGTGTAATTTGTTGTATAAGATTTCATTCTTTAACATTGGAAAGGGAGAGATGTGTTTGGTGCCTTCTTGCCATACCAGTCTAAATGTTGATTTATTTTTCTGGAATCATTTGTTGTGCATCAAGTTGTTTCTTAGAGGTAGCTTTTCTTTCTGGTATTTTTTTTCCCCTTTTCAATTATTGCATTAATGTTTTAATGATGATGTTTCACATTCAGCAGGATCTGCCTTAGCAGCTTTTCCCCACATTTAGACTTATTTTCTGTATTTCTGGGAGCATCAAAGGGAGTAGGGTGGGCTGAACAAATGCCACAGAAAACCATTTCCATTTAATGGTAACATTCAAGCTTACTGGAGCTCACTTTATCTCTTAATTTCCTTGAGCCAGTTTTTGGGGAGGTCTGTTATGTGCAGAATGTGGTTAAGAAATTACAAGCGTGAATCTTAAAATTCCAGACTATCAGTTGTGTCACTCTTCAGTGTCAGAACACCCAAAGATTAATACATGTCCCGTTTTAATGAAGTGTGTATGGGAAGTGACTGCTATGGATAGCTTCAGTTTTTCTTTGGGTTTTCTCTGTGCATGAAATGCATCCTGCTGACACTTGTCTATGGACAGTGGATAATTTTGAAATTTAGTTGCTGACCAGAATGTTAGCATGCTAGTAAGAGGACCTAAAACCAGTTTTCATCTTAGTTCTTGGATTAAACCTAAATGATGGTTTATGAGATTTTCTCAGCTTGTTTTTTTTCTATAAAGGGAAATAAGTTTAATGGATCAATCTAAAACTTTTAACTGATAGCTGAGAAGTAGTTGCATGTAGCTGATTATTTTGATAGAAGATTAAAATATTTTATCTGTCAGGTAGTGTCATTTACAAAAGCATTCCTCTTCTGCTTTTCCTTCTACTTGGCATCAAGGATAGTGGAATCCAAGAAGAGGAAGGGTAGCATCATATCTGAATTGGCATCTGAGACTGAATTAATTATACTCAGTGTCTTCTTTTAGATAGTAAAACAGCTCTTTAGATTTACTTTTGTTGATAAACTTCATCCTTCCACAATTTTGCCTCCTCATTCTGTGGATGAGCTCCTGTTTTATTGAAGCAGGAGGGTGGGTTGTTTGTTTTGAGAAATTGAGAATTGAAATATTTTCATGAAACATCACATTTACCTTCTGGTTTTGGTTTGTAGGTAGTCAGGAGAAATATTCTAGTTAGAAGGCATTGGGCAACATGTTTTAAGTTCTCTTTTGTATTTTGATTTGGTTGAAATTTATGTCCTAAGACATCTGCTTGAAATGAGCTTTCCTGGATGCCCTTGTTGGATAGGAGAATAACTTGTATTCATTTAATACAAAATATCTGTTTGGAGCTTGATGTTTCTGTTTTAAACTAGACATATTTAATAAAAATGAGGAAAAATTATTATTTTTGCTACAGGAAATGTCTTTCTTTTTAAATAGTTTAAACAATTACATTTCTAGATTTGATTTTAAAGCTTCAGTAGATGTATATTGTGTGGGAAATGCAATTCCTGTATATGTCTATAGCAAAACTTCAGATATCTTGTGTTTTATTTTCATACTGTTAGTTAAAGTGTAAGATGATTAGCTGAGTTAACACATTTATGTAACTGTGAAGCTTGTGAAGCCTTAATTTGCATAAGTTCAGAATGCTAACACGGTGATTGATGACAGATGTTTAAACACGTTGACCTGTGAACAGCAAAATTCTTACTGTTGTTTTTTATTCCAGGTAGGAGAAGACAAAGAGCACATCGTCCTCGTTCTCCAATATTGGAAGAAAAAGATATCCCACCTTTGGAGTTTCCTAAATCCTCAGAGGACTTAATGGTGCCTAGTGAGCATATAATGAATGTTATTGCCATCTATGAGGTACTAAGGAACTTTGGCACTGTTTTGCGCCTCTCTCCTTTTCGTTTTGAGGACTTCTGTGCTGCTCTGGTAAGTCAAGAGCAGTGCACACTTATGGCAGAGATGCATATAGTGCTGTTAAAAGCAGTTTTACGTGAAGAAGACACTTCAAATACTACCTTTGGACCTGCTGACCTCAAAGATAGCGTTAATTCCACTTTGTATTTCATAGATGGAATGACGTGGCCAGAGGTTCTGCGGGTATATTGTGAGAGTGACAAGGAATACCATCATGTTCTTCCTTACCAAGAGACAGAGGACTATCCTTATGGACCAGTAGAGAATAAAATCAAAGTTCTGCAGTTCTTAGTGGATCAGTTTCTTACCACAAACATTGCACGTGAGGAGTTAATGTCAGAAGGTGTTATTCAGTATGATGATCATTGTAGGGTTTGTCACAAACTTGGGGATTTGCTTTGCTGTGAGACTTGCTCGGCTGTGTACCACTTGGAGTGTGTGAAACCCCCTCTGGAGGAGGTGCCTGAAGACGAGTGGCAGTGCGAGGTCTGCGTGGCACATAAGGTGCCTGGAGTGACTGACTGTGTGGCTGAAATCCAAAAAAACAAACCGTACATCCGACACGAACCCATTGGATACGACAGGCATAGGCGGAAATACTGGTTCCTGAACAGGAGAATTATCATGTAAGTGACCTAATCATTGCATAATTTCTGGACAATGCTATTGTGGTTTTAATACATCATGGAAATTGCTGTTGTCATCTTAAAATTATTCTTTCTTTAGATAAGACCATTGCTTGCTGTTTTGTAAAAAGATTACTAAAGACCATGTAAATAATCCATATTTATCCAAAATTAATATTCTCATAATCTATACATAAAAAGGACATAAAAACAGGGCCTCGGGCTTAATATTAATGTGCCAAAAATACATGAATGTGAGGAAAATCAAGGGAATATTAATGACAACGCCCCAGTTTCTTGTAAAAGTTACTGAAGAGAAGTTTGATTCTTCTTACGATCACATGGTGTGTAGGACAGTACTTGTGGTCTGTCACCTGCTTAAGCAGTGTTTGGCTGCCAAGTTCTGGTACTACTTTGATGCTCTGCCTTTGAAGCTGAAACTTTCAGAGATGCTCAGAGGGATTCACTGTTACTAGAAATGCAGAAATCATGTTGCATTGAATGTTCCTGAGTGCAAAGAAAGTCACCATAGCAAGTCATGCCTGTCTTTGAGCTAGGTACTGTGGGTGTTTCACACAATTTCCTGTTACTGCTTGGTCTCAAGATACAAATGTACCTCGAAATATTAATAGGAATCAAATCCTTGCTAGTGAGGGCACTGTGCCCTGGATTTTACCTGAAAAGTTGAATCTGAAATTCATTTCTCACAGGGAAATGGCTGAAGATTGGTTTTCTCATAAAAGACTGTTTTTATCTAATTGTTCTCATAGTGGAGGAGAAATAATATTTAAGTGAAATCAGTGCTATTGTTAAATTAGGAGAAATAGAGACTTTAGGAGAGCTCGAAAACACAGAAACACATTTTTCCATTCAGTGTTATGGAGAAAATGAACCACAGCTGGGCTTTTAACAGAATTTCATACAAAGCAGGTTACAGGGAATGTTAAGATAGTAGCCAGTGTGTTTGAAAGGGACTGTGAGGTGTGCTGATGGTGTTACATCTTGCAAAGAAGACACCTCTAAGGGCTCATAGTGTTCCTTTAAAATGTGGGGCTGTTTCTCTGGGGTACTGTCAGCTGACGCTCTAAGTAATAATTATCTCTGCTCTGTTTCCTGTGTTCTTCTTTCATATTCCTAAGAAAAAAGTCCGTGTTTGATCTTTTTAGTTTCTCTGGGTTATAAATGTCACAGTAGTGCCAAGTAATCTTTCAAAGGATGCAGGTAATTTTTTATACGCTTCTCTTTCTTTTTCCTGTATATATGCTCTATGTTTATACTCAGGCACACGCTCCACAGTAAGGGGTGGATCATTCAGGTGGCTCACCAGGATATGATGGGCACCTGAAGCTGTTGATATCCCAATTATTCCATTGCTTCATACAGAATTTCCTACCTTTTGTTTTCAGAAAATGTATTGAAATTTTGATTTTCACAAAAAGCCTGGTTGTGAAGAACACGTAACTGGGATTATTTTTGCTCTAGTTACTTGTGCTTTAATAACTTAGGGTTTCCTCTGCCTTGTTTTTGTGTCTTTCCCCTCAAACTCTTGAGGAAAAGGCAGTTCTAAAGGTGGGTGTGTCTTCACTGCTCTCCTGTACTGGCAGAGATCTGGGAATTAACATTAAAATTCTAGATCACTCAGGAGCTGATTTTGAGATAAATGGGCAGACTTTGTTTCCTCCCTGTATATAGGCAGATAGATAATTATTTTTAACCAAAGTCGATCTGTGAAACAATGTTTTTTCCCAGTGAAGTGGAGTATTTGATGTTCAGAAGGTTTTGATGCAGGCAATACTTCAACATATTTCAAACTGAAATTAATCATGCAGGTGCTTTGTGATCCTTTGAAATCTGCACATGTGAGAGTTGTTTCTTTCTAGCACGTTGGTAGTAATTTTAACTGCTCTTAGAAGAGACATCTTCAGAAGTTAAGTGTATTGAGTTTTTTCAAACCAGTATTTTGCATTCCCTTTAAGTGTTCTGTGGGCAAATTATATCATAAGGGGGTAAAAGTACTACATAACTTAATTCCAGGGAAATGCAACTTTAATAACTCCCACAGACATTAAACTCCATACTTTCAGTTTTTAAATTCAGTAAGCATGCTGTATCCCAAGCCAACTTTTTGCATGTATTTACTTATTTATTTATACACATTGAAGAGGGTCAAACCACACCTGATATCTTGAATAACTGAAGGGTAATTTAAGGGATAACTGCCAAATGCTAAAACCTGAGATTCGTGAAATTATATTATCCTGTCAACTTCATTACAATGAATAGAGTGTATTCCCCAATGCCAAATGTATCAGAGGAAACTAATAGATCTAAAAATAATCTGCACAAATACCAGTTTGAAATCCTGCCCAGGAGGATTAGAGAACTGAAATCCTAAATTCTTGGTGGTTTTGTTTCTCAAAAGCGTTTTTTAGGGCTTTTTACTTTTTCTCCCCTCTCCCTCTTTAAATGTCATAAATCCAGCCTGCTGCTGATTTTCCTACCTTTCAAGGGGTTTTGTAGACTTGTTGCCTGATACTTTCGTCTCCATCACTTGCCTTTTTTAAGCCCTTCATTGCGGGTCTGTTTCTCTTTTCTGTCTCTTCTGTTTTACAAAGATGAAAAAGTGGACACTGAAGGAGTCTCCTCATGAACAAATATCAACAAGATTAAAACAAAAAACAGGCCAAGAGCAAATTAATTCCTGACGTTTTTGTTTCAAGCTGTTTACAAATTAAGGATGATGCCTCTGGGTCAATTGCATTTGTTTTCCTTGCGAAGATTATTTCTGCAAGTTATTAACTCAGGAAATTTAGGACTTTGACTTGCATTGTCCTTGTAAACTGCTGCAGTGTTTTAACAAGTTTCTTTATAGAAATATTGAGATGCTTTGGATTTATCAATTATCTGTGAAGGAAGATAATGAAACACTGTTTGGCTTTCATTTTGATAGCAGAAATAGGACACACATTGTTATTCCTGAGTTGTATGGATCTTCCTCGACAGCCAAAAGCAGTTTCAGCTTTCTTTTCTACAAGATTTGTCATGCTGCATATATTCTTAGGGGGTCCTCCTCTGTTTTCTCCAGTTAATTAACAAGGGTTTGGGTCTTCATTTGAATAGATTGCTTTAAACCATTTCCTGAATTCTTCAGTTTCCAACTGTACCATCATGGAATTCAGGAAGTATCTGCTACTACTACTACTACTACTACTAAATATTTTCTTATCACCTTACTCAAATGTTTCGATTATCTCCTATGTTGCTTTTATCAGTCTTTAAACTTGTCTCTCCAGCCTGCCAGTGAATAGTTCCTGGCAGCCAAGGAGGCTGAAAGAGGTAGGAAATAATCATGTGATTCTTTTCTCCCTCCTTGGCCTCACATATTGTGTGTGACTCAGCTGAGTCCCCTGGAGTCTCTGCAGACCTGTCCAGCACCAAGCTGGCAAATCTGTCAGACTGTCGGAGGAAAACCCTGGGAACTGGTCCTAGTGCAGACTTGAATCTTTCCATCTTTTTATCACCCAGCCCCTCTGATTTCTTCAGAGAGTAACAGTGTGTCCCTTTAGTAAACACAGAAAGATGTTAAGGGAAAGTTAGCTGAAATTATATAGTTGTTAATTTAAGTCTTACCTAAGCTGGCAAAAATGGATTGCATGCAATGATTTCTGCTGTGTGCTCCAAGTCTTCTCTTGGCACACATCTGAATCTTGGAAAGAAGTCTGGCCAGAGATGAGATTGGTATAAGCACACAGACCAACCAGTTTGTGCCCATTTCACATTCTGTCTTTGATTTTTAAAGAGAAAACTCTTTAATTCCTGAAATTCTCATGTTAAAATTGTGATAGTCTTCAGTTCAAAACAAACTTTATGCTCAGACCCTGATATAAATGAAGTAGAAGAGTATTATAATACTCTTGGATAACCTCATTTTCTGTTTATAGAATATTATCTGAGCAGTTCTTTAATGGGCAGGACTCAAATCACACATGGAAGGATTAGCTTCAGGTGCTTTCTGCAGAATACTCTTGGTGGTCTGATGTCTCAGCTCTGCAGACTTAGCCTTGGGGTTTACTGGCCTGCAATACAGCAAACTTTTACTGGTGCTGAAGGCTTTTTCTTGAGTTATCCAGGGAAACTGAAAACAGCAGTTAATTGCTTTTCAGTCCAATGGAACTTTGCAAACCTAGAATAGAAAGGGCTGAAGGGAAAAGCCAGATGCTGCTTGGGATGTTCAGGTGACACACATGTTCACCCTGGCTGCATTAGTGCAGCTGGAGCAGTCTGAGATTTGCTAAATGGGAGGGAGAAACATGAAAATAAGAAAACACTTGGATGATCACCATCAAAATAGAAGCAATGTGTACAAGCTGCTTGTCTGGCAGATGGATGCAGGCACATCCTTTCCTCATGGAGAGATGAGACTTTATTGTCAGACTTGATCTCAAAGGTCTTTTCCAGCTGAAGTGACTCTGATTCTATATAAAGCATTTATATTGTTGCATATCTAGGTCATATAAGAGGGTGTATAAATGGCATTATCTCTCTACCAAATAATCCTGTAACTACAACAGAGCTACAACAGAGGGGCTCAGAATGAAAGGTTCAAGTTCCCTTTTTGGTCAGTGAAGAAATAGAGTAATAACAGCATCGTATTCTACAGTCATGTTTGTCAGGAGCACAGCAACCTTACAACTGCTGCTCTGCCAGAGTCCTGCACTTGCCATTTCCCTTGGGCACTTGCCAGGGAAAGCTCAGAAGGCACCCATTCCCTGTCCTTTTTAGTTAAGCATTTTGTTTTATCCTTTTATTTCCTTTCACTGTGTAAAGCCCTATTCTTGTGTTCTCATCTCCCCTTCCATCTTGGGTTTTGGGTGTTTGCCTTTATCTTCCTCTTCTGTGGGTTTTGTTCACCACTGGTAATGAAAGTGCTGTCGTTCCTGTTGTTGTTAGTAAATAACTCTTGGTTTAGAGGAAACATGGTTTAAACACTAATTTTTCTTTAACATGGAAGTTTACAGGCCTAAAATATTCTGCAGAGTCAAAGATTGTCAGTGTTCAGCTGTTACATTTCGGTTGTATGTGACAGTCCTCCCAAAATGAGCTGTTTTCTGAGAAAACTTGTCAAACTTAACAGTTTGGTGTGGTTAAAACTAATGGAATATTGGCAGTTTAGAGGAATAAATGGGTAAAGCAAAATTAGTTGCTTTTCATGAGTAAAAGCCTTTATGAGAGAGATGCAAGTTTCTTTGCAATATACCATGTTTTATCATCAAAACCAAGATTCTGTTTTGTAATAATGGTTGTGACAAGTTAGGAGTTGAATTTTGTGTAATACTGCCGTTATTAACTTCACAACCACCTTATTTCTGTAGTGTTCTGTTTGAGTTGCAAATATTAATTGTTTCACAAATATGGACTGGGAGGCAGTAGATCAACAAGAATCAAGTTGCCTTAAGGTTGTTTGTCTTTCTGAATCCCTGAAGCCAATTTGGGCCATTTTTAATATAAAAACCACAGAAAGGGAATCAGTAGAGAGGAGCCTGCAGCAAGCCCCACAAGGGCAGGTCTTTGAGATTTACAGTCAGCTTCCCATTGCTGTCACAACTCTGGGTTAGGGTTCTCAGTGAGCCTGGGATGTGCTGTGGAAATGAATGGACTGGCTCATGCCAGCCTGGATCTGGCTACTGCTGCTCCACAGGATGGATCAAGCCAAGCTGAAATCCAGCAGCTGCAGAACTGCTTGGAGCATCTTGCCTGTGCTCTGCAGCCTTCAGGACAGTCTGCTACCTGGGCTGTTCATGGAGCTCCCTTGGCTCTGTGGCCCTGCTGAGGTGCTGTTGGCATCCGTAATTCTGGGCTCATGGAGTACTGCAGATTAAAAATGTGGAAATACCATGATCTTTTCAAAGGGGTTGTATTATGACTTATCCCTTACTGGTGCACTCACAGGTGGATACTGTGGGATGCCAATATAAAATATTTGAATTTTCTAACTGTGTTTTTTTATGCTGTCAGAAACTACCATTATGGATTCTGCATTTACAGGTTTTTTCAGACTTAGTAGTAAATTACTGGTTACCGAAATAGTAAGTATAATGAGAATAAACCTTGTTGGCAGATGGGACAAACCAGTTTTAAGGAGACCTCAAAGCTTTCCTGAGGGAGTTGTCGTGAGAACTAAGGGGATGAAGAAAGGGAAGGAAACAAGAAAGGAATATTGATATTAAACTGGGTGCATGTGATCAATGTGATTTAATTATTCACACTCAGGTATTGACATTTCGTAGTGCTCTGCAAAAAGCAGGCTGATAGCAATTTTTGTCATTCATCCAGATATTTTAAAATCATTATTTTTAAAATACTCCTACAGAGAGGAAGATTCAGAAAGTGAGAAGGATAAGAAAATTTGGTACTACAGCACAAAGATCCAGCTGGCAGAGTTAATTGAATGCCTGGACAAGGATTACTGGGAAGCTGACCTATGCAAAACCCTGGACGAGATGCGTGAAGAAGTTCATCGGCACATGGATGTGACAGAAGACCTTACAAACAAAGCAAGGGGCAGCAACAAGTCTTTCCTTTCTGCAGCAAATGGTAGGAATGTTTTGTGTAATGGGAATAGATGCTGCACTTTGAATCGAATCTAGTTTATCTTACATCAGAAGCAGGATTTATGTCATGTTATTTGTGCTCCATGGCTCTGTAGGTGGTTTGTTTCGTTCTGACAACATGCTTTATATTGTAGATGAAATTTTGGACATTATCAGAGCAAGAAAAGGAGAAATAGTGGAAGATAAAAACACAGGAGATGAGGAAGCAGAAAAGGCCAAAAGTGATGCTGATAATGACCAAACAGATGCTGAGAGAGACAAGGAAGAATCTGGAGACCAGGATAAAATTGAGGAAACACACAGTGAGCAGGATGTGGAAAAAGAGAAAACAGAAGGTAAAGAAACTGATTGTGCTTTAACAGCTCCATTTAAATGAAGTGAACCCCACATTTCTTTAAGTGTTAATGAAATACTTTCTTTGTATGATTCTCCAGGGTATTTCTGTAACAGGTGATATTTGTCAGTTCCTTTGTGTTGTATGTTGGAGTTGTTCTTATTGAGTAATTTCACCCATTTTCCTACTTCTGTACAGCTGGCTCCTAGATACTCTGCCTTCAGGTACAGGTGACACAGGTTGTGATCAACATGTTTGTAGTAAGCCACGCTACATAATTTTTAACTTTTTCCTACTCACAATTGGTTTGTTCTTTGATTCTGAGACAATACCATCTCATAGCAAAAAAAAAAAAAAAAAAAAAAAACTGAGAGGAAAAAGCTCTTTATTTTTTAGCATTATCAAACAAACAAAGCTGCTGAAGTCGCTTTCTTTGGATGATGCCAAATGACATCCTAAGGCATAATAAAGAACATCCCTAAAGTTTTGTTGTGCATTTTACTATAGAGGCAACAGTCGTTGGGGATAAAAGTAACTCTGTGACCTCAAGCACTGATGACAGCACCACAAATCCTTCTGCAGGAGAGAATAGTTGCTCTGAAGGGAAGGACGCAGTGGGGTGTCAGTCAGAAACCCTTGATAGCAACAACGTGGCAGAGAAGAAGGTGGCATCAGAGCTCCCTCTGGAACTCTCAGGTACAGAAGGCACTGTTACCAATGCCTCTGTAATTTGGGGAATCTGTTTTTCTCTCTGATTTGTCCACTAAAACCATTCCCAGTGTTTATCACTCATGCTGTTTGCTTGCAGTGCCATCCTTTACTGCTACGTTGTCATTATTAACATTTCAAAGTTAATTTTCTTGCAACTAGTGCTTGAAATTTGTGGTCCTCCGTGACATTAGCATTTGTTTCCATGCCTTCCAAAGACAACTATGGCTAAGCTTTTTATTTTCTATTTTCTGTATATTTTATTTTTCCATAGTGATCTGTAATGATTGTTAGCATCCTCAGAGTTTATTTCAAATCTAATTTGCTGCTGGCTTGTTTATTATTTTAACCTCTCATTTACTGTGTAAATTACTAACGAAGCATTTTCATTCATGTGAATAAACCATTGCTCTGAAATGTCAAGATTAAAATTGTCATGCTGAATATTTTAAACAGATTTCAGAATTAAAAGCACAAGGGTTATTGTATTTTAACATGTTTTGTTCTGCCATGTCAGTGACTCAAAGGTAATAATATACACTATTTAAAACCAGATAAACTTTTACTTTAGGAATAAGTGGGAGTTGATTAGATGTAACATAACCTGTGAGTGTACTATTCTAGAATTACTTTATATTACATTTAGAATTATATTCTGTTACAGGATTTACTACATAACAAATGTTGTTCTAAACAGCTGATCACCATTGAAATAATCAGGATTTTATTCTGAGTTCTTAAAAATCCAAATGTGTGTGGTATGAACATACTTGGCGTGTTATGTTTTAAAAAGGGGGTAGTAAATGTTTTCTCTCCTACAGAAATAGTTCTCCATGCAGTCACAGTCTGCAGCTTTTCAACTTAGGAAAGTCAGTGCACCCAAACCTTGTAATAAACTTTCTGAAGAGGAGGACAAAATGAAAGCTAAGATTAATCTGTAATCTGCAAGCCTCATGATACATTTTTTAAGTACAGAAAATGTCCAAATGTACAAGACAAAAACCATATCTTTTAGATACATGACCAAATATTTTTGCCAGTTCTCTTATTTTTTATTCCCTTTTAAAGTTAAAATAACTCTGTAGAGGTTTAATGGAAAAGATACATATAACATAATTTTGTTTCAGACACCTTTATGGGTTTGAATTTTATTTTAAAGATTCACTTATAAATTTATCATTATTCATTATACTTTCACAAGTGCTTTTCTCCTTCCAAAGCTTCTATATGAGTTGTATATTTGCGGGCTTTTTTTTTTGTAGGAAAGTGTGTGTGGGGAGGGTTTTTCCTCAAGTCTAATTCACTATATTCACAGCAATGTCTGTGATACTATGAAATTTCAGTTTGAGACTCTCAGAGAGAGGGAGAGATACTGAACTAGGACTGGTGAGGCAGTTATCCCCAAAAGAGGGGGTAAAATGCAGAGGTAGATGAGAATGTCACCATCCTTGTTAAATGTAATTTGGATATTGGCCTTTATTAAAAGTCTGGTTTGGGTGCTTCCACTCTCTTCCAAACAGCAGCTATGGAAACAGGTCCATTTTTCCTCATAGTAAAAAGGGAAATGGATCAAACGGTGGCAGTCACCCATTTGGTACAGTCAGAAATCAAGAAGCATTCAGGTTAGGGATTCTCTTAAGAATTCTAGAATATTTACCTGATTCATCCTTCTGCTAGAAGTGAATATTTCAGAAAAAAAAACGGGTTTTGTTCTGTCACTTTTCTTAACAACATCAGAATTCCTGATGCTTTGGAAGAATTCTAGAAACAGGCATATCTTGTAGATTTTAAACAGCTGAACCATCTCCCTTTGGCACTAAGCCCAGAAGACATCCCTGGGTTTGTTGTTTTAAGTGGTTGGGGCTTGTTCCTACTGGGAGGGTAGAGAGATTTATTTTGAGGTAGCTGCAATTCAGTGATATTTAGTCAAAAATTCCTACTGGGGCAGCACAACAGGTGAGGTGACAACAAAGTCCAGAGCTGTCAGGACACAGTAACAAGGACAGCTGAGGACCAGGAACCCATTTGAAGCCACATCAAGACTCATTGGATCAGGAAGGGGCTGATATTTTAAGTGGGCTGATATTTAGAGCAGTGCCAATGGAACAGAAATCTGTGGGATTCCTGAGAATTAAAGTGCTGAGGAAGAGACAGTCAGAGGCTTAATAGAAGACAAGGGAAACTGAAAGGTGTGTGCTCTGAGGAACAGCTGAAGCACAAGAAAATTAAAGGAGAGAAAATCAGATGCTTCAGGAAGACCAAATTTTATGAATTCTAAATGCAAAATGGTCTCAGGGCTATTTGTGTGTGCATGTATAGAAAATTTGTCTTGGATGAAATATTAATATATTTTAAATACAGGTATGAATTTCAGTTCTTCAGAGATGTACAAGTTGGAGCTGCTTGAAACAGAACAAAAAATACTTTCATGGATACAGTGCTCTGAAGGGAATTCATATTTTCTATGTGTTTCCCTGCAGTCCAGCAAAACATGTTCATCTGCCTTTTTTTTTTTTTTTTAATGAGAACTTTAAAAAGTTGAATTGATCCAATTCAAGAGAAAAAACTAAAACTGAAGTTGTTCTTTTGCAGAAGAAACTGGTCAGATGATCCCCAGCAGTGGTTCTGCTGCACCTCCACAGGCAGATGTTGAGAACAGCAGTGGCAGCGAGCTGGGCTCTGGGCACAATGACTCCATTAAGAGTCTTGATGATGCTGAAAATGCAGAGAGGGGATCCCAGGCTTCAGAGGATATAGGTAATAATACTAATGATGATGATAATTATAATAATAATCATAAGGGTGATAAGAATAATGACATCTCCAACTTTCATTTTATGCATCTTTTCACTAAACTTTCTGTTCTTTTTGTAACTTCTGTACATCAATAGGAAACTTCTAATTCTTGTTTTAAAAGCCTTTTTTATTCCTGGGCAGGAGAGAAATCCAATGGTGACAGAAGTGATTCTCCAGGTGCAGGGAAAGGCACACCAGGCTCAACACGGATGCTCACCAGATTGAGAAATCCAGATAGCAAACTGAGCCAGATGAAAAGCCAGCAGGTTGCTGCTGCAACAAATGAAGCAAATAAGTTATATAAAGAAACCAGAGAGGTTTGTACACATCTTGGCAGGCTCAAAGAACTACAAAAAGTGTTCTGGAAAAATGATCATATATTTAAAGAATGCTAAATGTTATTGAAAAGTTTAAAAAAGTGATTTTTTTCAGGCAATGGAGATATTTTTATAAAAGCAGTAATAATAAATTAGCAATTAGTGAATTTTTAATATCACAGGAAGCTTTTTTTCCCCCCTCTCCTTTGCTCTCTTGGGTGCTCTCTACAGAGTGATGGCAGTGACCCAGTGCACTGGTGTAGTTGTTTTGTGTGACTGAGTTGTTTGTTGCTTTTGTTCTGTGTTTTTTTAAGTAGCCCGGTTTATCCAGGAGGAAGTGCCTGATTGTTCTGACTTTTTTTTGCAGTTAATTATCTGCATATTATTTGGTTTATTAATTTTATTTTTGTTAATTGATTTTCCATGTAAGTGAATTTATTGACAAATCAAGTAGTCCAGTGATGTTATCTATACCATGTTTTCAAAGTCCAGGATACTTGTTTGCTAAGCTGCATGTCTGAATTCTGTGATGTACCAAGGAGGGGGTTCACAGAGAGCTTACCTGAGTTCAGTGAAACTGCTTTCCCAAAGCTCTCTCCCTTCACAGATGCAATCAGAGCAGCAAAACAAGTTCCTGTTTGGTCTGAGGAGCCTAGATGGGTATTTTTTAATGTTAAAGTTGATCTGAGAATATCCTAACCCTGTAGGCAGGCAGTGATGAAGTACATGTATTGGTGTACTGGATAAACAGTTATTTGTTTCTACAAACTGGGGCAGGGTATTTTTATTATTTTATAGATAGACATTTGAAGCTTAAATCATAAATAAGTGAATAGATGGAATTATTTTATAGATTTAATGAAAAGTTTCCAATATTTCTTTCATAAGGTTCTGGTGGTCAACTCTCAAGGCGAAATCTCCCGAGTGAACACCAAGAAGGACGTTGTGATTAAAGGCAACATCAACAACTATTTCAAACTGGGGCAGGAGGGGAAGTACCGTGTTTATCACAATCAATATGCCACCAATTCCTTTGCTTTGAACAAGCACCAGCACAGGGAGGACCACGACAAGAGGCGACACCTCTCACACAAATTCTGCCTGACTCCAGCTGGAGAGTTCAAGTGGAATGGGTCTGTTCATGGCTCCAAAGTTCTCACCATATCCACCCTGAGGCTGACCATTATTCAGCTAGAAAACAATATCCCAGCATCCTTCCT
Source organism: Cinclus cinclus (assembly GCF_963662255.1). NCBI lineage: Eukaryota > Metazoa > Chordata > Aves > Passeriformes > Cinclidae > Cinclus > Cinclus cinclus. The sequence continues at coordinate 9,266,025 of NC_085065.1, read as the reverse complement.
TCACCCTAATTGGGCTTCCCACAGGTAAATGGATAAATGGAAATACGTATTCTCCTTGTTTTACTTGTGGTTTTGCTAGCAGTGTTAATAAACAATAGTCTTGGTTTTTTCAAATCTGTGATTTCCAAGCACTGTGCTTCACTGTAGTCAAACATCATGTGTGTTTATGATGGAGGCTAAAAGGGTTGCACATTTGAGTAAAGTATTACCACAGGAGTTTTTATCCTACCATTAAATCTTCTTAAAATGGCAAGCTATATTAGTGCATGTATATGTTTCAGATCATTCTCTTTTTACCATTTTAGGTCTAACTGGATTAAGGCTGTTCAGATGTGCAGCAAGCCCAGAGAATTTGCACTAGCACTGGCTATACTGGAGTGTGCAATCAAACCAGTTGTCATGCTGCCCATCTGGCGGGAATCCTTGGGGCATACGAGGTAAAATTAATAAATGTTAAAGTACTGTCAAATATGAGAATTTTACTTTGGTTTGCAATTGCTAATTCCTCTAAGCCTGTAAGAATTCTCTTTAAATTGAGATAGTCATTCAGCACTTGAAGTGTATTTTCTCAAACAGAAGCACTGAAAAACTATGACAGTATTTTATAGTGTTTGTTTTATCTGAGTCACAGTCTCAAAACTGCTAAAACTCTGGGAGAGTAGAAGAGCAAATTTCAACACTCACCGTTCAGTGGAGTCTGAGTTTTGTCTCTCATTTTGTCATAGGAGCAGAAAATAGATGTGTCTGGTGTTAGATACAATTGCATCTTGCTGTGTTTGCCTCGCTGAAATAGCAAAAAAAAAAAGTGATGTTCCTGTTATAGTACCTAAAACCTGATAGTGGGCATTCCTCTTAACTTCAGATATTTAAATTTATTCATGGGGTATTATGTGCTGTTGACTTCTTATATTTGCTTGCAAGATCCTGCATTTAAATTCACTTAAATCTGTATGGATTAGATTACGCAGAATGACAGCAATAGAAAGAGAAGAAAAGGAGAAAGTGAAAAAAAAAGAGAGAAAACAAGAAGAAGAAGAAACAATGCAGCAAGCTACATGGGTGAAATACACATTTCCTGTCAAACACCAGGTGAGGGTTCCCTTTGTGGGAAGAATGAAGAAAATACAGAAACTGTTGACTTCTGGTTCTGTTTCCATTTAAACTTAGAGTGCTCATGTCCTTGTGTTGCTCCTACATGGAAGTAGGAGCCATGGCCAAGTATTGGAGCACATTATCTTTGTGTGAACTGAATTTGATCTGTGTCATGCTGTTATTGACACTTTCTGAGTGACAGATCCTGGTCTGCAAAAGCAGCCTTTCCTAATGGAGGGTTCTAGGGCCTTAATTGGAATCTTGTCTGTGTGTCTGTCCCTGTCCCACTTCCTCTCCCCAAAAAAATCCAGCCTTTGGAAGGTTGTATAATATGATGGGAACTACTGTAGAAACCTCTTTATGTTCTCCTACAGTAGATATTAATTACTTTTGTTGGAGTAGTTCTTTGCTCTACACTTGTATCAAGCATACAGGTTGATTCAAAAACTCGTATCATCTTTCAGCTTTTAGGTAAATTAGATTCTCAGAAATACATTAAATAAATGAGGCTTTTAGATGGTACTATGATAGATCAATTTAATTATCAGCAGATGTATCTTTAATTTTAGTATATTATTTCACAAATGTACTTCAAGTTGCTTGGAAAAGTGTGTAAAAATGTGGGTTTTAAAAATTTATCTTTGGGTTTTTAAATGTAAACATTAGTAATGCAGCTAATAGCATCATTAATATTACTTTTTAAAAAATATTTACAGGTTTGGAAGCAAAAAGGAGAGGAATATAGAGTAACAGGATATGGTGGCTGGAGCTGGATTAGTAAAACCCATGTCCACAGGTTTATGCCCAAACTGCCAGGAAATACTAATGCAAATTACAGAAAATTGTTATCAAGTAAGTGTCTGCATTGCTTGCATTTTTTTTTAATTGCAGTTAATTTGTGTGTGATATTTCTTAAGGAGACTTCAGGTTCCAGCAAAGCTTTTGTGGATATCTGATAATCTTAGTCAGTATGACTTGTTCAGTTGTCACAGACATTTTGCAGCTACACTAAATTGTTTCAATTGTGTTGTGTGTAATACTTGTGCATCTTTGTGTAGCCTTGTTTAAATTAAAGGTAGATAAAAGTTATGTAGAGCATCAAAACCAAAAAATAACATCTTAATTATTGAGGGGGTGTATATATCTACTCAGTAGTGCACTGTGTAATCTATGGTGTTCCCACTGGATGCTTAATTCTCTTTCTGAATTTCTCTAATGGTGTGCAAATTATTTGAGAGGTAAACTAACGTGCATTCAAATGTGGCAGAGTACAAAAAATAATCTGGATAATTGAAATAATTAAATTTGTTAATAGCAAAGAGCGAAGATGAAAAATGCACCTTGGATAAACGAAAAGGTCCAACTAAGGTAAAAACAGAAAAAGACAGAGGAAAGGATTCTCGAGATCTGCAAGCAAAAGACAAAGCAGATGTTTCAGAAACCTTGGAGAAAGTGCAAGTAAAAGAAGAAAAGTTGTGTGAAGACAAATTAGAAGTTGACACAATTTCTGAAGACTTAGATCATGCAAAAGACACAGGTGATAATCTTTTGTTCTTGTGAAACTCATGTTACAGCATGAGTAAAAGCATAGAACCTCAGAAATAACCAGTGAAAAACTGTGTAACAGATTTTGTCAAGGCATATAAAATGCCTTAAATGTCTTAAATGATTGCCTGTTATCCATTGTAGTAGTATCTGAAGTTTTTGTTCCCTTTTTAATTGAATTTTATTAATATGCTAAAAGGTCCATTTATTTCTTAGTACTTAATGTAAAAATATAATTTGTATTCATTGTTGTGGAGCTCACTGACACAGTTACTTCTTCACAGTGGAAAAAGACATCGATGGTGAAAATGATAAAGTCATCAAAGAAGAACCTATGGATGTGGATGATGTGAAAATTGAATCCTCCATAAAAGATGAGGAAAGTCATTGTAAGCGCGATATAATCAATGTCAGCGAGGGATTTCATTTAAGGACTTGCTACAAAAGGAAAGTAAAATCATCAAAATTAGATGGACTCCTGGAGCGGCGAATCAAACAGTTTACACTGGAAGAAAAGCAGCGTCTAGAAAAGATAAAGCTGGAGGCTGGTGCTAAAATTGGAGGCATTCGATCTGTGAGCCCCCAGAAAAACACAGATGAGCTACAGACGAGGAAAGGAAAAGAAGGAAGCCAGTTTGACTCTTCTTCCCAAGATCAAAGCTGCATTTCAGACAAGACCCAAGCTGAAGACACGGAACAAGGCTGTTTGCCCATCAGCAGCATCTCCTCTACCAAAACTGGGGATGAAGATGACCCTTCCTTGCCTTTGTCAAACAAGCTCTCAAAAGAGGGGCAGCTCCTGGATGAAGACTCCCCTCAGTCGTGTGTAGGAGGCAGCTCTATTCACAATGATGGCAGAGAAAACAACCCTGAAGCTTCAACTGCTAGTGAGTGTCAAGGACAAGAGGCTCTTGGAGAGTCTGAGAGCTCTGTAGTGGATGGTTTGAAACAAACCAATGCAGAAGGCAGAATCAAATGGGATGTTTCAGAAACAAATGAAAGACCCTTGAAACAAAAGTTACCTATTACCAGAATGTCTCAGCAAGAACTTGAAAACTTAGGACCAGTGGTACCTGAAAGTAGCTGTCGAAGAGATGCTGTGGCTGCTCTTGAGAAACCAGACTCAGAAGGGAATTCTGAACAGCAAAGCAAAGATCCAGAAAACAATTGTATGATAAAAAGCCATATGGAAACCATGTCCTCTCAAGAAAGTGAAATGGAGGAAGAAATTGCTCCTGTTAAGACTGAAAGTAAATCTGAAAAAATATTTCACCAAAAATCAGCTAATAAAGATCTAGAATCATTTAAAACAGGGCTGATTACTGAAAGAAACCTTGAAAGTCAAACTCTGGACCATGTGGATGGGAAAGATGATAATGAGGATTTACTGAGCTCTAAACTAACAGAGGCCAATGGTCAAAAGAAAGATCAGGAACTGAAAGTGGAGACAGGTACCATGAACAAATATCTTGATCAGACAAATGTAAATACTATTGCTGACAAAAAGAGTAATAAAGATGAAGAAACTGAGACAGAAAAAGAAAAATCATCATTTCAAATGAATGGAAAAGACAATGACATTAAAGCATTACCAAATGATGACTGCTTAGTGAAAAATACCTGTGAAGCTATGGTAGGGGGTGATATTGAACCAAAAGTTAATAATATTAATAAATCCTTTCCAGAACATGAAATAAAACCATTGACTTTTAAGGAATCTTCAGTAAAACCATTCATGAATGGTGACATCATGGGAGAGGACACAAAGGATAAAAATAATGTGGACTCAGAGTCACGTCTGCAGAGTTCATCTGAGTATGGGTCTGGACAGAGTCTTCAGCCACCAGATGAAGTTCCCAAGTGTGTGCAGAAAACTGAAGAAAACCAGCTTTCTCCTGAGAGATCTGCCAGTACACAGCCTGTCTGTAAAGAAAATAACCTGAACAGTGAAACAGAATCGATGGAAACTGAGGCAGTTGAAGAGAAGAAAGTTGCTCCATCACCTGTAACCTCGTGTGAGAAATCCAGCTTGAGCAGTCACTTTGCTGACCAGAATGGGGTACAGACATATAAAATGGAAAATATTAATGGAGAAAGTAAAATAAAAACTGTTATTACTGAAGTGACTACCACAACCTCAACTGTGTCCACGGAGTCCAAAACGGTGTTTAAGGTTGCAGAGACTGGAGCTGCCAGCAATGAGAAAACCACGGTTGTTTCCTCTACAGAAAACTGTGCCATCTCCACTGTCACCACCACCACCACTGTGACCAAGCTCACCACTCCAGCCACAGACAGTAACTCTGATGTCATCTCTGTCCAGGAGCACAGTAAAACAGTGGTTACAACAACAGTCACCGATTCACTGACCACCCCAGAAGGCACACTGGTGACCTCCATGACTGTCAGCAAAGAATATTCCACAAAAGACAAAGTGAAGTTAATGAAATTCACAAGACCCAAAAAAACTCGTTCTGGAACTGCCTTGCCATCTTATAGGAAATTTGTTACCAAAAGCAGTAAAAAAAGCATATTTGTTTTACCCAATGATGACTTAAAAAAGCTGGCCAGGAGAGGAGGGATCAGAGAGGTTCCTTATTTCAATTACAATGCAAAGCCTGCCTTGGACATCTGGCCATATCCATCCCCAAGACCAACTTTTGGGATCACTTGGAGGTATGTACTTTATATTTTTGAGAAAAAGTCTAGGGAGTGGTTAAATGAATTGATTTTTTAAAATCAAGTTATACACATTTTTTTCCCAAATATGCAAATTTTGCTATTTATTACTCAGTTTTCTATATTGTTCAGTAAAAGTAGAATGGAAAACCTTTGTCCTGTTGGTTTGGTTGGGTATTTTAAATTTATTTTAAAGCATAATTTATATTCTCTTGTTAGGTACCGACTCCAAACAGTCAAATCATTGGCTGGAGTAAGCCTGATGTTGAGGTTATTGTGGGCATGTCTCAAGTGGGATGATATGGCAGCAAAAGCTCCACCTGGGGGAGGAACCACAAGGACAGGTATTGTTATTTTAAATTTCTGGTTTTCTTTGCAAAAGCTTTTGCTGTAAATTCTGAATATTACACTCCCTCAAAACATTTCTCTAAAGCCTCGCTGTCAGCTGCAACATTCGAATTTTGTTTGCTGTTTCTTTGCCTTGAGTATATTGGGTTGATTGGTGATTTAGCTTTATTTGTTTCTGTTATTAATGTACTGGGACTAATTTGTTGTAGAAACAACTGAAACTGAAATTACAACAACAGAAATAATCAAGCGGAGAGATGTTGGTCCATATGGGATCCGGTCAGAGTACTGTATAAGAAAAATTATTTGTCCTATTGGTGTACCAGAAGCTCCAAAAGGTAGGTTTGTTTTTATTTGTTTGTTTGTTAAGACATTTTTCCCTTCGTGCCCCCCTGTAATTTAGAGAATTTAAGGTAACTGGATCTTTATGTTAATTCAGCCCATCAAGGGAGCAGATGCAGCTTGCCCTGAACTATTAATTTACCTATGGGAAACAAATGCTGCATTTAACAAATGGACATGATTTATCTGAAGCTGAAAGGCCTCCCTGTTGATAAAATGGGACTGAAAAAACTAAGTCTTGGTTTACACTTCAATATCATTTTACAGCATAGCTTAATATGTGTGTTTTGACTGTTCTCTAAAGAAACCCCAACACCCCAGAGGAAGGGACTGCGATCAAGTGCCCTCAGGCCAAAAAGGCCAGAAACACCCAAGCAAACAGGCCCTGTTATAATGGAAACTTGGGTAGCAGAGGAGGAGTTGGAACTGTGGGAGATCAGAGCATTTGCTGAAAGGTAAAGTGAGCTTTTAAAGAAAGTAGTCTTCATTTGTATGATTGTTAAATAAAAGTTCCCCTAGAGAACACAAATCTGGTCACTGTGATCACTAGAAACATATTTGTGTTGTATTTTTACTGGGCCTTTTGATACTGATAGTCAAGCTTAAAGTTACAAAGCTAAACTCTTTGGAGGTACCAAAACTAAGGTATGCAGATATTTCAGATTTGTTAGAACTAATACTAATTTTTCGACGCTTATGAACTAACCACTGGTAAATGCTAAAAGGTTGTTACTGTAATGCATGGAAAGGCTGTTGGCTGCTTTTGGCATGACTTTGTACAGTATTTGTTAAATACTTCTATAATGACTGTGTACAAGTAAATTGAGCCTGAGAATACTCAAGTCATTAGATGCACATTTTCAGTATCATGTGCTTGCAGCTGGAACAACATTTTTGTGTCTCTTGGAAAGAATTTTAAATGTATGTTATTAGATGGGTTCTTTGCAGTCTCACATGTAATTATAAATTCCAGTTTTGATTAATAGTTTCCTGTAAGGTGTTGCAGTAGTGTAGCATCAGAATATTTCAGGGATGTTGCATGCAACTTTAGTAGTGTATTTTGAAATATTTTTAAAGTCACGACCAGTTTTTCAGTGATCTTCTGTCTCAATGGTTGCTCTTATGAGAGCAGTTAAACTGGATAAAACAAAATGCTCTTTGATGCTTGGCTTTTATGTGGTGGTATAACTTACTTTTGGTTGTGTCTTTGGCAGGGTGGAGAAGGAAAAGGCACAGGCAGTTGAACAACAGGCTAAGGTTAGTGAACAGAAGAAGGCAGAGGAGTTCAAGGCCCAATTGGAGGCTCAGCTAAAACACCAACGTTTGGCTGCCCAGCAGGTGGGGAGCTGTTGGTCGTGCCAGCAGTCAGCAACTGCACTGCTCACCACATGCATCACAGCCTGGAAATGAAGTTATCCCTTGCTTACACCATTTCTCAAATAGTTCCAACTGCAGATTAAGCCATCAGATAATGCTGCTGCCACTGTATAGATTTGTTATTTTGAAACAGGGTTAAAGCAGAGATTTGTTCTGGATTGCCTGTTTTTCTCCCACTTCATTTATAACACTTTAGAAAGGTTTAGTTTGTTTCCATTTTAAAGAAGGCTGGGAAGCACCCATCTCCAGGTAAGGTTCTCAGTGTTCTGTGTGTGGTGGAAAGCTGCCTTGGAATACAGCTGTCTTGGGAATACAACTGCATTTCATGCTTCACTCAAATTCAATTTTTTAATTTTATTTTATCTTAAGTTATCTGAGTTAAGCCCATTGATAATCTTATTTAAATATACGTAGATATGTATGCAATTAAAATTAGGAAACCCAATGTCATGTTGGTATTTCACATACATTTTTAAGAACTGTGCTTTTTCTCAACTTATTCCTTTTTCATTACATCTTCCCTGACAAAAACCCATTAGTAGTGAACAAGTGCTTCTGATTTGTGGGCATTACTGCAATATAGTGCTGAAATTTTAATTAGATAAATACAGAGATAATTCCAGTAACATGGGAAAAAAATGTAAGATTAGTTGACATTTTAGAAGAGCTTGCTGATACATCCCTTCACTAAGGGGCTCTCTAGATTAAATATGCTTTTTCAACAGTTACAGCACAGAAGGTCACTGGGTAAGGTAAGGGATTTTGAACCTAATTTTTTTAAGCAGGCTGCAAACTGGATTTACATTTAAAAGGCTATTTTTAAAAATTGCATTCTCAATGGTGAAACAGAATGATACAGTCTGTTTTTTCTGTAACTGGCAGGATCTTGGTGCAGGAAGTTCTAAATTTAGGAATGCTAATAGTAATTACCAATTACTGACATAGATGCATGCACATGGTCAAAGCCAACTATAAATGGATATTTTTTTAAGTTTTAAAATTATTTCTGATTAATCTGAGACAAATTAATATGTTGGGTGAGTTGTTTAGAAGTAAAATGTGCAATGAAATTAACATAAGCAAAGGATTTTAAAGTTGCTATAAAGGAAAATTTCTGGCTGCTTATCCTAAGCAGATTTGTAGTTCTCGAGGTCAAGGAGCCTATTCTTCAATCCTCTACAATTTGAACTAAAATCCTCCCACAGGCCTTTATCTCTCAATACTGGGTAGAGACAATGTTTTTGCTGTAAAATCTGAAAATACTAATTATATCTTTGTTTTTCCTAAATAGAAACGGCTGGAACAGCAGAAGCAGATGCCTGCAGGAGGTGTGGTCCCTGCAGCCACCACAGCCAGCAGCACTGCAACCACAGTCTCCACACCCCAGAAAGTCGTGGTGGGCCCTCTGACAGGCCCTGTCCCCACGGGAACCAAAGTAGTGCTCACCACTAAAGTGGGGTCTCCAGCTACAGTAACATTCCAGCAGAACAAGAATTTCCATCAAACTTTTGCTACTTGGGTTAAGCAAGGCCAGTCTTCAACAGGTAAGGAGTCATTTGTTGTGGAAGGAACATGGCTGGAATTCATCCTGTGTATGCATCACATCCTATATACACATCACATCTTCTCCAGGCCTGCAGCATTATTACATTTCTGGTTGTCTTTGCTCTTAACTCTTGCTATGCCAGAAGGACATTTCTGAGATTATACCTGTCTAGTTTTTCCTTGTTCTGACTTGCTAGGAAGTCTCATTTCTGACCTGTCTCGTTCATTACTGACAGTTTTTGTACTAGTAATCATTCATGAAAGCATTCTATGATGTAACATCCTGTTTCCAAAAAGGAACCTTTACCAAAGAAAGCATGACACATTAAAAAAAAAAAAAAAAAGTAATCCTGTTGTTTGCTGTTTCATACTTGAAAAACAGTCATTTCATTGACTAACTATTCTGCTCTAAACCTGCCTGTTCTGTGTGCCTCAATAGCCACTAGCACAGCTGCCACCTCAGCCACAACCATTGCCAGCACAGGGCAGACCTTCCAGCTCTCAGGCAGCCCAGTAACGATGGCAGGGAAAGTGATAACTAAGCTGCCACTCCCTGCAAACAGCAAGATTGTTGCCGTCAATGTGCCATCAACTCAAGGAGGTAGGGCAAAGGGAGCTGAATAAAAACTGTATTCCACTTTGCTGCTTAATTCTCCTTTGACAGTATTTTCCCAGTGAAGTAAACTGTGAAGGGGGAAAATATTTTTTATATATATATATATCTATATAGATATAAATACAGGTTTCTACAGCTTGTTCCCCCTGTGTTGCATATTTGTGTTTGTAAGGGGAAAAATGCAAGTTTTTTGCCTATAAATTATTCTGCATTTCCTAACACAAAATTAACTTCGTTTTGAACAATGTGGAATGAAGCATGCTTTTTTATTTTTCTGGTTATCTAAATCAACAAAGGAGCTTTCTTCACAAAAATATTAATGTCCACAGCTGCTCTTCACTGAGGAGCAGGAGTTTGGCTCCAGACTAAGATTAGCATTTTTGATTCTTACCTCAAGAACAGGATTTAATATTTTGAGATTTGTGAATGTATATTGAACAGAAAAGCTCAGTTCTCTGTCTCCATTATATTAAGCATCTGAGCACATCATGTGGACTGCAGATTTTGTGCTGAAATTTCTTAAGTGACAGGAGAAGCATTGCCCATTTTCTTCAGCACCACAGCATTGTAGGTGAAAGGTGTTTAAACTGCTCTCCGACATTTGAAATGAATCAGATTATAGTTTTTAATGGTTGTAGAACACTAATTTGTGGCACCCTATCAGTCCAAGGACTTCTTTGCAGTTATCATCAAACTGATCCAAACTGATCTTTGTGAAGATTCATGCTTTTCTTAATCTTTTCTAAAATATCTGTTTCTTAACTTAAAATGTAGTTGGACTATTGACAAAGTATAATGCTGCTATTTTGTACAATATGACAAAGGCTTTCCCAAGAAATGTTGAAAGGCTCAAAGGTATTCTAGAAACCTGGAGACTTGAGTTCTAAATGCCACCTTGGAGTTGCATTTACTTCTTTTGCTGGCCATTATGTCATTAATGAATTCTCAATTTTTCTTTAATTAGGTGTGGTTCAAGTTCAGCAAAAGGTATTGGGTATCATTCCATCAACTACAGGTGCAAGTCAAACCTTTACTTCATTCCAGCCAAGGACAGCAACTGTAACCATTAGGCCAAACACCACAGGAACATTAGGAACAACAAGCACTTCACAAGTAAGATGTTTTTCTGGTTATGTAACTCAAAAAAAATGTGGGTGCATAGACTTTTAAATTACTGGCAGATATTAAAAGTTCTGGCTAATAATTTTTCAATGTTTTTGGCTCATCTCAGCAACGGATCCTTTATTCCAAAGAGGTACAACAATTCCCTCCAGTTGGGAAAATTAAAATACACGCAGAAAAACATTCAGGGCATATTCCAGGGGCTTTTTCCTCAAGCTGACAGGTGTTCTCCTGTTTGGTGTGCACAGGTGGTGCAGGGGACACCGCTGCGCCCCGGGATGACGGTGATCCGGACCCCACTGCAGCAGTCCCCCCTTGGCAAGACCATCATTCGAACACCTGTAGTGGTGCAACAAGGTATTCTGCCAGCCAGTAGGTTCACTTTAATATTTAAATTCCCAGTGTGAAACCCATGGTTTGTTTCTTCATGAATTCCTTGTGTGTCATTGTGTCCCAATGCAAAAATCCCTCGTTTTGATGTTTGACTAATGCCTTTTTCAGCTTTTGGATGGGTTTGTTGGAGGCTTTGTCAGTGTTATTCATCACTGACACTGGGAAATGTAGTACTTAATTTTAAGTCCATCAATTTGGGGGAAAAAAACCCGAACAAAACCGAAAAGCCCTAAAAACAGAGTAATTGTGCATTGAGAAATCCTTTTTTGTATGTTTTTTTCAATGTATGAAGTACTCCATATGCATGCAACCTTAGTCAAAATAGGAAACATTTTGCAAGCATTTTTCAGTCACACAAATGGTTTGTAAAGAAAACTTATGTGCAAACTGCAGTGTTTGCTTCACCTGTCTGATCACCATCATACCCCATTGCAGTTTGTGACTTGGAGGTTTGCTGTGCTTATGGTTAAAAAGCTGAAAATATGTTTCTTAGCTCAAATTCTTCTCTTACAGGTCAAACACAGCAAGTGGTAACTCAGATAATCAGGGGTCAGCCTGTCTCAACAGCAATTTCTAGTACCAGCACAGCTTCTTCCAGCACTGGGCAGAAAACCATCACAAGTTCTGGAACAGCTCCTCAACAAGTTCAGCCACAGACCCCAACACCACCCCCTCGCCCTCAGCAGGGCCAGGTGAAGCTGACAATGGCCCAGCTCACCCAGCTCACACAAGGGCAGGTAAAGCACTGGACACCCTGGGTGTGGCAATGTGCTAACACCCATCCAGCCTTTGCATTTCAGCAGTGTAGTGTCTGTGCCAGTAAATTTATTTGTCTGTCTTTATTTAGGATGAGCACTGACATAATTACAGATTTAAAGCAGCTTAAATAGTAAATAGTTATAATAAAAAAATACATAGTAAGTAGTTCTAATAGTAAAGTTTTAACTCTTGCTTGGTGTTGTATTTCCCTGTAAGGTAACTGGCATCAGGAGTGTTCAGCAGAATAGAAAAAAAAATCTTTAATAGCAGTAAGGGACTTAATTATTCTATATAGCCTGTTTTGTAGACATTCAGATCATTTGATTACTTGTCTTTTGATTTGATGTGAAGGTTTAGTTTTCATTCATGCTGTCCAGAATCTCAGAGGAAAAGTGGCAATATCTGTGAGCAGAGGAGGAAAAAGTTCTTAAAACTTCTGCTCAGATCATGAAGGTCTGTTAGTAAAAAATAAGTTCAGAGTCAATTTTTGGGTAAAAATAGATTTCTGTTATTTACCACAATATCTATGAATAAATAGATATAAATAATACATATAAATTATTGCAATGTACAGACTGCTCATTTCCAGATAAGGTGGTTTGTTGGTGGACAAGACTTTAAGATGAAGGAGTTTAAGCTGAAGGGGAGGGTAGGTTTAGATTAGATATTGGGAGGAAATTCTTCCATCTGAGGGTGGGGAGGCTCTGGCACAGTTTTTTTTTGCCGGGAGAAGCTGCGGCTGCCCCATCCCTGAAAGTGCCCAAGGCCAGGTTGGAGGGGACTTGGAACAACCTGGGATAGTGGAAGGTGTGGGTGGAATTGGGTGAACTTTAAGGTCCCTCCCAACCTAAATCGTTCTGTGATTCTAAGAGTTTCTACATGAAAAGATTCAGAGTTATTGTGTTCTGTGGGTTCACAAAATGTGTAACTCCAACGCAGTCATCTGTTGGCGACAGAATTTTTGAAAGAGTCCTCGAGTATTTTGTGATCTCAGATGCTAATTTTGGATTTTAGGAGTATGGTATGTGATGAAAATATTGAATTCTGAAGTCCAAACCTCTAATTGCTGTGATTTTCAGCAAAGTCTGCCTAAGAATTTTGTCACTAATACATCAATGTTAACTTTTTTTTAGGGTGGCAGTCAAGGCTTAACTGTGGTAATTCAGGGACAAGGTCAAACTACTGGGCAGTTACAATTAATCCCTCAGGGTGTGACTGTAATACCTGGTCCAGGACAGCAACTTATGCAAGCAGCTATGCCAAATGGTACAATTCAGAGATTTCTGTTCACCCCGCTACCAGCAGCTGCTACTACAGCTAGCACGACTACAACCACCGTTTCTACTTCAACCTCGGGTAAGCGTTGTTCTGTTCAGCAAGGGAAAAAGCTTCCATTTCAATTGCACGGGAGTATTTATGCAGCTAGAGGTTGTCTGTTAGCGCAGTAAATTTGTTGGAAGTGCATTGCGGAGTGTGTTGAGCTCCTGCATAGAGCTTTGCAGTAGTTGCAGAGGGTTTGGATTGTGGAGGCTCACAGCCGTGCCCTTTGCAGTTAATGCACTCCTGGTTTGTGTGTTCGCAGCTGCGGGGGAAGCGAAGCCGGCTCTGCAGGCGCCTCCAGCCCCGGCCGTGCCCGCGGGGCAGGGCCAGCCCCAGGGCCAGCCCGGCTCGGCCCCGGCACAGCCCGCGGGGGCTCAGCCCCAGGGCGCTCAGCCCGAGCCCCCGAGCCAGCCCGAGACTCCCGGGGACTCCGCGGCCCCTCCCGAAGCTCAGCTCTCCAAATCTCCGGCTCAGTCTCCAGTCCAGGCTCCGGGGCTCTCTCCAGCGCCAGGCCCGATGCAGCCGCCGCCCGCGGGCCTGCCCCCAGGCCAGGCCCAGGCTCAGCATCCAGCTCAGGTGCAAACTCCAGCCCGACAGCCCAGTCCGATGTGGTCCCGCGTTCCCATACAAATTCCAGCTCTGCTGCAGCAATCGCAGCCTCGGGTTCAGGCCTCGGGCTCAACCCTTACAAGTACTCAAACTTTAAATCGGGTCCCTCTGCAGTGCCCAGCTCATCCTCAGCTGCCACTTCAGCAGCCTCCAACAAGTGTTAGAGCAGTGCCTCAGCTCCAGCAGCAAGTGGAAGTCCTGTCTTGGCTGCAGCGGCGTGTTGTGGCTCAGATACGAGCCCAGCAGGGCAGCGTGCCCCCCATCAAGCTTCAGTTAGCTCTTGAGGTCCAGCACAGTAGCCCAGCACAGGCTCAGCAGATTGCCAGTGTGGTGACAGTGCCAGCAGCTAGTGTGCAGGAGCAGCAGCACAGAGTTCAGCAGCTCAGGGAGCAGCAGCAGAAGGAAAAGCAGCAGCAAATAGAAATTAAACGTGAGCACACCCTTCAGGCTTCTAATCAAAGTGACATTATCCAGCAACAGGTAAAGTTAACGGAAGGAAATTAACACCTAATGAATGAAAGAAACTTATTTGAAATGCCTGTTCTTGTTAACAATGTTAATACATTTGATAGGCAGTTAATTTGTTTCTTTCAAAGATCCTGCGTGATTGCTGTTGGCAATTTAATGGCATGTTCTGAGTTAATTCTGCCCATCAAGTTACTTGTACCATGTTTGCATTCTTCTGTCACCTTGATTCAGCTTACCATTAACTGCTGGGACAAATCCATCTCTATTCTCAATTCAGGAAAGATAGGTCAGAGCTAGGAGAGCTGATGGACAGAGCACACGGGCAGTACTTTCATTACCTGAAAACTGAGGTTCCAAAGAGGTATCTGAAATGTGATGCTGTTGGATGGCTGTGGGGCTTAAAAATACATAATTGACTCTTACCACTTTTAAAATAAAACAACCAGTCACTGAGGAAATACAGTCAATTTACTTTTAGTCCCTGGGTTCAAACTTGACATAAGCAAAATATCCTATTCTGGGGGTGGTGGTGTTCTTTTTAAATTTCTTTTTCAATTTTCAAATAATTGTTTTAAATAAGCACTGCTCCCCTGATAAAATCAGCTTTATTTTATCACTCAGTGAAATAAATTGCACTTTAACTTAGGAAATGTCCTGGTTCTCCTCATAATGCTGTGAAATACTGGCTAAGTTTTCATCTTTTATTTTGGATTCTGTATCATTCTACAGGTGGTTATGAAGCAGAATGCTGTCATAGAACATTTGAAGCAGAAGAAGACTCTGACTCCAGCTGAGAGGGAAGAAAATCAGAGGTGAATGTGCATCACAGTGCATTCCTGTCAATTTTTTCATTTATTACATCTTTTAATGGTATCATAATGAAATGCTGGTCTGTAAAAACTTGCTGAAATAAGTGTTACTATTTAAAATTGGTTAGACTAAATCTTAAAAGTAACTTTCAAAATTATCTTTATTTCATCTTTCATAATCTAAATTTTATTTTGATAATATGTTTTTTTAAGTAATGGTACATATTGTATTTGAAGCTAGCCACAGTTTTTAAGTTCAAGTAAAGGAGCACAGAATGAAGAATTAATGCTGCAAAAAAAAAAAAAAAAGCCTGGGTTTTGTTTGTCCTTTATCATGACCATGTGTTTCCATTCCTGTCCCTGCACATCCCACTCTACAGAAGGAGCTGAAGAGTTGGAAGACAGATTGTCAAACTGAGAGATTTTATGCTTGAAGCTGCTAAACAAATTTGGAGTATTTGTCATTTGTCTTGGGATTATTTTGACTCCTTTTCACACATGCAATTGCTCCAATTAGATAATCACATGTGTGTGTCAGATACTAAGAAAAGGAAGAGTATGTTCTATAAAATTTTGATCAACAAATCACAAGCTCACTTGATTACAACATTATCCCTGGGTGCCTCTCCTTTACTGTTCACAGTTGCATAAAGAAAAAGTTGGATTGGATTGGATTGGATTGGATTGGATTGGATTGCTCTTTATTTCGTGGTGTCAGACAGCCAAATAGGTGTTTTGACTGAAAAAAGTCCAATTTAAGAGAAAGATGAAAAAAATAGTTCTAACTAGCTTGGTTGGTGGTGCAGCTGCCCTTCCATCTCACTGATTTATTCTTCTTCAAAAATACAATGTGGGGGCCTTTAGTCTGTGAAAAAAAACAGATTAAACCAAGTAGTTGCAGTGCAGGTATAAAGAGCAACCTAAACAAAATTGTATGGCCCTACAGATATTTATCTACATATTCCATTTGTCATCAAAATCCAGCTGTCTTATCAAAGGACAAAATGTCTGAGGCCACTGAGTTGCCAGCAGCTGCATGTCCTGGCCGTTGCAATTCTGCTGTTTCCTCTCAGCTCAGTGAGATTTGTTTTTCATGGTCACTCTGGCAACAAGAAGCATTTGTTTTTCTAATGGTTTTGGAAAAGAATGGGGAAGGGAAAAGTAAATTCAGAAGAACCAAAATACATTCATTTTCTAATTGAAATATAAAGCACAATAAATGAAAGGTGCAAAACAAGTAAGCAGGAAAATAGGTTTATAGTTGAAGGTACAAAAAGTAGACAAAAAAATAATCTTGAGCTGTCATTATAGGAGAATTGGGAGATGTTTATAGTGAATTCTATACAGTGAAAAGTGTTTGTCAGTCCTTATGCCAAAACACAAAATCTTGGTAGTATTTTGTGGTAACTGGAGCATAGAAATGTTTGGTTTTGAAGAAGTTACAGGCTTCCAACTCACTTTCATCCTACATCAGAATAAAAATCCAGCTCTTTCAAACAAATTGTGGAAACTGAATTGAGTGAAAATCTCTCTCATCCTACTAAAGCCAAAGCTTTGTTGGTAGTTGGATGGGGGAGGGGAGGAACAATTAGTACTCAGATCATTTAAGTGAAATTGGTACTGGCCCTCTTGAGCCGAACAAGGTGCTTGATCTCTCCCAGCATTGCTCTAGTAAATAAACAGGAGTGGAAGCACTGGGCGTTGCTAAATTTACCTTGTACATCTTGGGAAATACAATAATGAGCTTGCAGCGACTGGAGAATTGATTCTGCATTATTCTGAATAAACAGGCAGCTCAGCACAATGTCCTTTTCCTTTATTCCTTCCCCAGAATGATTGTGTGCAACCAAGTGATGAAATATATTCTGGATAAGATAGACAAAGAAGAAAAACAGGCAGCTAAGAAACGGAAGCGAGAAGAGAGCGTGGAGCAGAAGCGGAGCAAGCAGAACGCGACCAAGCTCTCAGCTCTGCTCTTCAAGCATAAAGAGCAGCTGAAAGCTGAAATACTGAAAAAAAGAGCACTTCTGGACAAAGACCTACAGATTGAAGTGCAGGTAAGGACAGAGTTTCAAAAGGCTAATTTGATGTTAAGATGGTGAGAACATTTCTGTGTTAATCTTTGTCTGTTTGCTCAGTGAGATTTTAAGGAAATTTACAGGAAGAAGCTTTGGTTGTGGATTTCTGCAAAGCTATTCATATGTCCTTTGAGGGCCCTTTGTTTTTTTTTCTGGACTGAAATTACCTTCTTTCATGAAACAGTTTCTGATAAGTTGCAGCCAGTGGGCTGTTAAATCCAAGAGTGTCATCCCTTAATATTATGAGAATTGCAGGTTCAGAACATGAAAAACAAAACAAAAAAAAGCATATTTCATTGTTTTGGTTAGGATCGGGGATTTTTGCCTAGATTTTAACCCTGTCTTGCAATAATCATATGAAGTGCTTCCTTCTATTTATTCATTTAATACACTTCAGGAGGAGCTAAAGAAAGACTTGACTAAAATTAAGAAAGAAAAAGAAAGAGCCCAGGCAGCAGCTGCTGCTGCAGCAGCCGCTGCCGCGGCCGCCGCCGCTGCCCCACCACCACCGCCACCAGTGCCACCAGCACCACCACAGCTGCCAGCAGCCAGCGTCACCTCCTCCTCCTCCACCACTGTCCCCGTGCCAGTCTCCTCCCAGAAGAGGAAACGAGAGGAGGAGAAAGATTCCTCAGCTTCCAAGTCCAAGAAAAAGAAAATGATTTCTACTACCTCAAAGGAAACGAAGAAGGACACAAAGCTTTACTGCATCTGTAAAACGCCTTACGACGAGTCCAAGTGAGTAGCAATGCCGCAGCATGTCCTGCATGTCCTTAGCTTTAGGTTTAGTGTCAGCTCTTAGTACCAGGTAGTGCTAGAAGTGGAGCTAGTGGCAGGTTATTGCAGGGATCTCTGAGGTTAGAGAATAAAGTCTCTGTTTTCCACTAGCAGATGCAAATATTAACATACTCGATTGATACTGTTACTGTGCGTGGTTTATATTTTACTCGTTTGCATGTCTTCATTGTGTGACCTTCCTGTCTCACATGCACATACTCTTTTCTTTTTTTCCCTCCGCTCTGTTACTCTTTCTTTTGCTGTTTTGCCTCTGCCTCAGAAGCAAGTGACAGTTTGGTTTGAGCAATTTCTTGTGAAGAAGTAGCTGATGTTCTTCAGAAATAGCTTCGGTACCGTCTTCCAATAAATGACTTTTTTTTGTAAGGCAGTACCCAGTAAAGGGGGCTCTGAGTCACTGGACTGCAGTTCACTTTGGACAATGTTTCAGGAAGAAATGGTTTCCATGCATTATTATTTGCATGTCAGGATTGATAAAAATGGATATTTAAGCATCTGACAAAGTGAAAACTGCAGTTTTCTGTAGTTTGTTTCTGACTCTGAGTGAGGAAGAGTGTTTACGCTGTGTACAGCGCTTCTGAAGAAATGGTGTAATGCTGAAGTGGAGAATCCAGTGGATCCCAGGGGATAGTGCTACATGTTGCTGTTTAAGCTAGGGGTGACTAACAGCAGTAGTTGTAATGGCTAACATGTGAGAGCTGTGTAGAGATGTATGTATGATAAATTTGACTTCATACCAATTCCAAGTAAGTGACAATACCCAGAGGTATGGACTGGTACTGTTTGCTGCTGCTTTAAGGGCTGGTAACAGGGAAACCACAGATCCGGAGTCATGCATTCACTCCGTGGGTCGTGGCTCTTTATTTCAAATTTAGGGCCAGGACTAGGGCACCTCTTGAGGTTCCTTCTAGCCTTTCTTTTGGGTTTTAATCATTCCTTCGAAAGTTGAGATATTTGAAATTTTTTTCACCTTGGTTTTGAGTAGCTCTGACCATTGCACTATGACTTCAGTGGGGGAAATGGGGCTGCTCCCTGGGCTGCCAGTGCTGCAGGAAGAGCAGAATGATGTTCTGGTTGTTAAGTCACTGTCACCTCTGAGGGGTGTCCTCAGCCTCACTTAACTTTGTGTCAGGTTTTAGGTCACCCAGTGTACTTAGGAGGGACCCTGTTCTCTGGTTGTGATACCAGAGGTCTCTGTTGCTGCATCTGGACTTAGTGAATGAGCAAAGGGATTTGTTTCTCAGACTTTGTGTTGACTCCAGTGGTCATAGAGTGAATTTTGGTAGCTTGAATTAAGAATTGTGCTTCAGTGCACTGAATAAAATTTTAAAAGAAATGAAATGCTAGTAACCAGCAGTATCCTTAGGAATATGACTGAGCGCTGCTGCTTTGCTTTTTGTGAATTTTAAATTTGATGTTCCTACAAATAATGTCTGTACTGTTGAAGTACATAATCCTTCTGCTGTTTGGAAAGGAATTTAGTCAAGTTTTAAAACAGTTTTCTGAAAATTTTTTAAAATTTTTTTCATGTATCTGTAGGCATTGGATCGTCCTCTTTGTTCTGGTGTTTCTTTTCTACTTCAGAAAAGATAGGTGTACTACTTGAAAAGCCAAGTTGTGGTATTTTGTGAATACCCTGTGTATTTTCTTTGATTTAGTAAAACCATGCAAGTTGTTTTGTGCTGTGTATTTTATTGCAAATCTCTTACATTTAGTTCTCATTCACGATACTCCAGGATTATAGGGATTTGCTGTTACTGTTTTCAAGGATGGTCAGTAAGGATATCTTCTAAGATACCTGCTTAGATTCCAACTTATTTGTTAAATTATGATGTGGCACCTGCTCCACATTCCAGTGGTAAAGTTTAGCATCTACAGCTGGATGCAAATGTGCTCCCACATGACCAGGAGCAGACACAGCCCCTCTTGGGAAAGGGGTGCAGGCTGAGCTGCTGATAATTGTCAGAATCTATGTCTAGCCATTCTTTATGGCAATTGGGTTGTGTGATACTTTTTTAAGGATTTGGCTGACTGAAAAACAAGAGAAAAGGCAGGATCTGAGTGTCCAGGATGTGTGCAGAGGCCCAGGAAATCAGAGGTTCTTCCTGTGGAACGTGGGGTAGCTGCTGCCCTGTTGGTGCTGTGGTGTGCCCAAGGTGTTGCCTGCAGGCTGACAGGGTGGCAGGAATTGCTACAGCAGCACTTGGCAGGGGGTTGAGGTCTCCAAAATCCAGGAGGATGGAGGTTCTGAGTGCGCTTGCTTTTGCTTAGGCAGAGAGAATGGATGTGAGCGTCGCCCATCTGGTTGTCACTGGTTCATAGGTGTGTTCTGAGGGATCCATACACGAGTTACAAACATCCTGGCATAATATTTTACACTTTTGTCACATCATTCTGTGCAAGGTCCCATCCCCATGATTCTGTCCCTGGTTCCCTTCACTTTGTGTCATGCCATACCTGGTTCTGTCACACAGCTGTGTCTGAGAGGAGACATTATTCACTCAAAATTCCACTTTGTCACAGTTTTAAGTAGTTTATTATCAGTTTTTCAGTGCACAGCCCTCCCCCCCCCCCCCAAAAAAAAAAACCCACCAAGATTTAAAATTTACAGTCATGCCCTGACCCCATTTTCTTTTGTATCATGTTGCACCAAGATGTACCTACACACTGCTGGTTGCATGTTCTTGTAGTGTACTTGTAATTCCTAGTTGGTGTTTGCGCTTTGCTTTTGTTTTTAAATTAACTGAGACCTACATTTTCAAACCTTAAGGAAATATTTCAGTGGCTTTTGAGCTGCAATTTTGAAAATGTAAACCTTTTCCTATGGCCTTGTCCTTTTGTGCCTTTGACAGTTTTTCACACACATGTTGAAGACGGTAGATTTTTAGCCCATAGCTTTGTCAAAGTCTGGTTCTATATTAATATGTACATATTAATACATGTGCATTTTGATGAATTGTCAAAATAAATTGACCCAAGTGACCTTACTGCCAGTCTAGCTGCAGCATGAGATGTTTGTAAGGATAGGGAGCAGGGAAGCTGAGACAGGAGGTAGCCGAGCATCAAGCGCATCAGAGAGAAATGCAGGGAAAAGTGCCATGCCATTTGAAATGACAATTACATTGTCATTTTCATTGTGAACACTTTTAGGTTCTATATTGGCTGTGATCTTTGTACTAACTGGTATCATGGAGAATGTGTTGGAATCACAGAAAAGGAGGCTAAGAAAATGGATGTGTACATCTGTAATGAGTGTAAACGGGCACAAGAGGGCAGCAGTGAGGAGTTGTACTGTATCTGCAGAACACCTTATGATGAGTCGCAGTGAGTTCGGATAAGAACCTCTTATTCCATGTCTAGGTAGCAAAACTGCTCTGACTGTGCTTTCCTGTTCCTTGCAAAGAGTAAAAAACTAGTTATTCTGCATATATTGTATTCATTCGTAATACAATTTGCTTTCCAGTAATTGTCTTCCCCCTCCTGAATGTTTCTGTTCAGTAAATGTTTAGGAAAAGTGAAGTCCCTCAAGGTGGTTAAAATGTATTGTGGTTTTTATTTTTAACAACAAACTACTAAATTGCCATGTGATTTAAATTGGGATTTATTTTCTTTTTTTAAAAAAATTATTTAACGGGATGGTTAGAAAGACTAAAAGAAAAATGCTGTATTTAGTGGATTTTTTGGTGCTTTAAACTGATCTGGCTGGAGAACATAATTTTAGTATGGGGATATATGGTTGGTATATGATTATATATATGTGAATTATATACATCTCTTACTGTAAGGCTTTGTGTCATAGAATACTCCCTCTGTATTCAGTTACAAGGCTGAAGCTTCCATATGAAAAGTGCTGGTATGGAGTGAAGCAAGCCCTAGTTGTAGTCCAGTTTGTGCAAAATGCATCTTGAATTGGTTTGGATACTGGCTGGGTGAGGCTTCTGGCTTTACACTGTTCCTTTCATCTCTAAAGCAGAGGAATTATTTTTGAAATCTTGATTGCTTAAAAGTATAACATTTAGGAATGTGTTTTGAAATGGTCTGTAAATACAAAAGCAGTTGGAGTAGAATTTGTCACCAAAATCTCACATTACCTGTTGTTTTTTATCATGCCAAGTATCTGCTTGTGTGCAGGGGATGGCAGGTTTATGTGTTTAAATGTAACCTGGACTTGAAATAGATGAAGCCACTGACATTTGGTTTGGCTCTTGCAGATTCTACATTGGCTGTGACCGATGTCAGAACTGGTACCACGGGCGCTGCGTGGGCATCCTGCAGAGCGAGGCAGATCTCATTGATGAGTACGTGTGTCCCCAGTGCCAGTCCACAGAGGATGCCATGACTGTGCTCAGTCCACTCACAGATAAAGACTATGAAGGCTTGAGGAGGGTCCTGCGCTCCTTGCAGGTGAGGACAAGGGTGGCAGCACCAGGGAGTGTGACATCCCCGTGGGTTTGGAAGGAAAGGGTGATTTCTCCTTATCAGCTCTGAGATTGGAAGGAATAGCAAAGCTGTGCCACTGTGTCAGCTGCAAACTTGCTTGGCATTATTGTGTTGAGGAATAATTACAATAATTAGTAAATTGCTGCTCCTGAGTGGGTGAAACTAAACAGTCCCTTCAGTGAAAGGCTTTTAAAGGAAATTGATTTAGAATCCCAAAAGGCATAGTGGAAGCCCAACTGCACAGCATATGCAAGGTGCAGGGTTCTGTTCTCAGATCAGTTTTCTGTGGGTTGTGATCCACACTTCCTTACTTCAATTGAGTGTTACCAGATTTCAGGAGTGTTCTCACAGGGAACACTGTCAGCATGTAAATGATGGCATCCTGATAATAAGAATAATGCCTGATATTTCTGGTTTGTCTGTCACTCACAGGTAGGCTTTTTCTACTACAACTGTAAAGAATTTTTTAAAATTCTGGTAAAATTCTTAAAATCATGATAACAGAAATCCTCTAAGTAATATTTTGCATTGTTCTGTATTTTGCATGCATTTATAAAAGCATATTAATTTCAGGGTACTTGGAAGCACTCTCAGTAAATTCATTCTGTTCTTTTCCATGCAGCCTGTTCAGCACAGTATCCTGTTATGTCTGAACTTCAGTTTCCTGTTTTGAAGCCCAACTACTGGGTCACTGACATTTAAAACTTTACCCAGTCACCAGATGAGAACTGGTTCCTTTTTCATATAATGCTGCGCTTCTTCCTGAAATTCAACTCCAGAACCCAACAGATAAAAGGATGAAAACATTTACCTATTGGTAGTGCCTAATTTAGCTTAATTTTATGTTTTCATTCTCTCCTGTTTCCCTGCCAGGCTCACAAGATGGCATGGCCATTCCTAGAACCAGTAGATCCCAACGATGCACCAGATTATTATGGTGTCATCAAAGAACCAATGGGTAAGTGCTGGTGAAAACAGCCTGAGTGGGTGGGTTTGGGCTTTGGAATAGCAAGTTAATTTCCTGCTAACCAGTTCCAGCCATATTTTGCAAAATACACAGGTTAGGCAGGTGAAACACTGATTTCTCACTGATAAATTCAGAAGTTCATGAGGGCTGTTTTATCTGCTTCTAGGCTGACTTCTTCACCCTAAATGCTGCCAGTCTCACAGATGAATGTGAAAGTCAGTGCAGCAATAGGATAGAATTCATGTTTTAAAATTTCTTTATTTAAAGAGGACAATTTTTTTTTTCTGTCTTTTTAATGAGCTCCTCCTCCAAAGGTTGGGATATGTACTCCAGAGACTGAGGAGAAGGTTATGCTATGGAAGTGTGATAAGAGTTCAAAATTATCTTCATCTGACTTGATAGTAGAGTAAATTTTGTATTATGTGTAATTTATCTTTAAAGCTGCAGAAACAAAAAGGATTTAGATGTTGTGAATGTGGGCAAAGTGGGAGAGGAGATGCTGCAGCTTTCCAGTGCTTTACTCTGATCTTCTTAGAGCTCACCAGTTAAAACTGGATAAGCACTTGGGTGTGAAACCACCTGGGAAAATCTACCTCCTGACAGAAATGGTGTTGGGAATGCTATTCCTTTCCTTCCAGTATTGAACCAGTACCTTTTCAGATCTCTAAATGAGAGTCAGTGTGTCATTTGAGCTTTCTAACTTACTCCTTACTCATCCTGGAAATAGGAAAGTTCAATTTAGTATCTTGGCAAATGTTGTGGTATGTTGACTGAAAATAATACTTTGTTTAGGAATTTTATCCTTTCCTGTTGCAAAGTTTTGGACTGTCTGTTGTGACAGTGCTGAACAACTCTTATACCATGATGGATGGATTAAAGTTTACAAGGAAAGCTCAAATAACAGTATTACTAATGGAGCAAACAAAAGTGCATTTAGCCCTTTCTGAATTAAATAGTAGGACAAGACATTTGTAATACAAGTAAATCTGAATAAATTACACCAGGTAATCCAGACCTATTGGCAGTTGTTTGCACACATTCTGGCATCCCTGGTATTTCAAAATCAGCACCTCAAGGCATTTTCCAAGGGCAGATAGTTGTTTTTCTGGCTAAAAGTGCCACTAGACATTTACACATCTATATTTATATTTGACAGGTTTTGTTCCTCTCCCTGCTTTTAATTGATATTTGCATTAAAATAGGACGATTACTACTCACATCACCATTCCTGTCCCCTTAGTGTGTCTGGTCAGTAAGGATGAGAGTTCTGGCATTTTGCATGACCCTGCACTTGCAATCTTTCATCTGTGCCATGTGTAATGTGCACATGCCCATGAGAATTGATAGCTCATTCAAAGCAAGGCAGGACTTCAAAAAATAACCAGGAGGTGATGGCTGTTATGTGTACATGATACCTGGATCCCAATTGTCTGACCTTCATTTCTTCAGAAGAAGCAGGGAGCTCCTTGCAAAGGTCTTCCCTGGTCATGGTGATTCTTGCATTTTATTGCATTTACCTGCACACAGCGTATTCATGCCAAAGTGTCCCTTCTGAGGGACTGCTGTCACCAGTCACAACCAGCATGTCTGAAAAAGCCTCTAACCTGGATAATGCCTTGTTTCCCACGGTCTCAACGATGTAGATTTCTGTTTAGGATGAAAGTCTCTCATTTAAACAATCTTTGGTTTCTTTAAAGACCTTGCTACCATGGAAGAAAGAATCCTGAAACGCTACTACAAAAAGGTCACGGAGTTTGTGGCAGACATGACCAAAATTTTTGATAACTGCCGTTACTACAATCCAAGTGACTCTCCTTTTTACCAGTGTGCAGAAGTTCTCGAGTCTTTCTTTGTACAGAAACTAAAAGGATTTAAGGCAAGCAGGTAAGCTGGAGTGCTCCTAACCACAAGTGGTGTGTTGACCCCCAAAATCTCCTTTCTAAGCTTATCTTGCATTCGCACAGGGATTTGCTGCTCCGAGCACTTTCCTGGAAAATTTAGTCAAAATTAAGGCTTAAATGTGATTTTGTGAAGGTTACTTTGGAACATTTATTCCATTGGGTAGTATCGTAAATTTGCAAAATTTGAGTGATACTTCAACTCATTGCTGCAGAAAATGTAGTAATTTCTGATCAGGACAAATACTGTGTCTGAGTTGTAGATGTTCTACTGATGTTCTACTCTGCACTAAATACTTCTCATGCTAATAAGAGACAATCCTGCTGTGAATCTTTTAATCCAGTGAAAGAAATTAAAGTACTTCAGTGTTACTTACTCCTTCTCTCATCTTTTTATAATTTATAACCTTTGAAACAGGAGTGAGTGAGGTTTAAAGTAGGGTACAAAAAATGAAACATAATTCAAAATTTACCTTTCAAAATTAAACTTTTAAATTTTTTGAAGAAGGGCTGATGTAGAGCATTTCCCTTACATAGAGATTCCTGAAAAAAGATGTGCATTTTTCTTTCCAGTTCAATACTGTAATAATGATTTTTGTCAGGTAGTTTTCAACCCATGTTTGTGTCACTGCCATTGGCTGGGTCCCCAGCACTCCCTGTGCTTGCACACTGATTTCGTTGCTGCATCTTATTTGTTATTGTTTTTCATTTATACCATCCGTCTTCTTTCTTTTCTTGCAGATTGTGATATCTTTAGTCTGAACTTTTTAACTGGAATCAGAACTGGATGTTTGGGTCACTTTCTTTTATTGTACAATCCAATGACATTAAACAGCCCTAAAAATCCAGATAATTTGTCTCAAAAGTAAATGTTGTTTTTGTTGCCACCAGTCACACTGGTGAACATAACTGTATTAACAAAAAACTGTTCCGTTCCTCAAATACTGTATTGAGAAAAAGGAAAGATTCATCATGGAAACCTTGTATTTTACTGTTTTAGTTTAAGTCACTAATAAAACTGTGAATATCAAAGAGGAGTTTTGCTGAACTCTGCTTAGCAAAAATGTAATTTTAACATGCCTGTTAAGTTTTTTTTTTCTAGTAAGTTAATCCAAAGACTTATTGAATAAATTTAAGCAAAGTAGACCTTATTATAAATATTCACAACTAAAAATGTCTTTTTGCGTTCCTTTTGATGGACTACTATTGTGTAAATACGTGAGTAAAACTGATTTCAAGCATTTTGGAATATCCCAGTGACACACTGCATTTTACAAGTACTGAAATATTTGTATTCTGGAGGAGAAAATGGGCTTAAAATTCAGAGCGAGAATTACTGTTTTTTCTGAAGGGGAAAAAAAAAATAAATGAAAGCAACATGGTGGTAATTCCCTCATTGTGATTTATTTTTGGCAACACCTTGCAGCAACTGTGTTCTCCAAACTGAAGGATGCTTAATTCTTCACTTTCTTCTGTATTCTGCAGGTCCCATAACAACAAACTGCAGTCTACAGCTTCTTAGAGTTCAGCGTGTTAACCAAACACACGAGCAAGGATCTGGTTGTCTGACAATTTTTAATTAAGGAGCCAGATGTTTTTAGTCAGGTTATCCTGACAAGACTTGATGTAAACTGCGTTTTTATTGGTCACAACAGTCAAATAATATTCTTGGCTTATTTTGTCCAAAGGACAAAGAAATAAAAATCAGCAGCACCACTTTCTTGTCAAGATCAAATTGTTGTACTATTGTGGCAGAAGCAGGAAAACTTTGTTTTCTTGAAGGAGAGAGAGAAAGAGAGCAAGAAAAAAAGATACAGTAAATGGGGTCATGATTAACTCCATGGAAATGCCACGTCTGTTCTTCAGTGAAGAAGCTGGTTTAAAGTCCACACAGAAAACTTTGACTGTATTTATTTATTGTTGCAAAAAAGACGCTTTTTTATTGCTGCCCTCATTTGTCAGCTAATTATTTTTTCTTATAAAATCCAGCCCCGGTTCCATGTAATCCATTCTGTATCTTAACATGATTCCTATAGGTAAAAGTACAAGAAGACCTCTAGATGTCTTTTCTTTCTATGAAAGGAGCTGCTATGTACACATGTGCACACACACAGGACTGGGAATCAACAAGGAGTTTATCATTCATGGTAGATAAAAACAAGCTTGCATAAAAGTTGGGCTGAGTGGTCATGGACTACAGACTCTGTTGCCTTGAATATAACAAAACAGTAAAATTTGTCATTTACTCTGCACCAGACTGAACTGAGTAAAATCTATTTGAAGGTATCTTGTTTGTAAACATTTGTCAGATTCTAATTTTTTTTCTTTTGTATTAAAATTCAAAATATGGATGTATATGAAACAAAATAAATGGAGATCATTGTTCTCCCCACAGCCGTAGCTGTGTTTGAGTGTGTGCTGCCACGTGTGCGACACTTCGGGGATCTGTGCAGGAGTGCAAGGAGTGCAAGGAGCAGGGGTGGGAATGGCCAGGGAGCAGGACCCGACCGTGCTGCAGCCCTGTTATCCCGACAGAGCATTCCCAGAGTGGGGCCAAAAGGACAGTTCCAGCTGGGCTGGGCAGGTGTTTGCGAGGCGTCCCTGCCCTCCGGAGCTCAGGGGTCTGTGCCAAGTGCAGTGTGCAGTAGCCCCTGTGATTTTATCCCTGCGAGGCTCTTGGGCTGCCTCCGGCCGTCCTGTGGGAGCAGTGCTGCTCTGAGGGAGGAACTGGACCTCAAGAAGATGCAAATTGCAGATGAGGAGGCTTTTTGTTCTTTCTGTGTGTGACTGACTTCCTCTGGTACCTGTCTGTAGTTCCCAGCCCTGGTTTCTCTGCAGCTCCTCACCCAGCTGACCAGCTTTTGCACTAACTCACAGTCAACTTCTGTTCTACACTGGTCTGGGATTTACCTGATTTATGGATAAGCTCCTTCTGGGTTTAACCTCACACCTTGCTATGCAAGAACCTCCTCTGATGTTTTTTTTAAGAAAGATGTTGCTACTGACCACCCTTTCTTACACTTCCAGCTCAGGTGTTCAGGTTCTTCGAGGGGGATTTTATCTACTTAAAACCCGTGTGTTTTTGTACATACAAACGTTGTCATTTAACCTATCTGTGAAAATTACTAATTGTTCAGTGTGGAAACAATAATCCATTTATGCTTCTGAAAGTCAAAGAAGAGTAGTTGCATTTAGGTTATGTTGTCCTTTGACGTTTTAAAAAAATGCTGCATATTGTAAGCATTGTGGTTTAATGGGAAAAGGAAAAAGCTCACCTTTAACAGCACTGGGACATATCCTGCATCTCATCCCAATTTCTAAGCATTTCTGTACTATTTATTCGTACCTAAATCCATATTGACATGATTTAAACCTTTCATACCTGTAGGCAATAGATTGCTGTTTTTAACAAATTGTGGCAAATTGAAGAGTACTTTTTTGTACCTTATAGGACACAACATCCTAGACAAATAAAGTAATGTGTTTGACATGGATTTGGTGGTGTTTCTAATGAAACATTGATAATGTTACTGGATATAGGTCTTGGCTTTGCCAGATCATATGTTATTGTGAATCAGGCTGATTAGGGAAATAATCCATACATATAATTTAATGCTGCTGATTAATCATCCAACCCAAACCATTTTGTGATTCCATGAGAGCCTCTTTTGAGTGTGTTCAGTTGCCATTGGTCAGGTCAAGGTGCTTCTCTGGATTTAGTAGTGGTGATGTTTTATAGTTAAATGGTGTTACAGGAAATAAATCACTTGTAATTAATCCCCACCTGCCATCAAACATAAAGTTCATAAGGTTTGTGATCTCTGCTCAGTCCTTGTCCTCTTTGCATTTTATATATTATTGCAATTGTTGTTTTGAAATGGTCATATGTTGTAAGATATTGATAATGTGAGCTGTGCCAGTTTGATTTTTCTTTTCTGTCTCCTCGAATTTGAAGCAATTGTCCTCAATCTCAATTTAGTTCATGCAGAAGTTCATGGAGATTTAAAGTACAGTAAGAAGTTGGGCTTACCCTAAAGCCTCGAGTAAACCCCTGGACAGATGGGATGAGAACAGTTACTCCTTTACACCCAGATTTCTGTGTGGTGGCAGCAGAACTTTCCATACTTATCCTGCTGGAATGGAAATTGACTGTGAGATACCAAAATTACCGTGGCAGCTGTTGAACATGAGTGCCGTCCAGTTCCCAGCGTGGTTATTGCTGGGAGGGTTTTGGAACAGCAAGCACAAGACTGGAAATCCTCTCAATCCAGGAATTGTTCAGGAGGTGTGCTTAGTGCGTGATGAGCCTGGTGGCAACAGCCCTGCTCCTTCTCCAGCCCTGTCTCAGTGGAGCTGTGACACACAGGGATTTCTTGCTGTGCTGCTGTGGGAACATTTTAAGGAGGGACCTTCCAGTCAAGAAGGAAAAGGTAAGAGTACTTGGTAGCACAAGTAGAGAACGTGGGATAGATAAATGGCTTTTCAGGCTCCCAGAACAACATCTTTATGCCAGTGGTTTGTGTCAGTTATGGGCACTGACCTTGGGCTTGGGATGTCTTTAGCACTGGTGTCCTGTGCTTGTCTCTTCCCAGAGACAGGCACAGGGAAGTTTGTGTTGGAGTTGGGTTTGTACACACACTTCCCTGGGTTGGAGCAGGATAATGGGAATGGGGCTCGATTGCTGCTCTGGGTGGGAGGATGCCTGGAGGAGTTGCTGCTTAGTCCCTGGACTTCCCCTGAAAATAGAAACAAAGAAACTCGAGATGCACATGTAACCCTTCCTCCTTCTGTCCCTTCCAGTCACTCCAGAACTTTGATTCATTGCCAGAATAATCCTTCTGCCAGATCAAAACCCCCCTCAGATTTTCTCAGGAAAATTCCATCAATCTGTGCTGTGCTCCATGCAAAGTCTTTCACATACCAAAAGTGAGACATGCTGTTTTTTAGGTGGACTCACTCTACGAGTAAATTTCTATCCTCCAGTAAGAGCCTTTTGGGTCCCCAAATATGAGATGTTTGGTTTTGGTATCTGGCTCCATATCAAGAAATACTTGATGCAGAGTAGCCTGTCCCATCCCCTGCTCCATGGCTTTGCAGTGACTCTAAATGAAGCTGCAGAGATGTGTGACAAGTACAGTGTCTCAGAACTACCTTGTTTCAAAACAGAAAATGCTTCTATAGAAGCCACTGCTTCCTGTGGCAGATCACATCATATCACTGTGTATGTGGGGTTTTAAGCTGTACTGCATATTTTAAATTTGTTAATATGTATCAAATCCTAAGCCAACTTGTCACACAAGGAGGTGCCTTTGTGTGACATCATTACTTAAGCTTTTTTGGGTTTTCCAGAACCCAGAAGACAGTGAAAGCAGAACCTCATGAGCATTTTATTGGTTTCTTTTACAGACTTATTATCTGCAAATACTGACTGGGAACAACAAACATCTCAATTTCACCACATTAAAGGCAACTAAAATACTGTCTTTTTGGTTTAAAAAGTAACTTTACTCTTGTGCAAATACAAGCTTGGCAGCATTTGTCCTGGGGAATGGCATTCAGCACAGCTCTGGGACAAAGTGCCCAGGCACACCCAGTGTGTGCAGCCCGTGCTCATGTTGCGTTCCCTGCGCCGTCTCTTGTAAACACAACTGGGCATTTGTGTTCTGCATTTCTTGATTTGCTTGCAGTCAGGGTGTTCACATACTCAAATTATTACACTCTATTCTGCGTGCTTTGTGTGAACACCCAGCTCTGCTGGAAGAATGGTGTGATTTTCAGAAATACCATGGATATGGTTGACGTGACAAAAATAATATAAACGGTACACAGTGGTGTTGGTTCTCTGAAATCAAATGCATGTGATACTTTAGGCAGAACTGTGAAAGCACAGTGAACATCCTGTGTAGATAAAGCTGTGGTATCATCTAATGTGTTCAAGGTGAAGGGTTCAAAGTGCAGTTGTGTACCAAGGATGAAGCTGCCAGAATTTTGCATTACAGTTGCTACAGATTACGCAGGGCACACTGCAGCGGGGGAAGCAACAGCAACCTGTGGCTCAGAAAGCAGCAGGAGCAACCCCAGGGCCAGTTAACATTCCCCGGGCCGACTTCTGCGCCGAACCTCACCGGGGGTGCCTGCTCGAGGCACCCCGTGTTTGCTGAAGCACAGGAGCAGGTGTTGGCTTGCGGTTGCCAACAGGAGCGCTGCCCATGCCCAGGTGTGCTCTGAGGTGAATCCCGCTGCTCCCACATCCCGGACGGAGCTCCCGGAGCTTTACGGACACTCGGAGCGCGCTGCCCTCACCCTGAGATCCCTTTTCCTGTTGAATCTCCTCACGTAGCCGCTGCTGCTCCCGACCCAGCCGTCCCCTGGCCGCAGCCGCCCGCGCAGGGCTGGCAGCAGCTCGGCGGGCACCTGCCGGCGCTTGTGGTAGATGTTCCCCATCACGATGTACCTGCTGCCTGCAGCAAGGAAAACAAAACAAACAGAGCTGCTGAGCCCCAGCGAATGAACGGGGGGTCGCTCTGAGGGCCCCGGGCTTGGGAACAGATGTGAAGTCGTGCCTGTGGAAACATCCGGAGCTCGGGGCACCCTGAGCTCTGCTGGGACCTGGGGGTGGTGCTGTCATGGAAGTGGTGATTTACTGTTGGGGGAAATGCTGGTGTTTGATAAACTCGCATTAAAAGGAAAACTGAACGACTTACAAAGAAACCAGCTTAAGCTCTTGCTTGTATTGTTTTAGGAATCCTGAAAACTTGCCATCATTTTGCAACTGGACAGAATTAAGGAAGGGCTGTGCTCGTACCTGACTTCTCCATGCAGCTGGTTCTCTTGTGGAAGTTTGGAGAAACTTGGATGGAAAAAAGGCCTCAACTTTGAATAAATACTTTCCTTCCAAATTTTCCCAACAACCAGGCTAAGTCTATTAAAGTAGGGCAGACTAAGACTGTAGTGCATGCAGAGGAATAGCAGAATGGATTTAGCGGGAATGATTTACCAAGTTTAAAGTCTGGACATGGTTTACTGCAGTTTGAAGTATCCACAACCAGGATGTGAACTCGGAAGAAGGCGGCGTCAGGAGTGACATACAGACGACTCATCTTGTACAGTCCATCACTGTCCACCAAGAGGGTAATCCACTGGACTCCATCCCCCAGGCTTTCCAGGTTATAAACAATACCGTTCACAGCTGTTTTAAGGGAGAGGGGAAAATAGGATCAGATTTTATATTGTGACAATTTTCAGGGTATGTATGAAGACTGTCTTTTAAAATGCTGTAAAGGAAGTGTCAGCAGAAATACTTTGTCTCAGGAGTGGGCAGTAGGAATTGCTTCAAATAATCACATCTGGTGAGGTCATTGCCTGAAGTTTTGCTGCTTTGCAAACCTTGTGCTTTACAGGTTTGAGATGTTTCTTACTGAAGAAAGCAATGGGTTTAGTACCATTTTCTATCCTGATATATAAGAAGTGGGCATATTTACTTAACAAAGTAAAATTTTCAAATTTAAAACTTCCCAATGAATTACAATGAAGCTGGTAATGAAACACTCTGGCTTTTGAAATAAAAGGCCCTTGTCATACCAAGAGCCAAGGACACCAAGTAGGTTGTGTTGGGAGCTCAGACAAGCACTTCATGCTGTTCTCCCAGTTTCTGGCTCTGGCAAGTGCTGAGCTGAGTGCAGGGATGGGAAAACAGCACTGTGTTAGTGGGGCTACTGTACCTGGTGTTACACCTGCCTCAGGGGAAGAACTCTGATTCAGTCATTTATTCTTTTATCTGCACTGCAAATGTAAAGAAAGGAAAAGTTCTCTCTGATCGTTGTCGTGGAACCTTGGCTTATCTGTTGCTCAGACTTTTTCCTACCTGTCCTTTCAGTTTAGGAGCAGAGCTGTTGGTTAAGGGCTAAAACACACTGAGGTCGGGTTGCTGTGAAGCCCACGTTGGACAGGAATGTGTGAGAGTGGTAAAAACCAAAGCAGGACAGCATTTGTAAAAAGCACTTCCTGACTTCTCCATTTAGAGAAAACAGATGTCTCCTAACGTGTTTATGTTCTACAAATGGAAACATCTGTTACCACTGGGCTTGTATTTTTCTTATCTCTTAAAATACTGTGAGAAAAAGTTGATATCTGTTTCACAAGTCTGTAAGCACAAGGCAGGGTTTCAGTCACAAAATGCTTGTCCTTAAACAGTCTGTACAAAAATACCAGGCTGTTTCCTGCCACCTTTAGTTATATCAATGTCAACACACGGACTAAAGACACTGAATCTTAAGGAACTTCAAGAAGAATCCTCTCTAGACAGAGGATCACAGTCTCTTATTTCTGTTTGGTTCACCATTTTATTTTAATTTCACACTTCAGTCTCCAAAATCAAACTTGTTCTAAACAGTAAGAGATAAATAGCCCAGCTGCAATGTTTAATCTGATAGTATCTAAAACAATTGGTCTTTTCAGTTCCATTGACCAGTCCCAAGGACGCTGTTCCTCCAGAAGAAACAGAAAAAAGTGCAGAACTAGCCCAAGGTAGGGAAAGGGTAATGCAAGTATGTTTATGAAGAGCTGTGATGGGTCCTTTTTGAATACTTGGTAATTATTTAGCATACTTATCATAACTTAATCACACTATTTTAAAAGTAGAAGTGCAGTATCAGTGACAAGTGGACAGAAGGTGCTCTGTCCCTCTGGGTTGTGGGGGACACCACGTACCAAACTCACTGGCACAGAAAGACTCCACTTCATCCTGCTCCTTCCTGCACTCGGTCAGACACACCTTCTCCTTGTCACCATCTACAACAGGAACACAGCTGAGGGACACAGAGCCCTTTGGGGATCTCTATCCCATTTGGAATGAAAGCCTGGAATGGGAAGCTCTGGGCAGCCTGTCCCTTACCTTTCCTCAGCCCACCCAGGTACACTGGGCTGGGTGACCAGCGGTTGGTGACCCAGGAGGGTTTGGGGATCCCGGTGAAGGGCTTGGGGTGTTTGTAGGGGATTGCCTTCCCTGGTCGGTTGAAGTGGTGCAGCGTGTTAGGATCATTTGACTCCACTGTTCCAGAGTCGGGAAAAGGATGAGCTTCCAGCAGGGATGCCACCTTTGGGTGGGAGCGCGGGGCACGAGCCCACACGCTGTTGGCAGCCTTGGCCAGCCGCCGGTCCGTGTGCTGCCTGTTGGCCTGGCCCGAGCCCAGCGGGGTGGGAGAATCCCCCTGGGTCAGGCTGTGCAGGGGCAGAACCCCTCCGTGCTGTCCGGGCTGCTTCCTCAGCCCCGTGCTGTTTTCCAGGGTGGGCTCCCCACGTTTCTTCTTGTCGGAGGCGAGGGAGGGGAGGATTCCCGGGGGCTTTGGCTGCTGCAGGAGGGCGGGAGGCATTCCCAGGAGCCGGCCTTGCCCGGAGATCCCGCTGGCGCTGCCCGTGCCCCGTGCTGGCACTTCCACCTGAGCATCAGCAGCAGCTGCTGAACTAAAAACGTCTTTGCTGAGAGCCTGGCCGGGTTTCTCAGCATAGGGCAGGGATCCTACAGGCAAAAAAAAAAAAAAAAAAGAGAAAGAAAATGAGTGTTTTAAGTATTTTATTCCAAGTGCTTCAGAATGGGCAGATTTGAGGCTCTAATCCATAAGTGAGACCTTCAACAATAAGACAAACAACTAATAAATAGCTCAATAGATTAAGCATCCATCCCATCTCAATAGATGAAACACAGCAGAGCTCTTCATTCCTCTACTCAGACATTGAAGGTCCAGTACAGGGAATGCAGCTGTGTGAGCAAAACAGAAGATTTGCATTTTTACATTATTATTGTTGCAAATTAAAACAAACCCTTTTCTCAAACCCCTGAATCTCCAGGGAGCATCTGAGGAAACAAGGTTCATGTTGTCATTTGGGATGCTTGTTTAAAAGACCATGACAACACAACTATTTGGTTTTCCCATCCATGGGATGCCTGTTGACAATGTCATCCAGACTCTTCGGGGGCTTTGGATGCTACTGGAAAGGTCTTTATCCACAGTTTTGGATCTCTCACTTGAGCATATAGTAGCAGTAATTAGACTAGTGCTGCTGAGTAACAATTATTTCAAGGCTTTGCTTAATTTGATAAGGGTTGAGAAAGAGAGGAAGCGTTTGGGAATCCAGGGAAAAAATAACTTAATGGCACTGTTCACACAAGCTGAGCAGTCACCCACACTTTAATTTATACCTTCACCTTGATCTCTTGAACCTCACAAAGCAAAATTACCAAAATGTTAAGCCTGGCAGGAGAGAAATGTCCCTTGGCAGTCTATTTTTCTTTTCCTTTAGCCCTTCCCTGCGTGTCTGGAGTGAACCAGCAGAGTTTTCACACAGCTCACCCACACACAACTTCTGTCTGGTGTTCACGGCCGTGGTTATTCTGTGTAGGAGGCTGATCCCAGCTCCTTGTGTGAAAAGAGAGATCTGACATACACGGATGAACAATGTCCTGGTTTATCTCCTATAACTGACTCAACTGCTGACCTTGCCACTTCTCCCCCTGTGCTCTCACCAGCTGCTGTCATGGGAAAGATTCCCTGATATCTGGGCTGGCCACACGTAAAGTCAAAAGAATGTCCATGGAGAGAGGGGTGGAAGGAGTCCAAGCTGCTGAAAGCAGGAGGCAAGGGGGGTTTGGAGATGGTTCAGTGTGGAGCTGTGCCCTCTGAACAGGTGTCTCAGACTTGGGTGTGTAAATTAACTCTTCAGCACTTCATCATGCCTCCTCAGTCACAGATTGTATCAAGAAATAGTTAATTTTTCTCTACTCAATCTGTTCAGGACCTTGGGGTTCCTCCTCCTGTACCAGCATATTCCTGTCTATTTGTTGCAACCTAAGAAATACGACTGCAGCATAACCAAATCCCAGTGGAACAGATGTAAATGCTATTTCTGTTCTGTCAGTGAGGCACTAAAACCGAAATAAATCCACTCAGGACAGCTTGCTGCAGGCACACAGGGCACACTGAACATGTTGAAATCAGTCAAGCACCTGGAGCTACAGGTGAAGGGGACTAAAAGAGAAAGGTCATACATACAAATGATAAAAATCCCAGGTGCAGAAGCAAATCCAAATTCACCTGCCACTAGTGGCTGGCAGGACAGAGCTCCCTGCCTGCTTCTGCCAGGTGTTCTTAATTCTTCCCAATGCTGGCAAATTAAATATTGCAATTTACATTCCCATCCCACAAACACGTTGAAATGCTTCTTTCTTGAGCCCTTACTTGCTGAAAAGGCTACGGGCTGAGGGGCTGCATGGGCAAGGGTTTGTAGGAATGTCTTTAGCCTCCCCTGATTCCCAAGGCAGATGTGCCCCAGCCCCGCTCTGAAGGTAACAGACTTACCAGAAGATGATCTAATGACAAAGCAGAGGAGCCAGAACACTTGGGTTGTCATTTTGAAGTAAAGATTTTCCAGACTCAAAATGAACTGGAGTCTTTTATGCCCTTCCCCCGATTCATGCTAATGAGAGGCAGCCTGAGGGGAAACGGGAATCAGTGCAGGACAAACCCACTGGAGCAAGACCAAGCTGCTGCCTCCACCAGCCCTGCCTGGGAGGAACGTGCTCCTTCCCATCGGAACAGCCCCCTGGCTGCATCACCTGTGTCCTGGGACTAACACACCCGCACGTGGTTTTCGCAGCAGATTTTTTATTTTGTTGAGAGTCTTGCCCTCCTATGGCACTCTGTAGGGAAAAAATGGTAGGGAACAAGCCTGGTTTTCCTGGCTATGGAGAACTGCATTCCCCAGTTCTGGGGAACTGGGAGATGCTGGAACACTCCCGGGGATGTAGGGTCTGTAAAGGATGCGCATGACAGTGGAACATATTTGGGGATTTCTGGCCACCTCCAGTGATAGAGCTGCTAATCTCCTCTTTTCGTTTCGGGAACCTGTTTCGGTGATTCTTTTCAGACTGAAAAGTGCAGTAGTGACTGTCCCTTCCAAGGGAAAGCTCTGCTGATCCCACACAGCTTTATTTTTAAATCTCTCTTTGCCATCATGAAGAACTCTGCAAATTTTCACACACCAAGCCAACCTTGATTTGGATTGCTGAATTAAGAAGGCTTATTTCTAAGTGACCTTATTGCTACACAAGATTTCCATTGTGACAGTTTAACTCACCAGCTGCTGCCGGGTGCTGTGGAAGCTGCTCATGACTTTAAGGGACAATCAACAACTTTAAAACTCCATAAAGGCACGAAAACCCACCCTTGACAGAAAATCTAATCCCCAGCAATGCCTGTGGCATGGGATTCAGTGTTGCTTAGTTTAAGCAGATTGTTTTGTCCTGCCTTAATTAAGCATTTCAATAGGATTCCCAGAAGCTCAGGGCTTTGGCTCCAGCAGCAACGGGTGAAGGAAGATACAGAAAATTCACCAGAATAGTGTGGAAAATAAATGACATTTCACCACATCTATTACTCTAGGAGTTATCTATTACTGCAGGAGTTACATTTCCACTTGCTAATCCTTGTTTTCCTCTGTTACTTGAAACATTTGAATTCCAGAACTATCCCACGATAGCTATTAAGGTAATAGGAATGTAAACTGAGGATGAGGGAGAGGAGGGCTCCTCCTACATTGCTTTGGTGACCAGCAGGTGCTTGCAGCAAGCAGGAGAAGCTGGAATGTGAGTGCTAGCACTGGAGAGGTGGGTGGGTGGATGGATGGATGGACGGACGGACACACATGTGAGCATCCCACAGACCTGTATTCCAAGGATTCTTCTGTTGAATTAGCTGGTGGTGCAATTCAACCCTCATTCATTTAGGGCAGTGTCCGCAGAGCTTCCCCGGGACAGGATTTGCATTAAGAGCACAGTAGCGGTGTTTGGATTATTCCCAGCATTCCAGCGGCACCGGGATGCTCGAGTAGCGGAGGTGGAAAACACTTCCGAGCGGGGCTGGGCAAAACAGGGACCGACAGCACCGCGGCCACGCCAGCCCCAGGGATTTCCCCGGCTGCGGCTCTCCCGGACACTCCGGGAACGGAGCGGGACCCACCCGCAGATCCCAGGCAGGACCCGGTGCCGGGACAGCGGAGGGGTTCGGGGGCCGGGCCGGGTAAAAGAGTCCGGGGTGCGCCACAAAACAAGCACGGCACGACCCAGATGGGACTCGAACCCACAATCCCCAGCTCCGGAGGCTGATGCCTTATCCATTAGGCCACTGGGTCACCCAGCGGAACTTGCGCGCACCGTCTGCTAAGAGCTCCGCCCGGCCGGCCCCAGCCCCGCCCCCGCACGTTTCGCCCCTCCCCCCTCGCACATCATTGGTGGCCGTGCCCCAGGCCCCGCCCCGCAGCGCGCCCCCGCGGCCCCGCCCGCTCCTCAGAGCTGGTTCCCGCCTTCGGCGCCCGCTCGTCGGTTCCAGACTCTCCCCCCAGCACCGCTGTCCTCCTGTCCCGCGTCTGTAAACTTCCCCTCACGAGCCTGGCCGTGGCTGCTGTGCTGCGACCAGAAACTCCATCCAGTCCCGGCGGCTCCACACTCGGCCTTCTCAGGGAACCCGCCTCTCAGGGCTCTGTGACCCCTCACGGCCCTTTTGCCCACCTCACACATACTCTCTGCTGCCCCACAACCTCACCCACAGCTTGGCCGCTGTCCTGCCCCAACTTTTCAGTCTCCCTCCACTTCTCTGTCGCTTCACTGTGCTGCTAAGAGCTTTCGGAGGTGTACCTCCCTCACAGCCCGCACCACCTGCAGCAGCTCGCACACACCCCCTCAGGGATCTCAGGTACTGCCAACCCTCTCTCTGCCCTCAACACCCATCCCCGTGCCCAGATCTCATTGCTCCAGACCACGCACTGCCAGAGATTCAGAACCCAATGGAATTTCTTCGTGCCAACCCTTCCTTCAGGAAAACAGGTGTTTTACCTCCATTTCTGCCTTTTAACTGCTTTTTTTCTGTCAAATTGCTCTTGTTCAATAGCTCCATTTGTTAGTAATGTGCTTTCTCTTTTCTTGGCTTCCCTGCTCTTGTTTTTGTGGGTGTTTGTTACAAAGCTCAGCACTGTAAGGCCCAAAACCAGCTATATGAGATGTCACTGGTAATTCCTCCTCCTCGGTAAACATCCTCCACACCTGTGTACACGTACAGATTAGTATAAGTGGTTTAATGTGACGGCTTAGCACACAGATGTATCGATGTGCAGACCTGACACTTCTCTGTAATGCCTTATAGGTGTCTCGAAATATCAGAGCTGCTATCAGAGTCGTGTTCTCCCTACAGTTTTATTGTTTGAATTGAATCTCCTGTGAAGACCAGTGTTCTTTTGTATTCCATCCCCCGTGAGCAGGCCAAACCTATTGGAATCAATCCCATCCCTTTTCAGGCCTTGTCACGGGGGCAGGAATCCTTTTCTTTTGTTACTCTGTATAATTTAGTTTTCATCTGCCCTGATGGCTGTAGAACTGCTTTCAACAGCAATCTCATATCCCCTTTTCTTTGCATTTCTGTGCACATTTCTGAGACAATAACTGAGGCATGGAGCCATGGAATCACAAGGTGGTTTGGGTTGGAAAGGACCTTAAAGCTTATCCAGTTCCATCCCATGCCATGGGCAGAGACACCTTCCACTAACCCAGGTTG
Organism: Cinclus cinclus; assembly: GCF_963662255.1. NCBI lineage: Eukaryota > Metazoa > Chordata > Aves > Passeriformes > Cinclidae > Cinclus > Cinclus cinclus. The sequence goes on along the minus strand of NC_085065.1, from coordinate 9,226,223 downwards.
CTTGGAGGCCCATCCAATCTGGCCTTGGATACTTCCAGGGATGGGGCAGCCACAACTTCTCTGGGAACCTGTGCCAGGGCCTCACCGCCCTTACAGGAAAGAATTTCCTCGCAGTACCCCATCTAAACCCACTCTCTTTCGGTTTGAAGCCATTCTCCCTCGTTCTACCACTACACGCTCTTGTCCCAGGGGAAGCCTGCAGTGCCCTGCTAATTACTGAGACAGAATCTGTGCTCTGCATGAGGGAATGGGGTTTGTTTGTTTGTTTGTTTGTTTTGTTTTGTTGTTTGTTTTTTTTTTTTTTTTCCCAAACCGCTCAGAGCGAGATCCCTCCAGGGATACAATTCCCTCACTCCGAACCCCCGCTCCCCTCCCGGAATATCGCCGAGCCCGGACCCGTGCACTACAGCTCCCGGCGTGCCCCGCGCCGCCCTCCTGAGGTTTGCTGGCATTACTCGCGCGGGGCACGCCGGGAGCTGTAGTACCTGGCCATGCTAGACGTCACGTCCGACCGGCTCTTCCGGGAGGGCGTTTCCCGTCATCGCGAGACTGGCTGCTTTCAAACCGGCCAATCGGAAGACTGCTTTGGCTCGAACTGGCCAATGGCAGGGCGCGGCCGCGGGAAATTTAAATGCCGCGTGGGGTGGCCGTGGGCAGTGGCAGCGTGCGGCAGCAGTGGAGCGATCACTGGTGTCCCGGCCGAGGTGCGGGGCCGCCATCGGGGCCGGGAGCTGGGTGTGGGGCGGCGGGGATGCGGGCCTTTTTTGGAAAGGGCTGTGCTCCGTGGGCAATCCCTGCTGTGGGCCTCTCTCTGGAGCTTTCCGCGCCTCCGCTGCCTGTTCCGAGGCTGACGGAGCTGGTGTATCCCAGCGCGGATTGTCGCTCCGGCGGGGCTGTAGCTGAAGCGAAGCCAGTTCTTATGCAGTGGGTTACGCTGGGGGTAGCCGAGGTGCATGGGTTTTCTTCGTTACCCGTGTAGCCGTTGTTATATGCTGCTGGCTGCACCCGCACTGCAAACGCTCCTTGAGGTCCTTCCCAGTGCGAGAGTTCGCTGTTCTCGTCCAAAAAGGTCGGGGTGGGGCTGGGTGGGATCCTGTGCAATACAAGTACCTGACAGTGAAAATAGTATTTACAGCGCGTGGAAAGGGGAATCTATCTTGCTCCTGAAAATAACAACTACTAGTATTTGGTTTAAGGCGTCGTAAAATCGTGTGACTGTGTCTTTTGCTTTTGTGTTGATGCTGGAGCTTGTTGTAACATCTGGCCTTTTGAAGAGACAGCTGTTGATCAAGTCAGATGTTATTATAGCATTAATACAAACAAGTACCTCTCATTCTTGAGTATGGATCCAATTTTTAAAATCTAACTTTCATAGAGTAAACTTGCTGTTTCTTTGCTCTGTTTTCAGGCCTGTTTTTATCTGTCCCACTCAAAAATCTAACAAGCAAGATGTCTACTAATGAGAATGCAAATACACCATCAGCTCGATTGAATAGATTCAAGAACAAAGGAAAGGACAGCACAGTGAGTACTCTGGTGCAATTAGTACTTCAGCTGACCATTGTTTCTTTAAATCTAAGTTTTGAAGGCCAAGAACTTACTCTGAGTGTTTCTCCTCCAGGAAATGAGAAGACGGCGCATTGAAGTCAATGTGGAGCTGAGAAAAGCTAAGAAAGATGACCAGATGCTTAAAAGAAGAAATGTGAGCACTTTACCAGACGATGCTACTTCTCCCCTTCAGGAAAACAGAGGAAACCAGGTAAGTGGGCACTTGGAACAGACACACTTGGAGGGTCTTGCAGTCTAAGGTTCTGCAGCTAGGGTAGCATAAATCCCTTCTCAAGGGCAGGACAGCTCTACTACATCTGTATTAATAACTCAGGCCTGTATTATTACCTCTAATGGACAGCACTTAGCCACAGCTGGCTGCAGCTACATTTTAAGCCTAGCACAACTGGTGTGAAGCACTTGGAAGCTTATGAAGTTGAAAAAAGCTTTCAGCATTTCAGGTAACTAGATGAATCTGTAGCTGATGAGGTTTTGAAATGGCGGTGGCACTAAGGGAAGTGGCTGCAAATTGAGGCCTATTCATGGTATTGTGTAAGAGCTCTCTGTGGTCAGGAATGCACGTGACTGTCCTGGTGAAGCACTCATGTAACATTTTCTTGTACAGGTTTTGACACATTGGTCAGTTGAAGAAATAGTCAAAGCAGTTAATAGTAATAATATGGAGCTTCAGCTACAGGCTACTCAAGCTGCCAGGTAAGCAGTTCAGAGGAAGCAGATTTAGCCATGTAAGCCAGTAACTAGGCAAGGTGAGAGAATTGACTTATGAGCCTAATTGGCTGCTTACATCTTTCTTATCAAGCAGTATTTCAACAAACACCCTCTTATATACAATGTTGAGGTACCCATAATTTAGGCATAACTTTATTGAAACCATGTGGTTTCTGAATATTTTAGTAGGTAGAAGTAATTCACTCTAGTGGTGGCAAATTTAACAGTAGTCACCTTAGAAATGAAGGAGTAATTGTAGTAAACCCTTTGTTGTAGCAAAGTAGGGTACCTTTTAAACTGTGTTAACACTTAGTTTTGATATGTGTAAGTGTGGCAATCCACCTTAGAATAATGTGAACAGTAAGATGCCTGGGGTTTGAAGTTGCTCCTTCCAAATCTAAACTATCCTATAACAAGTTTGTGTATTGCTGCACTGCTGCTTCTGGCAGTCATTAACCTCTTTCTGCTGAGAAGCCTCTAGCAGTTCAGATGCATTATGACTTCTCCAGGTCGTCTTTACTTCAGAGTCTGAGCAGAGCCTCTTGCATAACGAAGACATGCCAAACTCAGTGTTAACAGAGGCCTGGGAAGTCTGTGTTCAGCTTGTCTGCATTTCTCTTTCATGGTGTGGTGTGTTGCATTCTCTGAATGTTAAGTCAACGCTAAGCTTTTTTATATGGTGTTTTTAAGACTTTAATTTGTTGTGCAGATGTCTGCAGACAAAAATAATGCTTCCTGTTTGCATTCCTCCTTAGGAAACTCCTCTCAAGAGAGAAGCAACCCCCAATAGACAACATAATTCGGGCTGGTTTGATCCCAAAGTTTGTCTCGTTCCTGGGCAGAGCAGACTGCAGTCCCATCCAGTTTGAATCTGCCTGGGCACTCACCAACATTGCCTCTGGCACGTCAGAACAAACCAAGGCAGTGGTGGATGGAGGGGCAATTCCAGCCTTCATTTCCCTGCTGGCCTCTCCACACACTCACATTAGTGAACAGGCTGTGTGGGCCTTGGGGAATATTGCAGGTATGTCCACATGCTGCACAGCTCTAATTCAGACCTGTGCCCTTGTCTGAGGTGGGAGGACATCGCTCCTGCCCTGCCATGCCCTGTGCTGAGCTGCTTAGGAGCTGTGCCCCGAATGGTTTTCCAGTCATAACATGCCCTGCATTGCAGAGCAAGCTGCAGGAAACTCTTCAGACCTCATGCAATGGCTGGCACAACCTGTGGGTTGTATTGTGGGCACTGCTTCCAGATTTTAGCTCGGGTTTGATGGATCTCTAATAATACGACAACACAAACCTTTTTTCAGACATCTCAATGCTTTTGTGACTCAGCAGTGAGCTCTGCTCTGTGTGTTGACTAAAAGGGGGCAGGCAGCAAGCAGTGACTTGAGTAATTGTGTATACAATGGCCAATATTCCTTGCTTTGAACTGGCTGCTTGCTGATAAGTATTGGTACACTGAAGTTTCTCTCAGGATTATTTGATCTGCCAGTGTTGGATCCAGTCTTTTAAAAAAATTGTCAAAATAAAGAATATGTTTAAATTATCTGCTGTATTAGGGTTTCCAATTGCTGTGCCTTGGAACAGTGAATGTTCACACAAGTATTATCTTGTTTAAAAGCCTTGTTTGGTTGGGGTGTTCTTCAAGTTTGTCCTTGGATTTTTAAAATCAATTATAAGGTATTTATTATACCTTGCAATAGAATTCTCAGTCAAACTCTGACATGCCATCAGTATTATTCAGTAGCACCTAATCATGCAGCTGATTATTGTAATGCTTTTCAAGTCCCATAATAGTGGGGAAAGCTCTGTTCTAGTGTAGGGCTTAGATTTGTCTCCAGAGAAACATGCAAGACCCTGCATGGTCATGAAGTCATAGGAAAAGCTGTATAGAAAATACTCTATATTACCTCTTCTTGCAACACAGGGTGAAGCTCAGTGGCTTGATTGAACGTGCTTGTCATGTGACTTGACAAAAAGACTACTGCCATGGTTCTCTTGTTCCTTATTATTTTATACAGCCCTTCTTAAGGAGTAGAAGAATTAATCCTGTAACACACAGTGGTTCTGTGTACACATCTCCTTTTTTTTTTTTTCTGGTCTTCACCTGGCTTTTTTTTCCTGTTCTCTTCCCAGGGGATGGTTCTGCTTACAGAGACCTGGTTATTAAATATGGTGCAATCGAGCCACTTCTGAGTCTCCTTGCTGTTCCTGACCTCTCTTCCCTAGCTGTGAGTGTGCAGAGTGATCCAAGTTACAATTAGTGAGTAGAACCTAGCTAAGCCATTACTAACCATTGTTTTCAACCACTGCAGTCTGGGTATTTACGCAATGTGACGTGGACCCTCTCAAACCTGTGTCGCAATAAGAATCCTGCACCTCCCATAGAAGCCATCCAGCAGATCCTTCCAACTCTCGTCCGGCTCCTGCACCACGATGACCCTGAGGTGTTGGCGGACACGTGCTGGGCAATTTCCTACCTCACAGATGGCTCCAATGACAGGATAGAAGTTGTTGTGAAAACTGGATTAGTGCCACAACTTGTGAGACTACTGGGATGTAGTGAACTGCCAATAATGGTAAGTGATTGGATATGCTGCCATTGCTTGATTTGAATCATGGCTAGAACTACAGTTGGGGAGAGTAGTGTCCATGCAACTGAATGGTTCTTTTCATACATGAGTCAGGCGCCTGTTCTAATTTTTGTGACATGAGCCATCAGTTTCTCTCCTGCCTGGGTGTTGTTTCACACCAGACTGCTGCTGCTGATGACTTGCCAAGCTGCTTTATATAATCACTGGATTTACCTCACAGGCCAGCACACCAGTCAACATTCACTGAAGCTTGCCTTTCAATTGTTGATCCAAATTTAGGGACAATGTTCACAAGTGTGCTCTGTGCACACTGTAATTAGAGCATAATAAAACTGCATTAGTGTTTTGCAGGTAGTTTGTCTAAACTCTCTCAAGGGTGGTTGTTTTGCAGACTGGCCTTGGAAGGTGCAGTCTCTGCATGCAGACATTAATGTCTGCTTCTGAAATGCTAATGAGGGGCCCAAACCCCATTTTACATAACAGGTCGTCATGCTGTTAACTGAGAAGGTTAGAGTGGATGGCCATCAGGTATAGCTGTGGCTGTGTTTACTATAATCTATTTTGGTTTTGAACAGTTTTCCTAAGTATTCCATTCATTTGTTTCAGACTCCTTCACTAAGAGCCATAGGAAATATTGTCACTGGTACTGATGAGCAGACACAGATTGTTATTGACTCAGGAGCATTGGCTGTCTTTCCAAGTCTCCTTTCTCATCATAAAAACAACATTCAGAAAGAAGCAGCCTGGACAATGTCCAACATCACTGCTGGACGTCAGGATCAGATCCAGCGAGTTGTAGACCACGGGCTTGTGCCTTATCTCATTGGTATTCTGAGGAAGGTAAACAAAGACTATATTTACTGTGTTGAGCCTTTTCCTATTACTTCTGTGTCCATACACTCTGCTTTTACCTTTACAGGGGGATTTCAAATCTCAGAAGGAAGCTGTGTGGGCTGTGACAAACTACACAAGTGGTGGAACAATTGACCAGATCGTGTACCTTGTTCAGGCTGGTGTTCTTGAACCCCTACTGAATCTTCTCTCTACTAAAGACAGCAAAACTGTGCTCGTTATCCTGGATGCAGTTTCCAACATCTTCTTGGTATGTGGTTGCAGTATACTTGATTATTGTTTTTGTTGATAATGGCTCTCCATTAGCTGCTGCCATATATCTTTCTGGAGGTTATTCCATGCTTTTCTGCTGCAGGCTGCTGAGAAGATTAATGAGACTGAAAAGCTTTGCATTATGATTGAGGAGTGTGGGGGTCTAGACAGAATTGAAGCTCTCCAGTCACATGAAAATGAACAAGTGTACAGAGCCTCATCCACCATCATTGAGAAATATTTCTCAGCAGAAGTAAGTAGCTTCAGGGGCCTTTTCCACTTTTATTTTCTGTTCCAGCACTGTGACTACTAGATTCAAATGCTACTGCTATTTCAACATTTTTCTTTTCTTTCCTTCTAGGAAGAGGAAGATCAAAATGTTGTACCAGACTCTACTGCTGACAGCTACACTTTCCAAATCCAGGACAGCACCCCAAATTCCTTCAACTTCTAGGTCTTGCATACACTGCAACCACCTATTAGTGGTTTAGCGCACAGATGACTGCCACCTCTTTGTCTTAATAGTTCTTCTTGCCTTTACTGGTTTTTCTGTGTCCTGTAGCACTTTGTCCAACCAAAACATACTTGAACAGTTCAAACTCTATATATATATATATGTCTGTGAATTTCTAAATGTAAACCTCATTCTTTGAGATATACTTGTAAATACTTCCTGTTTCTGTCTTTGTCCAGGGAAAGAATGCATGTGAACAATTCAGGCCTCTCACAAAGCATTGAGCCACTGCTCTGCAGGCGTCCCCATAACCTTTTACCTTCTACATGACCTGTTGCAGTAATAAATGCACTGAACAGGCTTTTAAGGAAGACTTACTTGAAGTTCAATAAAATGTTATCAGCACATCAAATTGAACTGTGTCACTTGCTCTCTTAAAAGCTGACTGATGGGGTAAGTAAACTTAGTTAAAAATAGATAATGGTGTGAATGCAGGTCTAGACCATGAGAGATTCAGTGCTGAAGATGGTGGATTTAAAACGGATTGGTCACCCCAAGCTCTGATTTCTGCATACAGCAGCCTTCTATTACAGGACTAATGAACTGCTGCTTATCTCCAGGTACTTCCTATAGAAAACCGATTCATCTTACCCTGTGCATAACTGACTAAACTAGCTCCAGCCTCTTGGAGAAATATTTGAGGATTAGTAGTGCTGCTTAACTGGGAGTAATAGTTTGGAGGAGAGGTAAGTACAGCAGTTTACCAGTTCTATACATGTTCAGGTACTCTTAGGATAAAGCGTAGGGAATGCTTTGAAGCATTTGCCTGCCCTAGAGAGCAAAAATGAAGGCTTTGTGTTGGAAGGTTGTGCTTAACTTCTGAAGTCATTAGTTAGAGAAGCCCGTTTTGTCCCTTAGAGGGGTTGTGCAGAGTTGGGCTTTGGAGGGGGAACAGTATTCAGTGGAGAGGAAGAACTGTAGTTCTGTTTTACAGCTTTTTGGAAGAACTTGGATTGAGCTATTTAACTTGAACCTCCCAAGAGTCAAATGTGCTGGAATAAGTATTTTTTCAGTTCACTGAGTGTCTCTAGCTCCAATGATGGTGCAGGAGAGGTCAGAGTTCAGGGCTAGATGTTCCATAAACATGACTTTATTGGACCACAGCATGTTACTTTTATTAATAAAAAGCGGAAGGGGTGGGAGGGGGAGTTTTTGATGTGTAGGCAATTCTCCCTGAGTTCCTATTGGCTTTGCTTATACCTTTATGGGTGGAGGGGAATAAAAAACTCGAATACAAACCAAAAATTATAACCCCTTTATTCTGCTAGGTGAACCTGATAGAATTCTGTTTTTGTCTCCTGTATTACTCACCTTTTGTGTGCTTGTAAGTTTATTCTGAAGTGCAGATGCATAGAAGAGTGGATTTGGGTGTGGCTCTTTGGCAATCAATGGAAGATCAGGTGTGCTTCATGAAGAATTTACTCTGGTGTGCTGTTAACAAAGAGCTCTTTAAATGCACTGGTGCTAGTGTAGGTGATGTCACTCTTGATTTCATTAGTGGGGGGCAGGTCTGCTGCTCCCTATCCCACACTTGCTGGCAAATGGTTCCCTCCCTGACTGGAGGCTGGTGGTGACATCCATCCTGGGACCTCTCTGGGGCTTGGGTATTGCTGGGTTGTGATAAAGTTACAAAGGGCAGCAGATAATTTGTCTTTATCTACAGTCCTATACATCTCATTAGCAGCAATAGTGTTTTGTGCAGAGCAATCTGAGTCACCACAATAATGATTGTTCTGCTGGGCTATTCAAGCTGTTGGGAGTTCCTGCATCCAGCTCAGAACGGTCCTTGTGACACATTGCTGTCACTGATGTATCAGCAGGGGTTGCAGATTGTACCTGTCACAAAAAACCACTCCATCCTGAACTGATTCATTATGACCTTCATACTTTGGCATGTATTACTGTAACTGTTTTTCTTTAACTCCAAACAAGTTGTTAGCATGTACTAAACCTTACTGTGGGTGTCTCTAAAGAGGCTGAGCTGTGCCTATAGTCTGGTGCCAGCCCTACCTGTCGCTGGACTGAAGGGTGAGGCTGCAGGTGGCACCAGGGCCTATGGAAGCAGCTTGGGGCAGTGCTAAAGGCAGAACAGTGCCACCACAGCTCTCCTGGAACCAGAGTCTGGTATTGCCATACCTGTGCACACCTGCCTTGCAATGCTGGAGCCTTTACTCTTCTGGGGTGAAAAGTCAGCACTCATAGCATTTATGCACCTGCAGTGAAGCCTCCAGTGTCCTTTGCTCTGTTGTCAAACCTCCACCCTTGACCTAAAACCATCAGTTAGAAAATCATGATTTTTCTATGTAGCTGTAGACAACTGAAAGAATTACCCTCTATAAAAGAAATTATGCGAAGTCAGCTTTAATGAACGACCCGTTCCTTCCCCTTGTATTTGCTGTCTGAGGGCTGGTAGGGGCAGAGCCATAAGGACTCGGAATCCCGGATTTTAAACGGCTGTAGAGCAGCGCAAGGGCCGGCAGAGGGCGGTGCCGGAGGTGGGATAATCCCGCCGGGAACACTCAGGAGGGATCAGCTCCATTTTCCGAATAAAAAACACCGGGCTGCAGCTTCGGGACCCCCAATGTGGTTATTCAGGACATCTGTGTCCTAATTCCTAAGTGTGTGGCCCGGTTAAATATCGAATATAAGAAACAACCTTTAAAAAGCCCCTTTAAAATCAAAGTATTGTTACTTCAAAACACAACTCATTTAGTCTTTAGCACATGCATGTAATTTGGCTTTTGTGTCTGTATATAGTAAATGCAGAACACTTGTTTAATAGTGTTATCTCTAGTTATTTTTTTTCTGAATTACTTGTTTCAGATTTATCCAATATATTGAGTTAATAATAGAACAGCGCAAAATCTTTAGATGCCTGACAGCTCAGTGGCTTAATAATTAACTTTCTGGTGCCAGAGACTTTGTTTTTATCCAAGAAAAAATGTGTTCAGCCTATCCAGCAGTGAGCCCTGTTGGCAGCATGTATTTCCACAAGCAACAATCTACAATGACTATGAGTAAGTGACTGGGGTGAGTCACCTCTTATTCTAAGAAAATGCAAACTATTTCTGAGGTTAGGATCACAGTCACCCATGAGGCTGCATCTCTAGCTTCAAAAAAGTGGTAGGAACAGAAAAGGAGAATTGTTATTGCTCCTGGTTTTTGTTTTGTTCAGTTTGGTATTTTGGTAGGGGGATTTTTATTTATTTGTTTGTTTATTTTTGGTGAATGGTATGGTCAGATTCAAGAGCTTGTCCTCTTTATTTGTCAAATGCCTCATTCAGGACAAGGGCTGGAATCAATGTCTGGTGGCCTGTGTGTCGGTCTGCCGACTCCTCTGTGCTGAGAGCAACAATAACAGACCCCTACTGACATCAACTGGCTTGGAATGCAGTTGTTGCTAATACTATTTTATCTGTGGAGTGATAGCAAGATTGCAGTCTGAGATCTCAGCAAACGTAACTGTCTCTGAAACTGTGATGGCAGCAGATGCTGCCTGGTTGATTGTTCCATTTGCTGTTCCCCAAGGTGCCAGGCTCTGCAGCCCGGTAGCACATCTGTTCACTTTCCCCTGCAGGAAAAACAGCTTAAACTGTGGGAGACGTAGAAATGGTTAAATCAGTAGAAATTTATTTTTTCTTTTCTTGTGAATTACACTGAAATATTCTCTTAAGCAAAGCTGCTTCCTGCTACTCCATCCAGAATGATTTAAACTGTACAGAATCACAGTGGTGTATCAGCAGCAAGATGCAGGAAAAGGAATTCACTACCCAACAATATTCCCCAGATCTCTTCTAAATCTATTTTACAGCAGAGCAAACTGAGACACAAGAAAGTTATCCGCAGACATTCAGAAAGTTGCTGGCAGAATTCACCTGAAGCCTGAGAATCCTGATGTCTGTCCCTGTGGTTAACCCATGGCACCTCTGGTCAGTTATCCTTTTGCTGAATATGGGATTATCCCAGGAGTATTGAAGCTGTGTTGTGATAAGGTATGATACATATTTAAGTGCAGGTTTAGAAGGTGTGTAAACTGGGGAGGAAGCACTGTTAGTCAAAACAGAAGTAATTAATGAAGGTTAAT